>NC_047142.1:25480510-25789091 GCF_009829125.3 Periophthalmus magnuspinnatus
TGGTTTCGACATAGGAAGCAGGGTCCAGTTTGTCTTGGCTGAGGTTCCCCACAGGCTGCACAGTGTAGCGAGTGTTATGGACGTGGTCGACGTGGTATTTGAGTTTGTCTTTCCGTTTGAAAGCGGCACTGCAGTGAGGGCAGTTATAGGGACGTTCTTCTGAGTGGATGACCATGTGCTTCGTCAGTGTCTTCTTTATCCTAAACGACTGGTGGCACTCGGGGCATTTGTGAGGTTTCTCCCCTTTGACATACATAATGCAGTTACAAAAAAACAGAGGCCCTGTCTGGTGTTTGGACTTGTTTTCCAGTTTATGAGAAGTCACAATACTTCAGAGTAGACTCAATAAAAAAAATATGTGTAGGAATACTATAATTGTTATTTCCTAATCAAAATTATTACAAGACAAATTGCATTGAATCATTACCTATCTAAGCATCTCATTGTATTCCAAATTGATGAATTCAATCTGGTACTGCTTATTTTTAATGTTATTTCAAGGTCTCTCAGAGTAAACAAATCAAACGTGTGTGTGTTACACCTGTTTTAGTTTATTTATTTTTTCAGTACCATGGGGAAAGAAGTAAAAAAATCTATTTGAAAGTAGAAAGTACAAGTAAAACTGTAAACGATCAAGAATTTCAGACAGTAGCTAAGCTGTCTCTTTAAACCCCACATGGTGATTACAAAAGGAAACAAATCTTTAAGAAGCAATACCAGAGGGTATGACACCATGAGAAAGGTGTTCTGGCTAGCCAGGCAATTTACTACCTGTTTTGTATTTACATATAGATACTTACATTTTTCAAATGTAAGTAATAAACTTTATGGAAGAGCTTGGCCACTAATATGAAAAAGCCAAGGGCTCAAGACAATGATCGGAAAAGACAAAAAGAAGTTAAGGGTATGAAAAAAAAGAAGAAATGCATACCTGAATGTGTTCTGAAATGGCTTTCTAAGCTGGACCTTCCTTTGAATTCCTTCTTGCAAACTTCACATTGATGCACGGCTGTTTTATACCTACATCACCCCCAAAAGCAAACCGGTCATAATGTCAAAATTTTAGTCCATCTGTAACAGTAATAGTGACATATGTGTTATGTTTTGATTATGCAGTATAAGAATCTAATGTCCAGTATCACAAGCAAAAAATAATGTTCTGAGCTGAAGTATTATGTATGAGTGGATAAGTTATGTTCATTTCTATCACAACCACAAATGGAGAGCATGCTTCAGAGGTTAAATAGCAGGATTCCACATACACATATAATTATGTACTACTCAGCTGCTACCATCTTCAAATTAGTTAGACAAAAACAAAGTAAATATCAGCACATACTTCTGCCAAACTTTCTGTCCCAGGTGAACAGTTTTATAATGGACTGTCAAATGATCATGTCGCCTGAAGCACTTTCCACACTCTTCACATTGATGTGCTTTCTCACCTGGAGAAAGTCAAAGTTTGTTAGAAATCATCAAAAACATTGTTAGGTGATGGTCAGCAGTGCCATACCCGAGTGTATTTTCTGATGTTTGCTCAGATGGTCATGGCGGATGAATGTTTTCCCACACTGAATACACTCGTATCGTTTGTCGTTATGGTGAACTCGCAGGTGAAGCCTAAACAAGCAAGCATTTCACCAAAATTAACGTCATAATTTCAGATGGCGTGTTGGAACCTTTCGGTTAACTGACAACAATTGCACCTGTACATGCCAACACTTAAAACATTGAAGTAATGCTTTTTAAGTCATCATGGTCATCTTTTGCCTGTTTTGGACAGAACTGTAGATACGTACAGATATATTTCCCACAACATCTACATTTTGACACACAATTGTACATGTATTCTATTCTCCACCTCAGTTTTAATAGTTAGCTTGTAAGAATATTGTGCTTTCATTTGAACCCAACCTTTTGCCTTCACCTCCATGTCTAATGAAAAAATACCTTCTGGGACTCACCTGTAGGAACTCCCATGACGGAAACTTTGTCCACACACACTGCAGAGGTGAGGCTTCTCCCCGCTGTGGATCCGCATGTGCTCTCTTAAAGTCGTTCTGTCAAAAACAGCAAAATAATATTGAGAACCGAATTCAGCAAACATCATGGGAAACAATTTTGGAATTTTTCTAACGAATCAGAAAAGTGATAACTTCATTCAAATATGTGAATCTTACACAACACTATCACTGTATTGTGCTTGACTCCAATAATTGCAAATAATACACAATGATCCCCATTCTGTTTTATCATTATATATATCTTTTTACATAAAACGTTTTAGTATTCCTTTCAGGAGTATACAAACAGAAGAAATTATTGCACATTGGCCAGTGCAGAGACATACCGCTCCCTAACGGACTTTCCACAGACAAAGCAGGTCCACTTCCTTTTGCCACCATGTGTACACTCTATGTGCCTCCTTTTGTTGCCCGAGTCGTTGAATTGTCGTCCGCAGATTTCACAGGGGAAAGGACCTGAGAACAACAAAACATACTTTAACAAAAAGCACTGGACAAGTTACAGCGACTTGATAATGCTTTGTTTACCTAAATGTGATTTTTCTTGGTGCTTGAGTCGGGCAAATCTTGACTTGAAGTATTGGTCACAGAAGGTACATTTGAAAGGCAGCTCTTGGGAGTGTAAAATCATGTGTTCCTGAAGATGCGGCCTGCGCGTGAACGTCTTCTGACAAATCTGTGGAGGCATTTATGAACATTTTAAGACCTCACTAGTGCCCACACAAGGGTTACTCGATAGTGTAAAAAAAAAAAACCCCAAAGCCAAATTATGATTATCAAAAGCAATTATGTATGTACTGTGAGCATGTAGAATTAGCTTACGATCGTTTATAAATGTAATTTTTATGATTTAAAACAAAATGCTGTAGATGTTTTTTCAGTTTTTGCGATTGATTGGAGTTGTTATCAAAATAGAAATGTGTTGCACAGCCCTTGCGTACACATTGTTTAATTAAATTGTGTTCCCTTCACATCTGTTCTTACAGCACACTTCCAGCCTTCACTCCTCTTCCTTTTCTTGTTCTCTTGGATATGGTCAGGATGAAACCTAAATAAAAAAATACACATTGGCTTTAAAAAGAGATAAACTTCAGTAATCCAGACATAACACGACAACTACTGACATGGTTGGTAAATAACAGATGCTAGTGGGAGTATTACTGTATGAGGCCGTAACAAATGACTCAGCAGCACCTCCAGTGGTTTGGACACATAGTGATGGTGGATGAGAACTATGCTGAGATGAGCGGTTGTGTGTAGAACTACATTTATAAGGCAGGCAGCAATAATATTATGCCTGATTTGTGTATATTGTGTATAGTTTCTGTTGTTACCTCCGGATGTGTTTTGCCAGAGTCTTTTTGCTGGCATGGAGCTTGTTACACACAGGACACTGGTGCTCCTTCTTTGAGCAAATGCTGTCATTGTGATGTTTTTTCTTGTGGACTGTCAGGTTGGACTTGGTGGAGTAGCACTGCTGGCAGATCTCACACTGGAATGGCTTCTCTCCCGTGTGCACCCGTGTGTGGCTCTCATACTTAGCTTAAAAAACACAAAACACAAGCTATTTTATATAGATTGCATAACATTACAAAAACCTTATATACTTTGATGTCTAGGCTTGTCTCAATAGCACATTTTGTGCTAAGTACAATATATTGCGGAAGAAAATATATACAATAAATAGTAATATTGAAGGCCATTACGCCACAGACACAATAACCTAAAAGCAGGATTTCACCTTCAAAAAACTATTCTGTATGTACATTATTGTTAATGAACAACATTAATGAGTTATAGTTAAGTTATTTATTAAATCTTAGTGCAGAAAAACAAAAAGTTTCCCACTAGTGCAAGGAAAAATAACTGTTCCATCCATCATGTATTGAACGATAAGTTGATGTTGTAGTATTTATTGTGACTATTGATGTCACAGAGTATCACACTGATTCTTACCAAGTGATCCTTAAACATGTTGTTGCCTTTCCCTCCCTACTGTTTGACATTAAGTAAATCAGAAAAAGTAAGTTGTCTTTTTAGTTGGCCACCACTGTACATATTACATCTAACTTCTTATCTGTATGTAATAAAGATATTCTGTTGCAAAGATTAAAGTTAAATGAATACTGACACAAAATAAAAATTGTACCTGCTCGGTCAAAGACTTTGTCACACTTCGGACACTTGAGTGTCTTCTTGCTGGCGGTCTGAATAATAACTGGAGCCAGTCCTTCGGGATATTCCTGAATCGTGCTTCGGGATTTTGCCTTCATATTAACAGCATTTGTTTTTTCAGAATTGTGTCTACTTTGTGTTTTTAATTGACCTGCATCCAGTTCAGCAGCATCATCATCTTGCTCTACATCCTCATTCTCATCTTGAATGTGAGGGTTATTGGCCACAATCTCAGCATCAAAGTTTGCTTCTTTCCCTTCTTCCACCACTGATTTTTTAAGTACTTTTGTCCTTTTATTGACTATGCTTTCACTTTCATTATCCGTCTTATACTTCAATGCACTTTTTCTGTGCGATGATCTTCGTATTGGTGCAGGGTTGTGATTCTCAGGTATGACTTGAATCACCGTCTTACTGTCCAATAAGCCTTCAGAACTTGGGGACTCACTATTGCATGCATCTTCAATGTATTTGGGATCTGCTGACAAATCACCACTGGTCAATTCAGCTGGAGCATTATTAGATTTTGACTGAGCATCTTCAGAAAGCAGTTTTAGGATGTCCATCATGTCCAAAAAACGGGCTGCTGCGATTAAAGTTGGTATGTCTGTTTCTGTTATAATGCATTCTGAAGTGTATAAAAATTCAAGTAAATGTTGAAAAACGGGTTCTTCTACATGGTCCAGGGTTACATGTGTGGCTTGTGGATTTTTGGAAAACTCTGCATGGAAGTAGCTGCTTCCATGGGCCAAAACTGCCTTATGAGCACAGTAGATCTTGCCACCCACAGACACAGAAACGTCACAAAATCTCTGCCGTCCCCGGTCTTCATTCAGGAACTTGAGGAGGTTGTGACTGTGCTGGGACATAGTGATGCATCTGATAAGTGCATTAGCGGCATTGGGGATTTCTTCTGAGTTGAAAGATTGGGTAGAGATCATAACAGTTCCACTTCTGGCCTCTTCATTGCTACTGCTTGGGCGTAGCGAGCTGGTTCGTTTCTTCATTTTACAATGTCCAAACAGACACAACTACACCTGTAATAGTCATAATTAATGTTCAAAGCTGTTATTTTCACATATTTGTTAGGATAAAGCAAGCATTAACTTTGGGTTATTTATTTCCTCTGATTATTTGGGTGGATTTTAAACTGCATTACAGTCGCCTTCGGAGGTTGGAACTTGGAGTTAAACTTCGGATGCCCATTTCAGTTGTCAAGTCAGAAACACAATGACTAGTTTATTACAGAAAATAATTCATAAAGTAATAAATACTTGGAAAGGGCAGAAATCAAAAGGGAAAAGAATGAAAAAAAAAAAAAAAACAACTAAAGGGAAAATAGTGCCAGCACGATCAGTGGCAAAAGACGAAGTTTAAATCTGTCAACTGGACCAATCGTTGCAGGAGTGTTCATCCAAACCGATTCTTCAGTTCTGATCAGATTGCTGGTGGACACTGCCTTATATTTATTTGAATGGGGGCCTGAGACATAATCCCTCACAGACATATGATTCCATCCTCAGACCCAAAGCAAACAGAAAGAAACAAAAGAGAACAATAAGAGGGCCATTAAAGGTTGAATAGTGTCGTTGAGGCTGAAACTGGAGACAATAGCCATTTCCAGTTTCAGTGTAGTTAGCTCCTCCCTTCAGATAGATATAAGGCAGTGTTAAGGGCCACATATAAAAACGCAGGCAAAGCTGAGGGTCAATTGAGGGCCATAGACTGGTCACCAATACAGTGAATACTTCAAATCTGCGTTATTATTACAAGTTAGACTGAACCACTAGACCTTTATTCATGCTTACATCCTCAGTGGGAGACATTACATACTTGATATAGGCATTTTAAAGTAGATTTTCAGCAATATACAGTAAAAAGTACTGTTTCAGGTAATATGGGCCAATTCACGTGAATGATGATGGCCAAAAAAATGGTCTGAGGCATGCCTGCCTTAGTTCATGTTTTTGACAGGTAAAAAGTTAACAACGTTAATTGAAGATGCACATATTTAGAAATATTCTAACAATAAGAAATAATGTAATGTCTTGATGAACAGACAAGCGAGGCGTATAGCTAAACATTTGCAGACGATTATAGTTTCTAAAAACGCAGCGTGGTCTCTCAAAAACCTGCGTCGTTTGTAAAGATCCCTATCGCCCTCAAGGACCCCTACAACACCGCCGTGCTGCATCACACTGGACGGGCCCAGTCTGGGAGAGTGTTGACACACGACACGACGGTGCCACAAAAACTAATCTAATACAAAAGACTAACATATTTCCTACCTTCAACTTTATGGCCAAAACATGGAAACACGGCACCCTTCAGCCCATGCAGGTACTATGCAGAATAAGATGAGGAAAGACATTTTTGTAAAATTACAGCGCCCCAACGCCTCACCCTGTTCACACCAAACATGTCACGTGCCAACAAGCTGCCCGCTCATTGGCCGCTTTGTTTTTTGCGCTGTTTAATCTCTAGAAAATCAATCACTTTTTAGCAGCTTGTTTTGTATTTGTTTCTCTTCTTTACATTAATACCATGGTTAGCCGTGGTATATCACAATTTGAAGGCTTAAAAATAGATGCTTGAAAGTAGGACAACTGCATTATGGGTATTGTAGTTAACGCTAAACCCCTGTGAAGTCATAACAACATTGATTTCGTACAGCGGCGTACAAAAGTATTGCAGTCGCTCGGAAAAGTTCAGCGTTCCCTCACTACGTCCCGTAGAGGGCCATAGAGCCCCGTCTACAGATACAGATGGGGCACAGCTAAAATTAATGTTAAAATGCAGTTTTCTTTCGCAATAGAGTGAGGTCTTGGGTCTAGACACTAATATTCAGGTTAAACATTTGTGAATTTACTTTTTGAATATTTCTTATGAAAATACAACTGTAAAATCAACTGCAAAATCCTTCTGACCCCATCTGGGATTATCACTACACTACAATCTGAAATCACATGGGCCTACACTGAATTGAAAAGTAGGCTGATGTTTGTTTAGAATACCTTAATCGGCCATTGTTAAATTCATCAGATATATCTTAGCATACTTATTTGGCCTATATTAGTGTAATTCATGCTGCCTTGGCCATATTCCCCCTGATAAATAGGCTACTAAACCTTTTCTATTATTCATTTATTTAGAACTGGTTGGGCCTTTCATTAAGTGGTCAGGTTAAGTCAAGTCGTTCAGTCCTTACAATTTAGTTCATTAGATATTTTCAAAATAAATTAAATGAGCTGAACCCTGAACCCTTCCTGCAGCACATGTGAAGTGTAAGACACTGTAAGTGCATTAGCTTAATCCTCTATCTGGCTCACAGCACTCTGTGAGCACGTTTCATTGTCCACTTGCATGCAAGGGAAGAAGGCTAAAGATGGCCAGTGTCATAGTTAAAATTAATATGTAGTTTTCTGAAAAATGTTGAGAAAATGCAGTGGCTAGGAGTACACTTTTGGACTTTATTGTTTTTTTGCACAGGTAAGTTCTTTTTAAAATACATTATAGTTTGTCTGTCTTCTTGTACTCTACAACTTACCAATAATCATAATTATACAGTAAATTATAAAGCAAAGCAAATTATAAGCAAACTGCTTTCTTTTTTCAGGCACTTTCTCAGAAAAGAGTACTGGTTGTGAACACCAACCGTGCCATAATGGAGGGACTTGTGAAAATCACAAAGGAGGTTTTCGGTGTCTTTGCTCCCAGCAGAGCCAAAATGGACGCCTTTATGGAGGAGAGGACTGCACAATTGCACTTTCAGGCTGTGATGATAACCAGTGTGAGAATGGTGGAATATGTTCACCTCAGCTTATTGATGGGGAACACACTTTCTCATGCTTTTGTCTTGCCGGCTTCACAGGCCCAATGTGCCAAATACAAACTGTGTTCTCTTTTGAATCACAGGGACATATTTCAATAGTGGCTCCTGACGTACAAGCTCCTGTCAACATAACCTTTAGCTTTAAAACAGATAGAGAGGTGGGGACCCTGCTGCAATGCAGAGTGGATGATTTACTTCTCAGCATTGAACTTCTGGATGGACATCTTTGTCTTAAAAGTTGGACATATGGCGGATCCAACACTTTAGTTCAGAGGCTTCCTAATTATTTATCCGACAATACTTGGCACACAGTAGAGGCATCGCTGGACACTTTATTAAGCCTGATGCAGCTGGTCTGCTCTGGGTCCAACTGCTCTAGAGAAACTCATCCTGAGCTTGTGGTGCTAGAACACACCTCTGCTTCCACACAACTACAACCTCTTCTCTGTAGCCTCACTATTGGAGCAGTTCGTGACATTTGGGGATCAAATAGTGAATCAGAGCTCCCTGTAGCTTTTTTGGGATGCTTCAGGGATGTGTTTTTGAACTCAAGGCTGCTGGTCCCCACTTCAGGAACTAATAGTTTTCAGACAAATGTTACTCTAGGTTGCAGCAACAAAGACAAGTGTGTTGAGAGCCCGTGTCAAAACCGAGGCCGCTGTAAGAGCCAGGGGTGGAGGAGCTATATCTGTGAATGTCAAAGGCCTTATGAAGGCACCAACTGTGAGCAAGGTAATGCAGTAGTTATGTCCCAAAATATTTTAAGATTTGCAGTGCACAATTAGGATTTAGGATTTTATATACATAAAACCCTTCAGGGAAGCTACAACTCGTTACCTCTTAACAAAAGTAACTGGACGCAGTTCATTATTACAATAAATGTAATTTTTTTTCTGCCTGAAGGTTTAGATTCATTTTGATTTCTTCTTGTTTGTTTGTTTGTCTAATAATGTTGATAAGTCTGCACCTACATGCACCCATGTAGACCATGTTACATTAGTCAAGATTTATCACAGGGCCTCAAATATAGAACTAATGAAAGAGAGGCTGTATTAGACTTAATCTCTTCAGTCTAGGAACCAATATAAGATGTTGCCAGTTGGACTGCAAATGAGCTTACTCCTCTAAAATAGCACAGAAAGACTCGTGCTTCTCCAAAGTATTTAGCCACACCTGGCTAAACCTTAGCTGACCTGGTCTGCCCGGACAAATGACAGCTTTAAAACTGCGCCATATGACAAAGATGACTGTTTAAGCACTTCTCGACATAGTTTATAAGAATCACTGAAGACTTATGGAAATTATAATAACAGCTATGGGAAGTAATAGAAATTGTATTAGGCCTATTCCTTAAGTTACATTTTAGAGTTCATGTAGAATCTAATTGTCTTTACTTTTCTTCCATTACAGAGTATATTACAGCAAGGTTTGGAAACAAAGAGCAACCAAGTTATGGTGTTTTTTTATTGGAAGATGACCTAGGAGACACTTTGACTGTATCCATGTTTGTCCGTACCAGACAGACCAGTGGCCTGCTCCTCATCCTGGCCAACAGTACGAGCCAGTACTTTCGCATGTGGCTGGACGGTGGCAGAGTTCATGTCCAAATCAACAACTATGAGAGCCTTGAGGGCCAGAGTGTCATCAGTGATGGACACTTCCATTTACTGACAATAAAACTGGAAAGAACAACAGCCAGTTTGTTTCAGTCAGCTCACAATCAAGGCTCTACAGCCATCAGACACATTCAGGCCAGTGAGGGAGATATTGTTTATGTTGGGGGTCTCACAGACCCAAGGGCGAGTGCTTCCTTTGGTGGCTACTTTAAAGGCTGCGTTCAAGACCTGAGAGTTAACAGCAAACGACTGCAATTCTATCCAATAGCCACTCAGGTGGAGTCATACAATTTGCAGCAGCACAACAATGTGCAACAAGGATGCAGCAGTGACAACGCATGTGCTGTGAGTGACTTGCAATATATATCTCAATTTAATGCATACAGTATTGCTGGTGTGGTTGTTGTGATCCTGTGATTTTCACAGGTCAATCCCTGTTTTAATAGTGGGGTGTGCTACTCCATGTGGGACGATTTCCTGTGCAATTGTCCCCCAAACACAGCAGGTCGTCGCTGTGAAGAGGTGAAATGGTGTGAAATGTCCCCTTGTCCCAGCTCAACCATTTGCCTATCACACTCTCAGGGCTTTGACTGTGAGTGTCAGATTAAAACAGGGTTAAAGTTCGGATACATGTTTTTACCCATAGAAAGTAGCTGTTCTATTATTATAATTTTTTTTTTTTTTTTTTTGCAGGTTTATCCAATATCACAATTCGAACTGGAAGCAGCCCTCTGCATTACAGAGGCAACAGCAATATCAAGCGCATCCTGAACAATGTCTCGATACGTTTCCGAACAAGGCAGTCTGTTGCCACATTACTGTACACACAAATGGGCTCACATACTTTCACTGTGTCATTATTAGATTCCCAGATGACAGTGCTGCTGGTTGGAGTTGACCAAAACGTTAGTTTAGTGCACAGCATTGGTCCAGTTAGTGACGGCCTGTGGCACACTGTGGAGCTAAAGATGGAGACAGTCATACTCCAGAGTCCTCTGTGGGTCCTGGCTCTAGATGGAAATAAAATGCCAATAGAAAAGTTCAGAATACCTCCAAATGCATTGGATTTTCTCAAAGATGCAGACATTTTCCTTGGTGGCATGAATGCTGCTGGCATTAGCATGTCTGGGTGTTTGGGACCAGTGGAAATTGGGGGGCTTTTCCTCCCTTTCCACATGGGCACTGAACTCAACATCCCTAGGCCACAGCCAGAGCAGTTTATTAGAGTAGACAGTGACAGAGTTACTTTACAATATGGCTGCTGGGGAGCAAGGGTTTGTGAGCCCAGCCCTTGTCAAAACAGTGGTGTTTGTGAAGATGTCTTTGACCTGCACCATTGCACTTGTTCATCTGAGTGGACAGGGCTCCAGTGTCAGGAGCCTACAGACAGGTGCCTGTCCAACCCCTGTCTGTTTGGAAACTGCACCAGCCTGGCAGGAGAGTACAAGTGTGACTGTGAACCAGGATACAGGGGAGGCCAGTGCGAGCTGGAAGTCAACACCTGTGAAAACAACAACTGCAGTAATGGTGCCACTTGTCTGAAGGGCTTACAGAGATATGCATGTCTCTGCCCTCAAAACCTGACAGGACAATACTGCGAGTATGTTTTCATTTATTCAAGGAGATGATTTTATTGCTGTTTTTTTTATATTAAATTGTTTCTTTGACAGTGAGAAGCTTCCAGAAATCCCATGGTACATTGAGACAAAACCGTAAGACTTTTTATAGTGTACTATTCTATACTACCTAGGCATGTTTTTAAAAAATACTTTATGTTCCTAGACTTCCTCAGCTCCCTGTGTCTGCTTGCATTGGCTCACGCTGGAACTACAGTTGCTTCCATGGAGGAAACTGCTCCAAAGAAGACAATACATGTCTCTGTTTGCCTGGTTTTACTGGACAGTGGTAAGACAGTAGTATGCTTTTGGCTTCAATCTATAGTATATTGTTCTAAAGAGTTGGGGTGTATGATACAAATGGAAAAAAAAAAAACTTTCTGCATTTTTTTATTGCCATTTTTCTTTAGGTGTGAGAAGGATGTGGATGAATGCGCCTCTGAGCCATGCATGCACGGAGGCTTCTGTGCTAACTACATCAACAGTTTTGAGTGCGTGTGTGATGTGAACCACTCTGGGATCTACTGCCAAATTGACATCAGTGACTTCTACCTGTATGTGTTCCTGGGACTGTGGCAAAACTTATTCCAGCTTCTGTCCTACCTCGTAATGCGCCTTGATGATGGCCCAGAGGTGGAGTGGGATTTCCAATTCAACTAGATATTAGTCACTTACCTGATAAATGCAATTGTTAAGCGAATACACATTTTTATGAAACCATAAGACTTAGAATGAGATACAATAAAATCCTCTAAGTGTTTCTTAGTTGCAGTTTCCATAGGAACAGTTCACAATAGTTCACACGTGCCTTCAGCTCCATATTTGATGTGGAACATCTAGAGATTAATAGCTGCATGCACACATTTAAATGGAATATTTTGTTTGCTGTGCATACAGATCCTACAATTTATGCAAATATAAAATATCATTCTATTATACTAAAATGTGTGGACATCATTTGCAAACTATTGTGTTTTTCAACTCAGAACAATTTATTAATCATCAAATAGACTAAATCAAACCTGACCTGGACATCAAATCCTAATAAATCCATATAAAATATGCATATACAGAGAATCTATTCATCACACATACAACCACAAAGCTATAATGTGATGAAAGTTACCTTCAAAAGAACAGTGTTGTTCATGATTACAACAAATAACAAAACATCTGTATCAATTAGCTGCAATATACACTTTGTGCCACTTCTTCACACAAAGGTTTGGATGAGCATTTGAACAACTCTTAAGACTTGACATGCAGCTTACACTCACAGAGCTCTTTGTAGATTCGCTTTCGTATCTTTGGTATATCTCCTTGGGAAAACTGTAGGGGTGCAGACAGTGTAAGACACCTAGAATACTGAGAAATAATAGCATTCATTACCAACAATGGACAAAGAAATAAGTGACTTCAACAGCATGAGTTGACAACCAACCTCTAACACGAACACACCACAGTCATTCTCAGTAGTTTGTTGTGGAATTTCCTAACATGAACAGTAGATGGAGCCAAAATACCATGTTAATACAAAGAAAATTTTTGGTCAGCTCATTTCAAAACCAGACAGAAATGCCCACCTCAGCCAATGACACTGTCCAGCCTTCTTCAAATGCTTTTTGTTTCTTCTCTTTTGCTTCTTTTAACACATATTTCAGAATGGGCTGTTGAAATGGTATCACTTTAGTTTGTAATGTTTGGTATGTAATATTAGGTTGTTTTTGCTTTTACCCTTGCTATTTCCTGGAGACCAATTCCTTGCGAGTCATACAGGCAGACTTTCTTCTTGACAAAGTCTGCGGTCACTAGACACCAATGAACCTCGAGGTGTACAGGCACCAGAAGCAAACGTTTTGAAAACAAATCCACCTTATAGAAAGAAGTAAAACATATAAATGATATCAGTAATCAGATGGTTACATTACAAAGACATAAGACCCACCTGCTTTGTCCACCTCTTGACTCCTTCATATCCCTTAGTTAAGAGTTGTCTGTGGAAAAAGCTGTTAAGAAAATGGACCTAGTGTAGACAAAAATAAACACATTGAGTAAATAGGTTAATAATAAGTAAATGATAACACATATAAAATGATAAAACAATTTACAATTCACTCTTATAGGGTTTAGTGCTACTAGTATAGTTAGTGTCAGTCTATTTTATCTCTAACACCTTATTTAATGCATATCTTTTTATAATAAGTTATTCTGTAAAGAAAAGAAAAAGGAAGGATTATCCACGCAGTGCACTGCACAGTATGGTCTGGTATGATATGTTAATTTGTACAGGGTTAAGCTGTATTGACATATTGATGAAACCTCACTTACCTCAGAGTGTGCCCAGTCCATTATGAGTTCCCCATACATGTTAATCACCTGTAACAAAATTATTGATATTATATCCCAAATGTTTGCATAATAGATGGTTTTGTGTCAGTTTTTTATCCAAACCTGATCATTAAGCCAATTTGCACTGGCCAGTGTTAATAAGTCATCCAAAGTTAGTATGTGCTTCTTGTATTTCACTTCAAAATATGGGACTATATTTGCCATTTTTGCCATTTCTTCTATGGTTGTCTCCAAAACCATTATTTCGCTGTAAAAGTAAAGTATACATTAGAGATATGTCCAAAGGGGTAAGTCAGAATAAAACACATTTCAGTAAGCATTTATCCTTACTAGTCCTTGAAGTCTCTGTCAGATTTATCTTTTTTTAGGTGTTTTAATAACTCACTCTTTTGTAAGGGAATAAAACTTCCATATTTTTTATGAAAGTCATTAAGAAATTCTAGACAAAACAAAGAACAAAGCTTAAATAGGTTAACTTAAGGCAATCATAAATATGTAAAAACCAAACCAAAATAACTCATAGAAGACAGAGATGAAAGTTACTTCGAATATTCTTTGAAATAAGTGTATGTGGACTTCCAGTGTTCATAGACACGTCTTTGTTTTCTTCGGCCAGAACCACTTCAACGTCTGAGTTCAGCTTGAGCTCTACTGTGTGCAAACATTCACCAGGAACAATGCGGGAACATTCTGACAAATCTTTTTTAAAGTCATTTGAGGTACCAGAAACGTCTGCACCTGATGACACCCAGTGAGCATCACTATGATTTAAACAGCTACTATTGACCTTGCAAATTTCTACTTTCTTTTCAGCAGTTCCATTGCTCATAACAGTAGAGGTCTGAGAAGAGGCCTCAAAAATTGCGACATCTGATGATGGTACTGGTTTCGTTATCCTTATCCCTCTTTTTGTTTTGAAGGGGACCCGTTGACGTGAGCCCCGGATGTTCTTCAGCAACCGTCGGTGGCTTCTGGATCTTCGCAAAATGCAAGCTTCGTTGCGTTTTCTCCACAACCAGAACTGTAAAGTGGCACGATTTCTGGAAGATGTGGGAGTCTTCTTTCTGCTGTGAAAACTCTTTTTCTTGAAATGCTGCCTTGACCAAACCATTTTGACTTCGTTATGCCCCAGGACAGTGCTTATTTAGTTCTGTAAAGCACACATTGTAGTTTCTTGCTTCTTCACTTTCCAAACTTTGACATTTATTTTGCGTCAAGATGGTTTGATGTATTGCTGTGATCTGAAAGAACCATAAATCATAGTTAGGATTTCTTTGCTGGATAATTTCCTTTAATCGTACTTTTTCGATAAGAAGATTGCTGATTATCTGACTGGTAACACTAACTACTAGCAGACAAACTCTCAACTCACCGGACGGCACTTTTAGCGTCTGCATGACACTTTCTGCATTCAAGTAAAACCCCCCATGAGAGCCACACATGGCAACAAAACATGTCAATACAGCTTTCATGTCGCATATTGATTACGTCACATGTGCACGTGACCTATCAAGATGCTTTTATTCAATTTTTTAGGGCTTTTGAAGACAAAAAGACACTTTGGTGATAAAAGTATTACATTTTGTAACTTAAATGACATATTTTTAATAGATCTATTGCAAAAGTAAAGATTCGAGAGGAGCAAAATAAATAAAACTCAAGTAAAGGTAGGCTTACAAGTATAACATAAGTCAAAGTTTATAAAGTAACCATTTATTAAAGTACGCTACTTTAGAGTAATAAAGTAAAAGTGATAATTTTTGGTCAGCGGAATCCATTTCTTTTCTTTTTTTTTTTTTTTCCTGATCATACGTTTAGGTATGGAAGCCCGTTTCCGCCATGAAAAAAAAAAATAAAAGCCCCACAGAAAGTCGAAATTACGAGTTTTAAACTCGTAATTATGAGTTTAAAACTCGTAATTATGAGTTTAAAACTCGTAATTATGAGTTTAAAACTCGTAATTATGAGTTTAAAACTCATAATTACGAGTTTAAAACTCGTAATTTCGACTTTTAAAACTACTAATTATGAGTTTAAAACTCGTAATTATGAGTTTTAAAACTACTAATTATGAGTTTAAAACTCGTAATTAGAACTTTTAAAGTCTTAATTGAGCTTGTAGCACACTGCAACTGAGTGTACAGAGCAGAGGAGACAGGAGGAGGACTGTTATGTTTATCACCTACATACTTTTAAAAAATGAATAAATTAAGCTCCAGTAAAGTTTCTGGCGTCTTGAACAAATCAGTGGGCCCTGAGTGCTGTTCTGACCACTCATGAGCTGTGCTCTGTGTCTGTGAGCGCTCGTTTTCCTGGTCTGAGCAGAGTGCCAGCTGGTCACAACCCCGCTGGTTTATTGAGGAAATTATTAAAATACCAAATTCATTTAATCAAAATTGATGAGGTTCACTTTTTGTAAATGTTACATTCCCAAAATTACGAGTTATAAACTCATAATTCATACTTTTAAAAGTCCTAATTACGAGTTTTAAACTCATAATTAGTAGTTTTAAAAGTCGAAATTACGAGTTTTAAACTCGTAATTACGAGTTTTAAACTCATAATTACGAGTTTTAAACTCATAATTACGAGTTTTAAACTCATAATTACGAGTTTTAAACTCATAATTACGAGTTTTAAACTCGTAATTTCGACTTTCTGTGGGGCTTTTATTTTTTTTTTCATGGCGGAAACGGGCTTCCATATTTAGGCCTATAGGCAGCTCCCTTTGCTCGAAGTCTGGACTTCAACTCAAGACTCAATGGCCCAATGAAAGTGCTAAAAACTCATGACAAACAGTAGATTACTTTTCAGCCCTTTAATAAAATGTAGAGGAGTAGGAAGAACTGATACCTCAAATAAAAGTAAAAAGTAGTACAGACTACCCACACAGCCTTTGTAACTTGGCCTTAAATGACATGTTGTGAACCTGCAGCATCTGCCAAGACTGAGCAAATATTACAAACAAACATCCTCCTGACTGAACTTTCATTGAGGACTCATTGAAACAGTAGCTGATCATTCACTCTGTGACCCCACCGAATTAACCTTTTTGAGAGAATCTCATTTTATTCAGTATTTTGAGGCGATATTTCGTTAAATTACTGTATTATTTGTATGTAACATACACACTCTCTACATTGTAAATACAATCAGCATTTAGTAAATATAAGTGTTTTATTACACATTTGGTTGTATGACCTCAAAGTGACGCAGCAGTCAGGAGCCTGTTCAAAATGTTTACCTTGGCTGTTGCCTCGTGTTCAAAGTTGCCCATATATAACCCACAGACAGTGTGAGCCTCACTTCTGTGTCTAACATTCTGCTTATTACACCAGTGAGAGCTTCACTCTCCCAAAAACAATGCAGTGCTTAAGGTTTGTAGTGGCTTTGGGACTACTGATAGGGACATGGGCCCAGATCAACGTGCTACGTCCAGAATGTGACTCTCCAGAGGCAGAAGAGGTTGCGGTGGCAGCCAGGGACCACCTAAATTCTCTGCATAGTCATGGCTACAGGTACGAGCTTAACAGGATTGAAGACATCAAGATCATTACCAAGGTACTACAGTATTCATAGTTATAGTAGTTTTATAGCATGCTGTCAGCTGCATTAAGTGTGTTTTGTCTTTATATAGCCAAATGGAGACAGTATCTATGCTGTGGAGATTGACCTCCTGGAGACAGTCTGTCATGTGTTGGACCCCACACCCATCACAAACTGCACCGTTCGGCCCAAAGAACTGACTGTGAGAAATGTGTTTTATTTACAGTGAAGTAGACTTGGGAGATTAGATTATTATTTATTTATTTATTTATTTATTTTTTGGTATTCAGGCTGTGGAGGGAGACTGTGATGTGATCTTAAAAAACATCAGTGGAGCTTTGACCGTTATATCATTTAAGTGTAAAACAGAAGGTGAACTATATTCTTTATACTTTATACTATATGCCAATTAATCTAAATGTATATATATATATATTTTTTTTTTTTTATCAGAGTCAAAAGAAGATATTTGTCTGGGTTGTCCTACCCTTCTCTCCCTAAATGACACCGATGCCCTGAACTTTGTTCAGGCCTCTTTGGATACATTTAACAACCTGACAAAGACTGACACTTTCTCCCTTCTGGAGGTTGGAAGGATGTCATCACAGGTCAGCAATTCAAAAACACATCAAACTGTATTGACACTTTCAGGGGGATACCTCAAATAAAGCATTGTTACAGGTTGTGTCTGGTAGGCCAATTTATATAGCCGAATATGTTGTGGTGGAGGCCAACTGTACTGGAGATGTGTGTGAGCCCCTTAACGATACCATGGCCGTAAGAACTACAAACACAAATATATGGAACAATAAACACAATGACTGAACATAATACCATCCATCTCTTTGTAGACCCGTGGCATATGTACTGCCAGAGGATTGAACTCTCAGCACACAGTAGACTGCAAGATGTTCCCCAGCTTGGTAAATTATACTGAAATCAAATATCCAGTTGTATCCATATACTGCTACACAGAACATTCCTTGGTTTGCTGCTTTTTCAGATCATTGACAGCAAAAGCCCTGCACCTGTACCTCCAGCAGTGCATGTGCACTCAGGCAACCTTTCACCAGTGCATGGTCTGCGACACCACAAACTGATGGCTAAAAGCTCTCATCTGATCCTCCTGTCAACTGAGTCAACAGAGTCAGTTGAGGTGGTACCTGTAGCCCCCGCCATAGTCACAGCTGATCTTGTTCCAGCCGCAGACCCCAGTCAGGCTGACCCTGTCGCAGACCCTACTCCTGCTGCAGACCCTGCTCCTGCCGCAGACTCAGCCTCCGATTCATCAAGCAGTATGGATCGCCATATACTGTTCAAGAGGGATGTGGCTGCAGTTATTGCTGACACCCCTGCTGCTCAGGCTGCCCCAGTACCTCTTGTGCCAGTCTGTCCAGGACGGATTAGATTCTTTGACTGATTTAGGGTTAGAAAATAGAAACCAACAATGCCTTTAAAGCAAGAACACCTTACAATGCATTTGTCACCTGTGCATTAGACCATTGTAAACCATTGTGTGTTCAGTTCAAATCCAAAAGGTTTACCCAGGAGGTTTGGATCTACTCCATTGTTTTGAAGTACGTGTATTTATGGTCATTAAATATATGGACGCAGTAAAGACTTTTCCTTCTATTCTTTAGTTTTTACAAGCCCAATCCTCACATTTATTAATCATCCATGAAGGCAATTGCAAAACACCACTGTTTGACATTGGTAAACAATGTAGTCAATGACTTTAATGAACTCACTGACTGATAAACTGGTCACATCAACATGCCCTTTAAAACAGCAATTATACCTTATGCTTACAATGCCAACCAACAATCTCAATCTTAACTTTTAACAAAGTTTTAATATAACCAAGTATAGACACAAAACATTAGTTTTAGGTAATCTTTTAATATACACATTAACTATCGTACAGACTTCACCTTGTCACAGGCAGCTTCGTTCCTGAAAGACAAATAATGTTAGTCATGTACTAGAGCTAAAATTAAATTACCAACATTAAGAAGGGATGTTACATACATGTTTTTTGTTGTAATCCTTCAAGTGTGATAAAAAAAAGGACTATTGGGGAACATTATGTTGTGAAGTTCTATGCCTGTAACCAAAAGGTGAGAAAAGCCTCTGAGGAAATCTGACAGACTTAATGGTAGGCTTCACTCTGACAGTAGGTGCTGAATTATGACCAGCAGAAGTAGTCTGTGGCAAAGATCCAGACATGTCTCCCAGAGTTGAAACAGCATTACCAGAATTTTCATTCTCTACTTTCAAGCCTTCAGATTCCTCTTTGAGGTTTAGGAATCTATTTGGGAAATTATTTTTAAGATTTTGGCCCAAAACCACAGGGTTGTATGGTGAGGGCTGGACAGTGCTGCCACTCTCCCTGCCTGGTGGACCCTGTTGAAGGAGCACGTAGCCCTTTGGTTCAGAGACAAAACTCTCAGTCCCCTCACGTTTGGTCGTTCTTCGCAGGGCTTCAGTAGGTCGTTTTTTAGAAAAGTTGTCCTGTTCTTGAAGCGTGTGATAAGGAACCAACTGAGGATCCTGCTGACTACGGAAAACCAAACTTTCTGGCCCATTTCCATCAGCATTGTTAACTGGCTGATGTACATACTGACGAATCCTAGACAAAAGAGGTCGTGGGTTCACATTTGGGCCATCGGACTGCTGTGAAGACTGCATATTATAAGGTAAATGCATGTTTGTTCTCTGCACTGGGTCAAAATATTCAGAGTAATGCAAAGGAGCTCCATTTGGAGGCTCAGGATTATGATCTTGATGATTCCAGAGAGTATCATGGTCCCTATAGAGAAAATGAGCATTGGGCTCAAAGTGATGAGAAGCAGGTTGAGAATGGGTTTGGTCACTGGGCTTGTTTTCAGAATGTGCAGAAGGATTGCCCTCTAGTGGTTGGTTGTATGCATGCCCTTCATACAGTCCTTTGAGTGGATACAACTGAGGTGATACAAGTGGATTAGTGAAGGCTGGCGGGGGGACAGGTGCTTCCTGGGGGCCTTGTGATGAGGTGTAGACAAAGTTGGGTCTCAACTCTTTTGGGAACCCCGGTGATGGGAGAAACTGAGGATTGTAATTTCCATTTTGCTCATGTGGAACAAAATGATACATGTGGTGATGGAACGCAACTTGTGGACAGCAATAGGGAAGTCCGAGTTGGCAGTACTGGGGACAGTCTAGGGGTAGTCTGGTTTCAGGTTTGGCATTTTGTGGGAAGATAACAACTTTACCCGGATGTGAGATGGGAGGGTATTGTGGGTTTTGTGTGGGTAAGGGTGTGGGGATAGTGGTTATGTGAGGTGTGTGCTGGGAGGGAAGGGGGTAGTAGTATGGACCAAATAGCTGATACTGTTGTGGAAGGTTTGCTGGTGGACTGGCAGTAGCTGTAGCTTGTGGCTGCTCTGTGGGATAGTAAAAAGGGTACAGATAAACAGGTGGCACAGGATCTTCTGGCTCTGGTAGTACAGCAGGCTCAGGAGTTGCTGTGCGTTTCA
This sequence comes from Periophthalmus magnuspinnatus, assembly GCF_009829125.3. Lineage (NCBI taxonomy): Eukaryota > Metazoa > Chordata > Actinopteri > Gobiiformes > Gobiidae > Periophthalmus > Periophthalmus magnuspinnatus. The sequence continues at coordinate 25,501,184 of NC_047142.1, forward strand.
CCGGATCTTGTGGATAATAAAATGGATGGGCTGGGTGAGGCTCAGACAAATCCCACTCTTGATATTGAAGTTGAGTTACATCCAGCGAGTGGTTATCAAGCTGTGATGGATGTTCTGGTAGAGGGGGCATGTTAGGATAGAACAAGGAATAATAATGTCCAAGATTTTCATCCAAGCCAGGGGGCACACTCCCTGGGTTTTGCTTTTCAGGCTGAGGATGAACTGGGTATGCCGGATAAAATGGTTGTCCTACCATCTTATCGTCAGTTGGTTGGGGTACTGGTGGTTGAACAGCTTGTGGTTGTTGCATGTACAAATGATAAGGGTAAAACTGGTTCCATGTAAGGCTTGGGGGAGGTGGTAAAGGATATTCTGGGACCTGGAGAGTGGTTTTCACATTTTGAGTGGGGGCAGGTTTAGAAACAAGTCTAACATGTCGCATCAGTTTAGGATGGTCAGCTGAAGCCAGTGAGGGGCAAAAGACCTTGACTTCATCGTCCTTTAAAAAGCTCATACTGTAAATTCCATCCTAAAAATAAAAATGGATTAAAAATAACTGTCCATTTACAGCATTTCAGTCAGAACAGTTCCTAAAATAAAAGTACCTTTTTCTTCATGCAGGGTTTATAGGAAATTGAGATGGTAATGCCCTCTGGATGGTCAACTGCACCAAGGCCACATCTAGGTGAGGCTTTCATCAGTGGCTCCCAGTTACCATTTACTGAGGAAGACTGCACATTAACACAACTTAAGACTTTAGAGGATTAGCTGATGGGAACACTTACAGTTCACTTTTATTTCTGAAAGCCCAGAGGTCCAATCAGTTTTTACTACCATTCCCTCAGCGTGGCAGGTTACCATAGGAGGGTTAGATGATGAGGGTGACAAAGGCTGACTCATAGGGCAAGACATTTGCACTGGTAATCCAAACCAGAGCAATGGAAGTACATAACAGGACTCCTAAAACCAAAACAAGTATCAACATAGAAAAGGCATACATTTAGAAAAGCAAGTGCATGCGCAAAGACTACTACTTACTTCAACAATAACAAAGCAACCATCATAAGGGGCCACCATAACTAGATCTCGACGTGTTGAGCTAACTTTAGAACCACAGCTTTTAGGCAATTTGGACAGAGAAAGGGGTGAAAGATCACCTGCAAAAAAGCAATTCATCTAAAAATTAATACTTATTTTATCTCAACCACAAACAACAGCAGCTTCTCACCTCTGTCCACAAAAAGTAGAGCGCCTGGTTTTGAATCAGCATCTTGTACTTTAAGCCTCATGTAGTTTCCGGAGCAGTCCACTGTTGGCTGCATTTTCAGAAGTCGTTTCACTGCAGTGTTGTCGTATCTTGGAAAGCCATGTTCTTGTACTGCATGACGCCCAGGAACCTCCCAGGCTAATGAGAAGTTTATAATTACATTTGAAAACATTGCCGATCCATATTACTGTTCCACTTACTCATGTCTGACTGATAATCCAAGTCAGCGTCTTCTGCTTCCTTAGATTTGCCACCTTGTTCAGTTTTCAGTCCAATTAACAGTTTCCCATGGTGCCAGTGAGGTATTTCGCTGAGTGATATACTATTTTCTGGGAATTTCTTTTTTGTATGATTTATACATTGGCAAAGAGAAGATAATAAAAGGAGCCCTAAAGAGAATACAACTGCACTATTCCTGTTGTTTCTACACGCCATTGGTGCAATGAAACAGTAAAACAAAAAATAAACTATAGCAAACAAATGTCTTAGCAGTGAACCACTGGAACTGGATGGTCTGATCGAAAGCCAGACATAAAGAGCTCTAACTGTGGCAGGTGCTGCTTATGAATCAATTAGGAACAGGAAGTCTAACCTTCACTTTCTGTAGGACAACCAATCAGCATGGAGTCAAGTGTTTGCGTGATGCTTAAAAATGTAAAAAAAAAAAAACAGCACAAATTACTGTCTGTAGTAGTTTTTTCAACTAGCCTGATAGAAATAGTAATTGAGTATGTGTGAAATATGTATTTATTCATTATTATGTCAAATGTTAGTTGCATATTTAATTAACCAGAATGCTTAACTGAAAATTACAAAATGTTGCCTTCTTTAATTTATTTTACATTTCATTCTATACAAAGTTTATTACTGTTGTCGCACTTATTAATGTGGCTACAGGTAAAAAGCCAACAGTAGCTACTATCACGGTTACACAATTTCTCTTAAAAAGAAATGCACAAGACAATGTTTTAATGTTCTTCTTCCAACCAACACCATTTCAGTATGTTTAGTGTACAGAGCATCGTTTAATTTTTTTTAAATATACTTCTAAGCACCATACTATGACAATTTGTGAATACATTTTTCATGTCTAAAACACAAAGAAGTCCTTGATGTTAAAGGCAAACAGCCAGTTTTACTATCAAAATGCATCAATAGTATTTTCAGATAACAATGCTGAACAGCTGATCAATGATATGAAGCCAAACTCAGAATTAGTGTGTACAAGTAGTGTTAATCTACACAGGCGATTAAAAGTTATGTAACCACCTCAAGAAGAAAAAAGTGACTTGGTCTGATTTACACAAATGCAAAAACAAATGGACCAGTCCCAAATTTCATACTGGAATGTCCATTTCAGCGCTGCAGGTTGTGGCTTTGAAATCTTGGTAATGCTGATCTCAACACAACAGTCAAACAAGGCCAACACTACATCAACTTTGAGCACATTCATTTACAACAGTAATATGATGTTATGGAGTAGGACTCTGGGGGGGAATATGGTACACACAAAGAGGAGTGGTCAGTTATTTAGAATATGGGTGATGGCTGTCAAGATGTTTGTTTTGGCTAAATGTCTAGCTTAAAAAAATATTTCAGAACTGAGAACATGCAACTTTAATGCCATGCTAATGGAAAAAAAACTAAATTTGGCATCCCTGTTCAACTATTTAAAGTACAATTGGTACATGTCTCTCACATGAGTGACATTATACAAGGCTTATTCAAATCAGTTTCTCACTTTTGTTACACAGTGTTTGATGGACCACATGCCATTACGGAAGTGCCAAAAACAAGAAATGTATGACTGACAAAAAAAAAAAAGGTTGACGATAACATAAAGTCCTTCATATAAAAAGTTGACTGGGACAACACAACATAAAAGTCAGTGTGGAATATTAGGCCGGTTTCTATGCTGATTGAAAGGTGTTTAATATCCAGACTTCCTCAGGTACTCAGCCATGGTGTGTGCGTTCAGATTATTTCCACAACAGACATCTCCTTTCCCATGACAAAAAAAAAGCAATACTGGAGGAGGAAAAGAGAAATTAACAAAATGTAAGTGTCTTCCCCTTTCAGAGAACCAAGGGGGACCAGAGATGACAGTCTTACCACTCCTCATAGCTATTAAAAGTTTCCATGACATTTGACTGCTTGCAGGAGAAATCTTAACAGCAACCTTTCTTTTCTCTTCTTTGTGTCCCACAATTTGAACTAAGCCAACTTGAAAAACATTAAAAGCCTGAATCCCTCAAGTATTTTGCCATCGAGAAGGCCTTCTTATTCAATCCGCCTCCATGGACTCCTTCTTTTCCCATAACAAGAACCAAAACTGAAAAGGAATGGATAGAAAAAAAAATACAGTTTAAAGAAGTCAAATCTTAAAAAAAAAAAAGATTTATTAAGTCTAACTAAACACTTATAATTTGACAAACAATTAATTAAAATTTGTAGTTGATGAAAAATATATATAAATAAAGCCTATCCTGGTATTCTTAAAATTGCTGATTAGTTACCTTTGCCTGCTTTTCCTACAGAGATATTGTAGGTAGGTTCTCCTCCTTGGCTTTTCGTCCTGATGTCCATTGTCCATTCTCCATCATCCTGCAGGTTGTCTCGAAGAACTGAACACTTCTTTGAGCCTAGGATCAGTCCATGTGTGAAGATTGAGGTCCTGTCCTTGCTAATAAGAGAGTCGATTTCTTGGGACTGGAACATAAAAAGATGATACTATCAGATGAAAGACAAACTAATAAGTAATAAGTAAGTCAGCTGCAATAGCTCACTACACCAAAACATGTTTAAATTAGCAATAAATAAAGCGTCTGTACTTAGTTTGACAAATTTGGAGTTGTTAAACTGAAATCTTATTCATGCACGACAACAAAAAAGGCAAACCAATAAAAAAAAAAAAAAAAAGTCCAAGCTAATGGTTTTAGCTTTTGGAACATGGTCCTTGTTTTGGTTAGACAGACCTGATTAAACCACACATTTGAAATATGTAAATAGCAAATCGGTGACAAATTATCACCAACGTTCCAAAAGAATGTCAAATGACTTGAAAGGTAAAATGTGAGAGAAATGCAGGATCCACACGCGGTCAGACGATAATCCCGTCATTGGTTTTTCTCATAGGCCACTGTGGATGAGCTAGCTTTATGCTAACAGACACGCGTGTGCACAGACAATAAAGACAGCGGCTTCTGTCATAACCTACACATCTCCCACTTTACTGAAATGTCTTACCGTGATATTACAGAAAGTACCACCAGAATGTGATGCCCAAACATATTTGGCGTCCGTATATCCAACAATGGCGCCATCCTGACAGGAACCATCGGCCATCAGATTATCCACGTAGCTTTGCCAAGACATTCTGAAGAAAATTAACTAATATTTTAAAAGCGCTGAATAAGTGGCCACACAAAAGGCTTTCTAATAGTCAAAACCCCCTTTAGTCTCTAGTCTATGCCACAATTTGGCCAATGCTGTGGAGCAAAAGAAGCCCGGCAGAGCGGCAGTGCTGTGGGTGTAGTCCGTATGAGATCCCTCCGCACAATGGGCACAGGCTGGGCGCGCAACACAGAGATGCAGACAGCGCAGCGCAAGAGCAAGTACTGCGGGAATGGGGCAAGTACAAGAGCGGTGTGCGGGAATGGGGCAAGTACTGCGGGATTGAGGCAAGTACAAGAGCAGTGTGCGGGAATGGGGCAAGTACAAGAGCAGTGTGCGGGAATGGGGCAAGTACTGCGGGATTGAGGCAAGTACAAGAGCAGTGTGCGGGAATGGGGCAAGTACAAGAGCAGTGTGCGGGAATGGGGCAAGTACTGCGGGATTGAGGCAAGTACAAGAGCAGTGTGCGGGAATGGGGAAAGTACTGCGGGATTGAGGCAAGTACAAGAGCAGTGTGCGGGAATGGGGCAAGTACAAGAGCAGTGTGCGGGATTGAGGCAAGTACAAGAGCAGTGTGCGGGAATGGGGCAGGTACAAGAGCAATGTGCGGGAATGGGGCAAGTACTGCGGGATTGAGGCAAGTACAAGAGCAGTGTGCGAGAATGGGCCAAGTACTGCGGGAATGGGGCAAGTACTGCGGGATTGAGGCAAGTACAAGAGCAGTGTGCGGGAATGGGGCAAGTACTACGGGATTGAGGCAAGTACAAGAGCAGTGTGCGGGAATGGGGCAAGTACTGCGGGAATGGAGCAAGTACTGCGGGAATGGGGCAAGTACTACGGGAATGGGGCAAGTAGAAGAGCAGTGTGCTGGAATAGAGCAAGTACAGGAGCAGTGTGCAGGCATGCTGCCGGTCGGTCACACACACAATGGATGTATTTCTTTAAACAAAAACAAAAAAACCCCTCATATTACATATTTGGCTACCATACCAATTAACCAGTTGCCACTGTTTACAACTCGAACATTTTATTATGTCTGCAATGGGCCTTTTTATTTTAGATATGCGCGCGTGTGTGTCTAAATTAAGTATTCTGTAAAGTTGCATCTTGTTTAAATTGGTGAATATAGAGGAACAGTACTTTTGATACACTCGGTAGATGGTACACTCTAGTACCACTAGGGGCGATGTTCTCCATGGGTTTGTTATACACAAATGTCATTTTACTCCAACACAGGAATCAGTCCTAAAAGAAAAAGAACAATTCCAATTCCATACACTCATAGTCATATTCCCCATTGTTGCATTTTCCCCGTCGGTCTATGGCTTCTGTCCTAAGAAATACTAAATCAAGTTGGCTCTACAACAAATGCACATACTATATTGTATTACAAAGAGAAAATAATAATAATAATTGTCTTGTTTAGACACTTATATTGCTTATTATTATTATTATTATTATTATTATTATTATTATTATTATTATTATTATTATTATTATTATTATTATTATTATTACTATTACTATTATTATGCTTTTAAGCGTATTTGTTTTGTAATTCACGTTTTTTGTGCGCATTTTAATTTTTTCTGCTTTTCTTCTCTTCTGTTCTGTTTGGTTCCTTTTGGCTTAACCGTGACTTTATAATTTTTCAGTTTTTCAGGTGTTCCGTGAATTCATCCAGAGGCATTCACAAACGTGTTTGCGCAACTCTCCGTGCGCACTCTTCCTACCCACGATGCAGCGCGGCGCACACAACATAGCCATCTTGTCAGGAGGGACTGAGGGAGGTAACGGCTGGTGCTGTTTATATTGTCGATAGTTAAAAAACGCAACGAATTTAACTGCGGTCTCTCTCAAAACTACACGGAGATAGGTATTTAGTGTCACTGCCAGGTGAACTGAAGCTGGTAACGTGAGCTGGTGCCGAAAACTGCTTTTATGAAGATGTCCCGTATACTTGTACCGACGTAGGGGGAGTGTGCAGCAGCCAGTTGGCTTCATTGCTAGCGTTAACCCACTAAGTGGAGGGCTGTGGGCCCTCCTCAGCCTGAAGTAGCTCCTCTGGCTGGGGCCTTTGACAACTGCACAACCGGGACCTGAGACCGATCCGGACTGACCCAGAGTTTTGGATTAATCCTCGTGCGCTGCTGTTAATAGTGATCAAAGCCGCATTGCTGGTGTAGACTCCCGGTTATGATCCTGTAAAACGCCGCAGAAGAGCGACGGGTAAAGGGATGGCGCAGATTCAGCTGGACTTTAGTTAGCTGGTAAAGTATTTTGTTCAATGTGCTGTTCAGTATGAATTAACCTTCTGCGAAGCTGCAACACAGCTCGTCTCGTTTGACGGAGGATAAATATAGCCATACGAGACTTGGAAACAGACCGCCAGTATGTCGAAAATGCCGGCCAAGAAAAAGAGCTGTTTTCAGATCACGAGTGTCACCCAGGCCCAGGTGGCGGCCATAGGAGCCGCAGACGACACAGAGAGCCTGGACGATCCGGACGAGTCGAGAACTGAGGACGTGTCTTCAGAAATCTACGACATGTCACGAGCGGAGTATGAGCCCGCCAGTGATAGAAGTCCATCTGAAGAACCCCAAAATAATGTGGAGGTAGAGGCACTAGCACACATACCTCAAGCGAGTCAGCTGTCAAACAAAGTGTCCAATCAAAGTGGCCAGCAGCAGGCAGGGCTTTCAGCTGGGCCACCCATTGCCTCTCAGCAACAGGCGGGCTTGGTGTCTCTGAACACATCACAAACCGTGTCCAGCCCGGCTCCTGCTGCCTCGGGCTCCACGGTGAGCTGCACATCACGCTTCAGAGTCATAAAACTTGACCATGGTACTGGGGAACCGTTTCGAAGAGGCAGGTGGACTTGCACAGAGTTTTATGACAAAGAGCCTGAGGGCTCAGTGGGAAAGTCTGGAGATAGCATACGACATGCCAGTACCACACTGGACTCCACTGGAGAGCGAGACAGTGGACTGGGACATACAGTTGGCTCAGCAGCAGACACAACGGTGTCTTCAGCCCGTATCATATCTGTGGAGACATTACCCACACAATCAGTCCAGCACACAGGCTTCAGCGTCCGTCAGCAGAGCCTTAGTGGCACACAGAGTGCCTTCTCCAACAGCAAACCAACTGGTGTTCAGCCACTGCAGACCAGCACCGGAGGCCTCCCTGCACCTCAGGCTGTGCTCCCTGTGGGACAGAACGGGCTGCCTCAGACCAGTGTTCACTTACACAAGTCACCTGTCATGCCCCCTTCTTACCCTGCACAGCAGCAGCTTCCTATGGGCCACCTCCTGACAGGTCAGCCTGCAGCTCTGGGACAGAGCCAGTCAGAGTACTATCAGCCCCCAGGCCAGGGTGTCCTTTCTGCTGGACAAGGGGCTTCCTCAGTGATGACTGGAGCCACTGCTGGAGTTTCTGTGCCCAGTCAGATTGGGGATGTTGGGGGTCCTCTACCTACAGGACCACTTCTTGCACAGTCAGTGGGAAATGTTCCTGGTTCGTTATTGGTTAGTGGGTCTACTTTACAGACTCAGTACATTGCAGCGGGCCAGCCTCCACTGCATGGTGCATCACCATCCAGCATACAGAATGTGCCTGCCAATGCAGTGAGCTCCAGTGTGCCCAGCACCATGCCCACTGCTGTGCCGAGTGCCTCCAGTGCAGCCATGCCAAATGTGACCAGCTCTGTGTTGCCCCCCGCTCCGTTTAAGACTGCAGTGGTACAGGGGATCCCAGCTGCTGGCCTGGGACAAGTGGAGGTTATGAGCGGAAGAAAATCTGAGGGGCCTCATGTGCCTGGGAAGGAGACAGTGAAGCCTCTTATGACTGACGCCCTACAACTCTCCACACCCACTGTCAACAGCCTGTTTGGGATCCACATACCTGTGGATGGGGATGAGGACAGGTAATGCTACACCTGGCACACCCACAAACTATCTTTCATAGTTTAAATACAAACAAAAGCAACACATGTACAGGGTGTCCATAAAGTCTTTACATTTACATCTTAACATTTTTAAAATGTTATTACAAAGATAAAGGTATATTAATTAGATGTGTTCTGCTGTACTCGGTGGTTATAAAAGTTTTGGGGTCTGCGTGTTCGTGAGTTCCGCAAACATTTCCAGATCGTTGGATTGGAAGGGATGGACCAATTCTGTGACTACCCGTTCACACCTCTGGATTTCTTTCTATGGGGCTATGTTAAAAATATCATGTATTTAACAAAGATACTGGACATTAGTGAACTAAAGCAAAAACTAACAGATTTGATTGCAACATTTGATGACGCTATGCAACAGCGAACATGGAAAGAAATCGAGTACCATCTTGATGTGCTCTTGAAACTATTGGTAGAGGTGTATTAAATGAGGTAAAAACTTTGGAAACCACCGAGTACAATAGAACAAGTCTGATTTAGATATCTTATCAGTTGCCTTTGTAATATATTTTTTTAATTGTAAAGAGACACCCTGTGTATTGGTCAACTACAATATTTCAAAATATTAACTTGGAATAGTAAACACATTTAACAACGTTTGTGAATTTTCTTGTTGTGTGTAAATATTGGCCGCTGATCCCCATTGACTTGTGTGACAGTAATCATTTTACATCGCCACTAAAATCCTGTCCTATTGCTTTAAAACACTTTAATACCTCTCCTGTGGAAAGTTTACAATAGTTCACTAGTTGTTATTTGAGTGGGGGCAGGCTCTGTGCTCCTTTTGTACAGGCACAAACTTGTTAGCCTCACATGGCCTGTCATACTGCGATTCCATGTGTTAAACTTCCTCGGTTGCTGTACACCTCATGGACAGCAATGGCCTTGTCTTCAAATCTAAAGCCTGTGTTTAAGTTCACCTTTAAAGACTTTGAAACTTGGCTTTTTCATGTTTTATAAGCACAAAATATTGATTACGTTTTTATTATTGGAGGTTAGCTTTGCATCAATTTGTTTTGATTTTCAACTAATTTTTTTTCATGTTTGGACTGGTCACGTTTTTGCCTTAAAACTTGAGGTTTTTGACCGCAGGGGATTATTATCTTTTGGCATGTAAGGGAAAGCTCTTTACTAGCTGGTTAGTGCAAAAGAGGAAATGTCGATACATTTCTGTGTCATGTAGTTTATTTCCTTTCCAGAGCATGTGCATTCATTCTTAACCCTGAGTTCAGTTTCACTTTGAGAAGGAGGCAGAGCTAAACGGAAATAATACAGGGCTTGAAATCTCTTAGCATTATTCTCTTGATATGTGTGGAAATGTCCCAACACAGCATATTGCATATCGACTTTTTTCATTTATGTACTTTGTTACATTTTTTATAGCACACTTACAAAAGCACATTAAGTAAATGTTAATATCACTGCAGTATAAAACTACGGGTTGTACTGTACTTTATCAAAGGATATTTCTATGTTGTTGTTTTTTAAATGAGGCATTTTGTTTGAGCTCAAACTCTGATGTGTGATACATGCCAATATAGTGTCACAAACAAAACAATATAATTTTTGTTTTGATTGATGTTATCCATTAGCTGACATTAACATTAGCTGATTCTCTGCTCTGAGACTGATAAGTTAGGGTGGGGGAGTCTCTGTTACGATAGTAAGGACTCCCTATCAAACATACAGCAGTAGCCTTTCTAACGTGCCCCTGTGGGACAGATAAGAGACCTGTCAGAAGGACGTCTCAGCTCTCAAACCTGTTTTCTGACTTTAGCCTCTGGCACATCTACTCTACCTTATTTATTATCTCCATGGACATGTATCATATAATGGGACTGTAAATCACCTCAAGCTAACTGGTAACAGTGGTTGCTTGTGCTCTTTACTTTGTGGATTGAAGTGTTTTCATAGCATCAGTGTGGCTGCCACATCTTTGTACCTCATCAACCAATGGGCTGACAAATGAGGCAAAACAGTTGTGAGAGTACAGTAGATGTGCTGAATGACAGCAGCTTGAGTTTGTGCAGCTAGAGATCTCTAACTGTATAACCTGTTCAGCCTCCGTACAGCAGGCATCTGAGATATGTATAATGCAGCCACCCCTGTCTTTGTACCTGATTAGTTGCTGCTAGGCATATTTCTAGATGTTGCATAAACAGCCTTCACTTACACCTGCCAAAACTGTTCGACTTAACTTTACTTAAATGTTTACATAGTCGGGTTGCAAAATATACAAATAAAACAAAAACACATTTGAGCATTCTTTAAAAAACGTTAGGGCTGGGTGATATGAATATGATGATTGGATCATAATGACATCCCTGTGACAATATGCTGTTTATGTGAAATGGCCATATAGTGATAAAATAATTCTCTGTTTAAGGCAGTTTCCATATACAGCCTCTCAGCCCATGCTCTCACCTGCGGAGATGCACTGGAGGAGTCAGGCTTAGCCAACCTGGTTTAATGCATGTAGAACACATCTGCTGATGCATACCCATCATAATGCATTAGCTGATTAATAAGACCGCACGAGTAGGGCTGGGTATCATTAAGAAGTTACTGATATGATACATACCTTGATACATAGGCTACGATACGCATCCCGATATGATACAATATATTTAAAAATCGATCAGATATGATTCAGTGAAAAAACAATGACCAACCCCATTTTCACAAAAAATAAACATTAATGGTGCATTTATCGTCCGTTTATTGAAGAGGCATGAACATAAAGTGCATTTTTTTTTGGTGCATGTGACTAACTAAAGGAACGCATCAAACTGTTGGTCAATATTATTCATCCACAGCTTATACGAACTCAGCATTTACATGTACACAGGGACATGTGCAGTTTAACTGCTCTAAAGGCTCACAACATATCTACTGAATCACAACTGTGACACTAAAAGTATTTGTTTTCTCATTGAGGTATAATCCAAATTGCTACACATAGACCAGGCATACCCAAAGTTCAGCCCGGGGGCCAATTGCGGCCCATGTACAAATTTCCACTGGCCCGCAGCCTCTGGAATAAAAAATAATTATGTGTGGCCCGTTGCACTGTTGACCAACATAAAATACACATTTACAAGCAATATTATATTTCACCAAGGATGGCAGCAGATCCGGGCCATGCTCCGAGGTTGCGCTCTTGCTGACTTCTAACGGCAATTGGATAAAGACAGGTTTAAAGAAATTCGAACATTTGCTAAGAAAATACTGAGTTTGTTTGGTTCTCGGTTATGAACTTTAACAAGAACCGTACGAGGACAAGACTGACTCACCTGTGTGACGTTTTGCGCATCCAAACCACCGTCTTTGAGCCAGACCAGGCCTATTTATTACAGTCCAGATCTCAGTTTCAGTCCAGTCTCAGTTTGTTTGGTGAAAAAATTTGAAAATCTCAGTGAATTAATTTTATTGTGATAATCAAAACCACAGATTAAATGTTCATTTTTTCATATTTATAATCTGTGTATAATTAATTTTGTTTTTGAAAGGTGAAAGCCAGTTGCAATAAAAAGTAAAAAAAAAAAAAAATTAAATAGTTCATGTGCATTTAATATTAATGGTTCAAAGAAAGATCAGGGTGAATGTTCGGCCTCTGCCCCTTTTCACCTCACCAAATCTGGCCCTCATTGCAAAAAGTTTGGACACCCCTCACATAGACCATATGATAACACAAGCATCTCACCTCTGCTGTCTTTAATAGACAAGTACTTTGACATATGTTGGCTATATTTCGCCATTCGATGTGTACTCCAACCCTAAAAGTATTAATCCATGAATCCAACAGTTTGTCAATTCTTTGCTCTATGAGGTCCAAGTCGCAGTAAATATTTTGTTTGTAGCCTAGTTGTTTTAGATGCTCTTCTAAATGTTTCATTACAACTAACTTGAGTAACAAACATAAACTATTCCTCTTTGTCTCTTTGCCGTCGATTTTCTGATTGGTTAATTTTATCGTTTAATGGCCAGCAGCTTGCAGACAGAAGTCCTAAGGAAAGAGGGCATTTCTGAATGTGTAACCCCCAAAATAACACCCAAGCCTGATAGGATACTCATATTTATGTTATGTTTGAGATTTTTGAAATTTTAGATCTAAAATGAAATTTTAGATTTAAAAAAATACAAAATACTGATTTAATTGATGTAATAAAATCACAAGTTTTACATTTTCTGCTGAAATGTCTGGACGGCACATCACTGTATAATAATAAATTTGGTTTTCATAGTATAGCTTACATTCTAGCACTTGAATACATCTTAAGCCGGATATCCTCTGCACAATTTTGTTCAGATAACTACTACAATTGTCAAAATACAGCTATGATGATTTTTTAGGATTTATCATTGCAACCCTAGTCGTAGGTCAGATGGGTACAACGGTTAAACTTATGATCAAAAATACAAGCTGCGACTGATATCTGCAGTGTTTGGAATCTCGGTGGCAGAGTGAGCCCTCGCCTCGCTATGTCTATGATCATTTTCATCACGTCGTATCATATGATAGACCTTGTGTTGTATGAGGTACTTGGCAATACCCAGCCTTAGTACCTCCATTGCATTTGTTTTAAATCTAAACCTTGGGGGTGGAGTGGGTGGTCCCTTGTGTTTGCCCACACTCTCGTCCCCAGCGTTCCTCTGAAAGTAATTACAGGACTGCAATTGTGATACCATAGACTGCAGCCTGGAGATGTGGCCCTCATCTTTACAATATCATTTTTCTCTCTCCAGTGGTTCCTAGCTGCCCTTGATAACTAAAGCTTTAAATAATATTGTCATAGTGCTTTAATTACTCATAGAGGTTCTGCATTTTGATTGGATTTGCATGAATATCCTGTTGTTGTTTAGTTGAAATAGTTGCATTATTTATTGCTCGAACATAAATGTTAGCTTGGAAAATGTAGAGTCCAGGTCTGAAGTTGGTGCCACCTTGAAGCACAGCAAGGAAGGGGGCGTGTCCTTTGAAGGGATGGCGCCCAGAAAGTGTGTGTACAATTATCCTCGTTGGGGGTAGGGGCCTCTGCTCAGGAAACTCAAAGCACAAAATGTAAGCTGTGTATGTTTGCACAATTCTTTGAGCAGACTGACTCCCTTTGACCTTTTGACTTTTGTTGTCCTTTATTCAGCCGTGGCTAGTCAAACCTCTTCTCCTCTGATTCGTCCAGTGGCACTTAGTAGTTAGGCACATATCCAGAGGACCTCAAAGGTGCTTTGTTTCCTATATTTGAGGGTCTCAGCAACTTTCATAACCCTGGCCAAATAGTAATTTAAGCAACAGTGTTATTTATTTTTTTCTGAGCAGTGCTGTACGAAATAGTTTTGAAGGCTGTGCAATTAATTGCTGTTATTACACATAAAACATTTAAACATACACAATTGAAAAAACAAAACTGTTATTTACAATAGCACTGAATTGTGTTCCACACACATGCACAGACACACGTTTCCATGAGTGAAAAAGGGCGGTTGGAGCTTTCTACTAGTAGAATACTTTCATAGAGGTCCATTTTGTGCTTAATATGTTAGTGTGTTCACAAACGTCACATCAATAATCATCACGCCTAATATGAAGTGAACGATTTAGCTCTTTCGAATAGTTACTTAATGTGAACAGTTGGAACCAGATCTCCATTTGTAAAGGAACCAAATCTTTTTCATTTCAAATTTGTATGCATTTTTTGACCGATTAATGCTGAACTAACACAAGAATCAGCCCACAAGCAGAGCAGGAGACACGAGTGGGAACTTTGTGCACAAAAAACATATTTGTCATTTTAATAACAGTTGGCTTTTAAAATTATTATTATAATGCAATGTTTTATTTAGATTACGCATAATTTCATTTGAACACACTCCTACTCTCAGTTTAAACCAGTTTAAATAAATATTACTCTGAGCCATTTCTCTTTGTGAATAGTTTGTAAATAAACGAAGTTCTCACGTTGGCTTCTGTCATAAATAAATACAAAAAGAGCCAGTCTTTTGAATGGTTCTTTGACTTCAGAATGTTTTGGATCCATTCACTTCAAAGAGCCAAAAGTCCCATCACTAGTGATGCACCACCCATCTCTCTGTGCAAGTTATCATGACTTCAATCATTTTCATATTCGAACAGCCCTATCATTTCATAATGATACAGGAGTTTTGAAATTGGAATAAGTAATAAGTTGTACTTAATATCCGTAAATGAAAATAATTTTTCTACAGTAACAAGATGCATTTCTATGCCTATCATGTTTGTCCTCCAATTATTAAGTTGTTTTCATGTGCTGCTTAAGCTAATAAATTTAAACTGGTGCTTCCCTGTCTTCCATGTTTAATATTGTCCAGTCATTTATTTATTTATTTATTTTACTTTTCATCACTATCTGGGGTCAGGTTTGAGTTGAACATGATTGAGTACCTGTAGTGTCATCACTGTGTCATCACCTCCTCCTCAGGTCCTCCTCTCCTCATTGTTTTAATGGACACAAGCAAGTCCTCAGTCACTGTTGTGCCGTGGTCTGTTGGAGCTGAGCATTTGACTGGGATGTACTGTACTGTGCTGCAGATAAGCCCAGCTGGGAATACGCTGCTATCTTGTTTTTGTCAAGTGTGGCTCAGTAACACTAAGTCTACATTTCTGTTGTTCTTTGCCTATGGTCTCAATCATGTGACATGAGAGGATTCTCCTTAACAATGTGTGTCAATCAGAGTTTAGTCAAGACTGTAATTTTGTGGGACGAATGTCTGAAGCATTGGGGATGCCATGTAATCCAGAGACTATACTATAGTATAGTACATTATATATAATTCCCACTAAAAACTAGATGGGATGTAATATAATAATGTCCAATAGCAAAGTCCCATGTAGTTCTGTTGTAGAAAGTGATCACCGGCTTCAGCTTAGTCATGAGCAGCCTTCATCTTGTAATGAACAGTGGCACCAGTTCTGCTGCGTTTTACAATCAATCTTGTTAATCTACAACCCAAGACCTGCTGAATGAAACTCCCACAGGACTGGTGAAATCTAAATAGTTCTGACCTACTTCTGCAGCGTGGCAGCTGGATGGATGGGGCTGAGAGCCTTAAGTTAACACTTGGCCTTTCAGTGGTTTCTCCAAAGCTGCATAGGCCCCTCTACATCCCCCTGGGCCTTAGGACTGTTGAACTGGCCTGTACCAACTGTATGGTGCTGATGGGACCAGAACCTATGCCTCTACATCTTTTTCAAAGACCATCTTGTGTTCAGTTTGGTATTCCAGCCTGTAAGGTACTTAATGTTTGCAGAGGAGTCCAAAAAACATAAAAAATAATCTTTATAAGCAATTAAATTATGCTTTTATTCATCAGAAATTCTGTCAAAATTGTTCTTTTTGACTAAATGTTGTGTCTTGTGGGATTCTTTTAGATCTTGTGTTTTCTTGTTTTTAACTTATGACATATTTGCAGAACTAGTGTATACCACATGTTGCCAGTAGTCACATAATCTTTCATACTTCTCCTCCTTCCTTCCCCCTGAGTTGGTAACCTTAGACTTCTGCTGGTCATTCACATGCTAAATGACTGGGCAGGGTTATTAGCGGTGGAGAAGAGGGCCTTCACTGTGGCGGCTGCTCTGTAGAACACACACTCAAGGAAAAGCCATGCGTCATGCTCGGGCCCCAGTGTGACATCAGCCCACAAGAATGCACGAAAAGGTTATTTTAGTCGGCCTACAATCGCCCAATCTGCTTAGGCCTCAACGTGTAGCATAGTCTGAGAATGTCCCGGACTTTGAGTGTCTTTTGGAACTAGATTTTGGCTTTTCAGAAACTTCACAGAAATTTCTGCAATCTTGTTGTGAGAAGGTATCTTGTAGCACAACCTCGTCATCTGTATTTGTGGCTGCACTCACTAGGGTTTATAGGGCAGATGGTGCTGCACAAAGAGGCTCTTTCAGAAAAGGATATTGACATGTTATATTTAAGTTTTACAAAGACGGGCATTGAGAGCCAAGCGATTTCAACATGAAAACAGGAACTCTTCTTCTTCTCCCTTGCACACTTGCTGGACTCCAGGTTGTCTGACCTCCATGATATCAACCAATGGAAACTGTTTTGCCCCTTAAGTATAACTGTGGAGGCGTGTGCTTGGATGTGTTTTCTTTGCCTGCAGAGTGAAGTGAAGCAATGGTAGAGGAGGGGGTCCGTAAGAGGGTTCAGTCATGAGGTAACGAGAGACAGTGGGTTTGTGCCAGAGATTTCTAGGAAAATGGCTTTGGCTGCTCTATAATATTCACACACATGCTCCATATCAACTCCTCCTTCCCCTGTGCTGTTTTGTGTGAGTTGGCTGCTCCCCTGTCACTATGAGCACATATACGTAGTGTGTAAAGTGTGTATGTGAGATAGCAGCAGGGAGGCTTCATCAGATGTGTGTGTGTGTTGTGTGCACGAGCCTGCGCTAGTGTGCTAAGGGTCAGAGCGGGGATTTCCTTTCCCCTTCCCGACATACATCCCATGTCACAGCACACACTGTTCCTTTGTAGTCTATTTGTGTTTTAAGAAGAACAATCATTGAACTACTCTCAAATGGTTTGTAGTGATACATTTAATGCCATCCTGAGCAAATGTAAACCAATTTCAGACATGGCAGATGAGCCAGTTTACTTTCTTTCAAGTTGATAGTGAGCAATCGACAGGTTGTTTATGAATATGCCTGAGGGAGGTGTGTGCTCTCTATGAAGCAATCTTCATTCCTATTTGCTCTCTCTCTCTCTGTTACTTTTTTCTCTCACTCTATCCCTCTCTCTCCCTTGCTTCTCCCTCTCGCTTCACTCTCGCTTTCTCTCTCACTTCCCTCTCTGTGTTTCTTCCCCTTATACTTGCCTGGTTAATTTGCTCTGCGTAGACCTCCTAAAGACTCTATAGGGGGCTGCTCATAAACTACATTGGGACACACTTCTTCTAGGAATTACATGCCACTGTGTCACAACATGTTCTCATTGTTTTCATTTGCTCTGTTTCTGTTTTTCTCTCTCTCCCTGAATACGGTTGACACAGGAACCCCTCCAAGGCTTTCTACCAGGCCTTCCAGTCTGGCAGCAGATTAAGAGATTCAAAGGCCCTCAGTGATAGGTACAGTACTGTCCTGGTTTGGC
This sequence comes from Periophthalmus magnuspinnatus, assembly GCF_009829125.3. Taxonomy (NCBI): domain Eukaryota; kingdom Metazoa; phylum Chordata; class Actinopteri; order Gobiiformes; family Gobiidae; genus Periophthalmus; species Periophthalmus magnuspinnatus. The sequence goes on from NC_047142.1 coordinate 25,518,941, forward strand.
CGCTGCTGGTCTGCAAGAGTGTTGCATTTGTGTGCCATGTGCGCCTACAGACTTTGCTTTGTCCACATGCATGGGTTACGTTTGTGAGTCAAGAAACATTATACATGGAGCAACAACATCGTTGCAAATCAGGAAAGCATCACAAGAGTCTATCGGTCAAAAAAACTAAACAGTTACTAAGGCATTAATCCAAAGTGCGAAGGGTGAAATGTACAAACAAAAACTTCCTTTGTAACTTGAAGGCAGATTACAGCTTAACCAGGAAGTGGATTCAAAGCCTAATAGTGGCTTTGACAGAGGGGAAAGGAAGAAATAAAAAAAACCCTTGAGTTTTTTGTCAGATCATACTGGTTGTAACAACACATTGTAGCCATCTGAATCTGTGCATTACGGTTTTTTATGTCCAGTGAATGCATCATAAAAGATAAGGTGTGAGCATGTGCACCCAAGTGGTCTTGCTTGAGTTCTGTGTTGTGCTGTTTTAACTGATAAGAAGGGCCTCACCTGCTGAATAATTTTGTGACTGACCAAAGTGAAAAGGGAAGCTGACAAACTTATACTGAAGTGACAGGAAATGTAAGTGCTTGAGTGAAGTATACGTCTGACATGTCGCCAACCCCAGCCTTTGCACACCATCAGTGCAGTGCAGGAAGTTGGCATTTGGTTTTGTTTTTGGCTCTGAATATATTGTCTCAAGCTGTTTGGTAAAATAAACAGTTACTACTACCGTCATATAAATTATAACGCAACATTAGATTTTTTTGCCCTGACTTGAATATTTGTGAATATAAATTTGGTGTGTTCATACTACACTGTGATTTTGAGGAGAGCGTGGTTCAAGTTGGATTTTCTCCTCTAAGTCAGTCGTTCCACGCGACTTGGTTTCTCTGTGCACCTGTTGTCCCAGGGCTCATGAGCAGGCCTCGCCTTCTCAACATGCTTTAACACGTCTTTAAGTCAATTACATAGACTTGCCTTTATTTCACTGCATCACTAAAGGCCCTCAGAATTATTTTGTAAACCAACAGCTGAAGGCACCATCTCATTTGCTTTTCCAGAGAAATTATTCTGCCAATTTTAATCCATTTCCACCAGCTGCTGGAGTGTAAACTTTGCTGCCTCTAATGGGCTTTTTATTAGCATTTCTTTGCAGGCTATCTGAGGCTAATAAATGTTGGCAGCACTAATGCTTATGCTGAACTTTATGGCGAATGTTTCATAATCAGTGGATGCGACCAGCCTGGCCCTGCAGCCTCAGCAGCCTGACCCCAGTGATACCAGTAGTTACATACTGTTTGCTTAGTGACACTAGCAAAACAGTGCAGCCACATTTACCAAGCCCTGAGCACACTTTTGTTTTGAGTAGAGATCCCAAACAAGTTTGTGGCTTTAACATAAGCTATAGTGGCTTAGCTTTAAAGAGGCCGGGACAGTGCAGTCTCTACTGCCTCCCACTAGGGTGGTACTAGGGGAAAATTATGTCAAATGTGATGATCTAATTAACTAATTAACTTAACATGATACTGTGTTTTATATAAAAAAATCTATAATAATGTCTTTTAACAAATCTGTATGCAGGCAGACCAGAATACCATTTTTACCTTAGCATACAGTGTGATTGTGTATCGATAAACCATGTAAATACACAACACAAATTATTATAATACGAAGGAAAATGTGACTTGTGACACATTTTAAGCTATGCATTTGCTAATATTACACCAACAATAATATTAAAACACAATGCGCTTTGGTCCAGTTAGCCGGTATACATCTTGTATCTGTCCACACATTCTATGAGCTCTCTGTTGAGTAAGTCCACTCTCTATGTGACCCTTAAACATAGGTCTTTGTGACCTACAGATTGTCAAGTGTACTTTTATGAGGTCCCACTCTGTTGCAGCCATATGCTAGGGCTGGGAGAATCTGGAGTTAAGTAGCATGCCACTGCTGACATGGTAGCATCAGCATTTATGAGCACAATCCTTTTGTAGACCAGGGAAGCATGCCTTCATTTTGGGAAGTGCCTGTTTTGATAAATGCATATAGATTTCACCTGCAAAAGGTTTGAGTGTTATTTAAATTTTAAAAGATATTACAAATTCAAAACTAGTTTTGTTCACTGAATGTAATTTTCTCCAAGCTATATGTTCATTCATAATGAAATGTAATGATTCTTTCAGTGGGAGATTTTGGAAACCGCTGAAATCTTTATAATTTTACTTTTTTTTTTTGGTTAAGACTTTGTGGCAAATTGGTACCACAATACTTTACTGCCAACCATGTTTATAGCTGGTTAGTATCAAGTCATGGCTAAATGGTTACCAGATGTGTATGAAATACAGTGGTGTAACTATGGGAGAGTGAAATAGTGTTGATGTCTTGGCCTTTCTTCATGTCTGAATTCCACGGTAAAGCAGTAAGGGTGTAGCCTTCAAGTCCAAAGAGTCTGTGCTTTACATGGAGCACCTCCTCTTGGCACTTGCCTATTGAAATCTCTTGTGGAGGGAAGCTATAGGAGGGCCTGTCTGCACCGCCTGTCTAAATTAAACACACACTCGGTGCAGGGTGAAGCAGAGTTTGTTTTTTTCATCTAATAAATGGTGTTGTGTAAGTGCGTGTGAGGGGCCGGACTGGATGGACCAACTATTTCTAAATCGTACGTTCTTGCTGCTGATTTGTGCTGTGTTGTGGGTGTGTTTGAGTGACAGCCGATGTGTCTTATAAACACACACAGCCTCGTTCATTGTGCCATCTTTGCAGCATGTTCATGTTGTCAGAGCAAATGTTTCTGTCACATCAAAGGGGGAGCTGACTGACAGCAGAGGTATGGGGAACATTCCTCTGATAACAATCTGCTGAGTGCTTCCGCTGGCCTAAAGGACCTGTAAGATGGTTAGAAGGAACAGAACATCTTGTCCTCAGGGCCAGTCTTTTCATTTAGGTCATAACTCACCACATGGTGGCATCAGTGTTCAGGCAGGTGAGGCCTTCCCATCATCCTTTGCCCCATAACATCACTATTGTCATGTCTCAATTATCTTTCCTTGTGGCCTCCTCTCCTCAAATTTGTAAAGTTTCTTGGCATTGGCCCACCACCAGCAAGAATTTAAATGGGTCTATGAGACTAGTTTACCTTAACTGGACCCTGCATGTGAAGTGATAACTTGTGACACCTTGTGTGACTGTCCTGGAGCAAAACTGAAATGTTATGAGCAATCAGGTGACCTACCATCTTACTGGTCTCTTATTTAAATATAATTTGTGCTTGTCCGTATAATTATTAACATATTACTCTCCTCTAACTAATCATGACTATTACCTGGAGTAACACTAGGCTCTCCACTCTTACTGCTGTCAAGCTGTTCTATCACATTGTTTTGCAGTAAAAAGTTGGAGAAGTTATTCTGATGCTGAATTCTACCTCTCATTGACTTAAATCTGACTTTTGAAAGGCATTTTTTAGTAAATTTGAGTGGGTCAGTGGTCCAAACTTGTGTAATGGTCTGTTGCTGGATTTTAAAACAACTGCAGTACTCTCCAGTATTATGCCTGTGGTATTTGAGAGGTGTGGCCTCCTCTTAGCTGTGGGCTGCTGTCGCGGGTTCATGTTTCATTTTTCTAAAAGTAAAGTCACTGTAGCTGCCCTGGCCTCTTTTTGCCGGTTGTAGTGGAGCTGCAGTTTTGGTGCAGGTCAGCGCCCACATTATGCCGTGCACGTTCTCCTTCAGACCGCTATGCTGCGCCGAGCATTCGCAGCAGCAGCAGAGCTATGGGCCGCTGTTCACGCGGCGCTCACCACGACTGTGGCCACAGCCACACCGCCGGTAACTCTCGCCTGCTACTCACCTGCCACTCTCTGCCGCTCATGCAGACTGGATTACTGACCACTGTCGGCTTTACATTGGAAATGATACTTGTTCTCAGGTTTCTCGCACGTTCGTTTGTGCAAAAGATTTGTGTAAAATGTGTTATTATTATTATTGTCTGCTCGGCGTTGTTGGGGCTGTTAGTTTATTTAGTAAATGAGAAAATCAAGTTAATATTACTAGTAATATTACCATTGAATTTGTAGGAGCCTAAATATTGCAGTTGTTCTATTAACATGAAGGTATTTTCTATTTCATAGTACATATTCACCTCTACGATCATGCTGTACATTGTGTGGTACTCATGTCTTTGTACTTCTGTGTGATCATTTAACCTAAATTGGACTCCACACTGACTGTGCCGCCATATTGATGACAGGCCATTTTACTGTTTATGGTCTGTCCTAGATTCTCCTATGTACTGTCCATTTGGTGAAGCACCGAAGGTGTGCAGTTCAAATGCTCTTGTGATGCATCCACTTTTAATTACTACTTAACGAAAGTTAACAAAGATTTTATCAATACACTAATCTGACGTCAAACTCTTCTTTCCTTTTACAGTGCCTCGGGAACCAATGTTGTTGCCATTGACAATAAAATTGAACAGGCAATGGTGAGTACAAGACCTGTCAATTGTTTTCACATGAACATACATGAATTATTTAAAACTAGAGACGTCACTGCTCTTCTGACTTGTGCAAATATGTGCCAACAGAAATCTATAAGTGCATTCTATATTCTAGCCTTTAGCTCTTGATGTCATTGTAACAAATTACTTGGTGCCCATTGGCTCATATCGTGCTCTTGCCTGTTGCAGGACCTAGTGAAAAGCCATCTGATGTATGCAGTGCGTGAAGAGGTGGAGGTCTTAAAGGAACAGATCAAGGAGCTGTTTGAGAGGAACTCTGTTCTAGAGCGGGAGAACGCAGTGTTGAAGTCCTTGGCCAACACTGAGCAGCTGTCACAACTGTCTGCACAGACCAGCTCCACGCCTCCTCAGCCTGCGCTCCTTGCTCCCAACCCCCCTCTCCAGACTCCGCTTGACCCCAGCCAACAACTGCAACCCAATGTCACCTCAGCTTGAAGCGCAATTGAAAACTACAAGCAGCGTTTCCTGACAACCTATTACAGTTAGTGTATGTGAAAATTCAAAGAAGAGAAAACTTTGTCTTCTTAGCCACCAGCTTGACCAGAGTACAGTGTACATTTGTGTGTGTGTGCGTGCCAGGCCGAGTTGGCGACAGCGACTGTGAATTGGTGTTGAATGTCTGTGCATCTGTACTGTGGGCCTTTCCAGTGTTAATGCAATCATTGAGACAAAGTTTATAGAGGTGATAATCAGGGTGGTCTTGGTTTGTTAGAGTTGGCGACAGTACGTGTTCACATTGACTAACTGCTGGGTCCAAGCTTGCAATGATATGCCTTGAAGTGAACAAGGCATCCCTGACCTGACACCTGCTTCAGAGCGTGAAAAGGTGCGCTTTACCTCCCCTAAGGGACAAATAGTGTGATTGTCAAAAGAGAGCGTTATTTTTTTAATGAAATAATCTGACTGGGTTAAGGGGTATTTTAGCCTTGCTGTTTCATGTTAAAGTGGGAGAGAATGAGAGATACCGCTGCCGTTACTTTTACATCAAGTCCAACCTTTGCATCAGTCTTTGAGTTCTACTGTTAAGTGTTTTATTTATTACAGGGCTGCTATTTCCATAAATGAACAATTTCTTCAAACCTGTTAAACTGAGTCTCTCTCTTTTACAGTGTTTTTTTTTTTTTTTTTTTTACATCCCTGGGGCAATTCTTAAAGGCAAACATAAATCCTGACAAATGGATAAACACTACTCAAATTTATGCTGCAATTCCCAATTCAAAAGTTGAGTCCAGATTTATGAATGTAATAAGTATTACAAACCTTGAGTGATTCTTGCCTACTGGCATTATGGGGATGTTTACACGGCAACAATTCACAAATCCGCAATGTTTTATACCGTATTGGCCTCTTTTATAGGACACAAACACATGCGTTCATTGAATCCACGCTGATTTTGAAAAACCTGGAAAAGTTGCTTAATTTAGTACGGGAGACCGTAATTACTGGACAGACCGGTTTTCTGAAGGAGGGAGGGCGGCGCAGCCTCAATCTGTGCAGTGATTGGCTGTTCACAGCACGCAGACGACCAGCGATCGTAAAATACAACACTTTTAGGTCTCACATTTAATTTTACTCAAGAAAGCGGTGAAATATACAATTACTTACTTTCACTTTAGGGTGGCCAGAAAAGCCCCAGAGAAGCACAAGATCTAAAAGTAACCCCTAAATTGTAATCAGGAAGCAAAAGTTTCTCTGCGGTACAGCGCAGTGTGTCAGTACTGAGCACAGCGCCGTTTGCTGGATAAAAACGTGCACTGCAGTTTTTTTAAAAACCCACAATAGTGTCTCTTCGCCGCTGATAGGTCTAAAAGCAGAAAAAAAATCAGGGCGAATGTTAAGATTTCCTGACCAGAGTTGCCGTGTAAACAGGGCCTAAACCTGGGATAAATACCTAAGATGTCAAATCTGATTTCTCTTTTAGTATTATTTTTTGTATTATTTCGATGTTTTTCCTGAAGGGGGCCAGGGGGAAAAGCTGTGAAATCATTCAACCTACTTTGTAACCAAAGATGCAAAGCTGTGTAAATTGATTAATTTTAAAATGCACACATTTTGTTACTTTCTCCTCCACAAAATATTTTGTTGCTGTTTGGCATGTTCTGCATGATCTGTAATTTTCAACCACTTTCTTACCTCATTTTTACTCAGCACTCTTATTGTAAGATAGTCTGTGAACAGTGTAACGGGGAAAGCTGCAGCGTTGGCAAGAGAAAAAAATAACCTAGTGTTACTGACACTAGTCACAGAAAATGAAGTGAGCCATGTTCGTTCATTCAAAGGTGTTTGAATTTCATATGCCAATAGTTTTGTTACATTGCAAATTTTAATGTATTTAAAATAAAAGCAATATTCAGATTCCAAATCTGCTGGACTTCTTGTGCCCTTGTTGAATTCTACTTCTGTAGCTACTGATCCAGTGAAACTGGAAATAGAAAAACTGTATACATTTTTTAGTTCCTTGGTGAAATGTATAAAACAATTTGCAATTTCCATAAAAATAGGACCCACAAAAAGCCAGTAACAGTGTCTTTAGTGTTGGGAGGATCCCTTAGTAACTCAACATCCACAAGACAAAAAGGTGAGCACAACACGGACAATTGCACTGTCCAAGACTCCGATCACTCCTTAAAGTCCATGAGTCACTCTGTGCTGTTTGAAGAGTCCACTGGAGGCTGGGTCACCGAGTGTCAGTACGGAGAAAGGCTTTGGCTCAAATCGTCTGTCAGCCTACAGTCACAAAGCGATTGCCTTTAGCGTGCTGTGCTTTAGCCGTGCGCTGGTCCTTAAGGATCCGGAAACGCTCATTTAAAGTCATGGACGTCTGCTGGAAAAAAGCACAGCATAAAAGCAATTTAAAAAAGCCCATTTAAATTTGTGTGTTACAAAAATGAGCATTCCCTTACTGGCTTTGCAACACTGTTGATATCAAACTGCAGGGCCACTCCTTTGGGGATCTTTTTTTCCACTGTCTCAAGCTTGACTGGGGCAGTTCTTACAGCGGGAGGATGCAGTGTGTAGGCTGTGGGAGGCCTGTAGATTGACAACTTTGCTTCATATAATTTTTCATATTTAATATTGATGATTCTCATAAACATTGTAATTAAAAAAGCTTACTCTGGTTGAGTTCTGGCAGATGGATTGTCGATGGATACTGTCAGAATTCCATTATTGGTAGATGTACGCCACCTTGTGGACATAAATCAGAAATTATTTACGTATAATGTATAGATTTTTTTTTTTTTACTTTTACTTACTAGTGACACCAATCCATGAAATATTATCTAAAAATCACGAAGAGTGATTTAAAGGTGAACAATTACTCACTGTCGACTCCTGACTGGAGGATTTGGTTTTTGGACTTGAGCTTGAATCTGTAGAAAAAGACAACACATAATCCTCAGTGATCTAGTCTTCAGATGAATTACACTGAAAGAAGGGAGGTCATGGGATAGCAGGCTTTAAGTACATGGTACCAAAAGATGTAGTGCTTCTGTGTGTACCTTAAGTCCTCTGCGGAACAGAAATGTGGCTTGGCGTGCATCCCTTTGAGTCTGGAGCGAAGGCAAAGGTCTAAATGGGAAAATATGGAGTCAATAGAGGGTAAAAACAAGACCTAGTCTTTTAAAGAGACCTGAAGAGCAGATTAACCTGAAACAAACCTACTAATTTTGGTTTAATAAAGAAAAGCATTGATCAGTTTTTGGGCCTCAATCAAAGAACACATTAGTTTTCTGCAGAGTGAGCAAAGCCCACCTTTGGGCGTTGTGTTGCACTCAAAGCGAGATTAAGCCAAAGCCTATTTTATTTAACAATCCAGGTTTGTTAAATCAAAATGTTTAAATAAATGTATCCTTTGTCATTTGATTATTGCTCCAACTACTACTTTGATTGGATTGCGCTAATATATATATATATATATATATATATATATATATATATATATATATATATATATATATATATATATATATATATATATAGCGCAATCCATTCAACGTTATTAAATAACGTTGATGGAATAAACCGTACAACAGAGACAGCTCTGGAAGATGAATTCAGAACTATAAAACTAAACTTCTCGTGAAAAATAAAAAAAATGTTACCAATTGTTTATTTATGACATTGGAAAGTGCGCACCTCCGTCTAAGCTGGAAAGGCCTTTTCACTGTAGAAGGATTCGGACTCCTTTGTGGTTCTGGCTGTCTGTAGGTCTTCCGCTGCCCCTCTGGTTTCCTGTACTGGTTTGTACTGACAGTGTTTTGAATAAAAGGCCTTGTTTTTGCCCTCTAAAAACAGAGGAAGAAACAGGATCTCATGAGTAAAAAGCAATCTGATCTAAAACAGGTATGATTCTGACCATCTTCATGACCGAATATATGCTGAAAAACAACTGTGTGGATGTAACGCTTTATTTTCTACTGCTGACAACAGCTCACCACAGTTGATACCTTTCAACAGCTGCAAAATTGGTCACCTTCACATCTTGCAAATGTGTCAAACCCCAATCTAACCCTTTGCCATCTTCATTAAACAGCTGGGTCCATGCATTTCCATTAATCAAACGCTTAAATGCTGTGAACTTCGGATCTTAATGCATTCAACACAGGCAACTCAAACAGGTTCACTTATTTCACTTACCGTTAAGAAACCTCGTTTCCCCTGAGATCCTGCTGCTGTTCTGTTGATCGTCCCCAATCGTTTAAGCAGCGCCCCGGTCCTGCGGGATGCCAACCCAGTAACGACCCCCGGGGCCTGTCCCCGTCTCCGCGCTGGGAGGTTAGGCACCTTTCTGTTGAGTTTAGGCCCCCCTCTTTGAGACAAACCAACTCCTGATCAGAAAATGAAGTTCAATATATGAGTTTACGAATAAACCCAGTAAATCAAGTCTGCATGTTTTTGATGAGTTTATTGTTGTTACCCCTCTGAGTGGTGGGAGCAGATCTGGGCTTGACACCTTTCCCTTGCATTAAACGGCCTTTCTTCTTGACTGGTCTGCGATTCACGGTCCCTTGTTTCTTGTTCAATTTCTGCTCTTTTTTGTTGAGACGAATAATATCATCTGTTGGACACAAAATAACAAGCAAATAATTTAAGTTCTGGTGTATATCGGATCTAGAAAGCTACTTGTAAATCAACCTCTCTGTAGTTCTAGCAACTAGTTAGCTACGATGAGCTAACATCAATACATTAAGTTACCGTTAGATTCAAGAGTCCTTACCTAATGACATGTCAACCTTGTCCATAACTGCTGCTTTCTTGGTGTGCCCGGTGTAGATGCCACTTAAACTCGTCCTGGCCTCTCACCAAAACGTGTCAAATAAAATAAGTCTGCTGACTGACAAGGCAGCCTGCTGCTGCTGGTCGTCGTCTCGTTTTGAGCCGTGCGCGCCCCTCCCCCTTACGTATATTTCTACGCATGCGCCAAGTTTACTACATTGCATTCTGGGAAGTGAAGTCCACTTGGGTAAAAACACGGTGGTTACAAAACTCGTAAAGAAATGCTCATGTAACTGGTTGAATAAGAGAAGACCACTTGGATACGTGTCAGAATCCAGTCTGTGCATGCTTTATACCTTCGTGAGCACGTGAGTATTGAAATAATTGCTACGCTGGAAATAACTTTGTTTATTTATTAGCTGCCTTCACGTTTCAGCGTTTAACGTCTTGCTTCTACATTACAGGTTTTGTGTGACGGCACCCAAAGGACCTTTGAAGTGTTCTCGTCGTCCTCTGAATACACATTTCCACCTGTTTCATTCACTTCGTTGCAAACCTATCATGTCGCAAAAGCGCAAGGCTACCACTGATGCTGGCGCCGAGAAGCCCAGCAAGAAACCTAACTTGACCTTCGAGAAAAAAGCAGACGGCTGGCTACAGGAGCAAGTGCTGCAGCAGAGGGCCGCGAAGAAGGAAATGAAATTCAACAAAAAACGCCTCCGATTTCTCACCGATACCCAAAAACTAAAACAAGGCGCAGAGGGCGTTCTGTACTGGATGAACAGAGACCAGAGGATCCAAGGTAAGCTGTTGGGGCTCTACATTCATTACCCCACATACTGAGTAATATCTACTGCATTTGTGTCCTCTTCAGATAACTGGGCTCTGATCCACGCACAGCGGCTGGCTCTGAAGGAAGCGCTCCCTCTGCACGTCTGTTTCTGCCTGGTGGTGCCTAAATCCAAACTTTCCACTTACAGGCATTTCAGCTTCTTGTTAAAAGGCCTCGAGGAGGTTTCACAGGTAGGAAAGGGCCTAATAAAACTGTTATAGTGTTCTTATAGACCCGTCCTACTCATCTCAGGCCTACCTATAACAAAACGTTTGACATGCCAGGAAATTAACTTGTGTTCATTTCCTGGCAGGATACAATTATTTCATACTATTCCTAATAACACATTTAAATGCTTTATTACAGCGTTATATGCTTCCTTATTAAACTTTGTGTTACACGTGGACACTGTTTTCATCCTTTTCTTTGCTCATTCAGTAACTCTGAGTTGTTTTTTTCTCTAGGAGCTTAAAACTTTAGGTGTTGAGTTCCACCTCCTACATGGTCCACCTGGAGACGTCCTGCCTGGTTTTGTGTCCGATCGCAGTCTGGGAGTTGTGGTGACAGACTTCTCCCCTCTCCGTGAACCTCTGCAGTGGCTGGAAGATGTCAAAAAGAAGCTCCCAAAAGACATTCCTTTTATACAGGTAAAGATACAATCACTAATCAAAATTTGATAACATTTTCAGACCATTAAGAGACTTGTGTGTTGTAGGTTGACGCGCATAACATAGTGCCATGTTGGGAGGCATCCCCAAAGTTGGAGTATGCTGCTCGAACCATTAGAGGAAAGATTAACAAGGTTTTGTCAGAATTCCTCACAGAATTTCCTTTAGTCGAGAAACATCCCCACACAGCGACCAGAACAGCCAAAGTAAGTGCAAAAGGCGATGAATGAAATTAAGTCATTATCAGAGTCCTTCAGTAAAGTCTACTCTACAGTCTTTAGAGTTTAGTTAGAGTTTTGAGGGGGTTTTAAATAAATAATGTTCACAGTCCACACTGTCTCAAGGTTTAGACTTTTTAGTGCAGTTTATATTTGCAGCTTCTGTCATGAATATTCTAGTGGCTTTGCTCAATTTTGTCCAGAAATTGAAGTTTGTCCTCATCTAAGTCCTTGTCTCTGTCCTCACAGCAGGTGGACTGGGTCAAAGAGCTGGAGTCTCTGCAAGTGGACAAGACGGTGGGAGAGACGGAGTGGGCTAAACCTGGTATGAAGGCAGGGATGGCCATGCTGGAGTCCTTCATTGATGTTCGTCTCAAACTGTTCGCAGCCCAGCGCAATGACCCCAACGCAGCTGCGCTGAGCCAGCTCTCTCCCTGGATACGGTTCGGTCAGTGGCCCTACTCCCAAATGTTTAATTCTATCAAAAATCATAAAATTTATGCAAAGTACACTGCCTGGCCAAAAAACAAGTCGCCACCTAGATTTAACTAAGCAAAGAGGTGCAAGCCTCCTCCAGTTGGTCAGGTCTAGGTTCAGCAACAGTCTGTGCTCAAAGAATGAGGTCAGCTGACACCTGAATATACTGAATGACCAGGTTATTCCATCAATGGGTTTTTTCTTCCCTGAAGGCACGGGCATATTCCAAGATGACAATACCAGGATTCATCGGGCTCAAATTGTGAAAGAGTGGTTCAGGAGCATGAGACATCATTTTCACACATGGATTGTCCACCACAAAGTCCAGACCTTAACCCCATTGAGAATCTTTTGAATGTGCTGGAGAAAGCTTTGCACAGCAGTCAGACTCTACATCCATCATCTTGGTCATGACTCTACCATCATCATCTTGGTGAAAAAATTAATTCAACACTGGACACTTGTGACATTGCAGAAGTTTATTGAAACAATGCCGCAGCGAATGTGTGCTGCAATCAAAGCTAAAGGTGGAACAACGAAATATTAGTGTGTGACCTTTTTTTTTGGTGGTGACTTTTTTTTTGCCAAGGCAGTGTATATAAAAATATGTTATTCAATAAGTAATACTTATATATTTACGATAAAGTTCATACATTCAAAAACAAGACTGTATTTACTTTTTAGTATATGACAGCTACAGGAAGGATGACTGTGCAGATAACAACTCTGTAATTATGAAAAACATAGAAGTAGTTTCTGAAATTACCCATAAAACTCAGTTTACTACTTTGTATAAATTTTCTAATCTTCTGACATTCTTCCATTATAACCACTGTCCATATTTTAGGTCAAATTTCTGCACAGCGTGTGGCACTGCAAGTCAAGAAGAAAGGTGGGGAGTCGGCTGCTCCGTTCATTGAGGAGCTGGTGGTCCGCAGAGAGCTCACGGACAACTTCTGCTACTACAACAAGAAGTATGACAGTGTTGAGGGTGAGTAAAAAATATCTCCTGAAACTAAACGTTTTCAGCACATTGGCAGAACGCCTGTCAGTTATTATTAAATTATAGGGATTATTACTTTAAACCTCTAAATAGTGCATTCTTTCACATTTTAAAGGTGCACTATGTAACTTTTATGGTGGAAGGTCTGTCACCTGCTTGTCTCTAAGTTGATGTATTTGCTTTGCCTGGAATGTTTCACAGTATGTCAATAATCATCAATATCCATGAAGGTGACTTACAGGTCAGATCTGTGAACAGGTGAACTCCCTTGCATGTTTTGTTGTTTTGTTTTTGTAATTTGAAAGATGAATATGTGTAGTGCCATACAGTGGAACATCGTAGGTAAAGCAATAACATCTCTGTGGAGAAAAGTAGTTGGCAGACCAGAAAAGTTACATAGTGCCCTTTGAATCTGTTCAGTGTTTTGTGGCTCAGTGAAAAAAACATACTCGACCGTAAACCAAATAGGCCTATGTCTTTTTGAGGGCTTTTATTAATTAACCTAAAGCTGTTTGTTTTCACCTGTGGTATTCAGGGGCATATGAGTGGGCTCAGAAGACACTTAAAGATCACGCCAAAGACAAGCGACCATACGTGTACACAAGGGATCAGCTGGAGAAGGCCAAAACACATGACAAACTTTGGAACGGAGCTCAGGTCTCTATAGTAACTTATTTAAATACAGTTATTAGCAAGTAATAAACTTATCTCTATCACGTTTTTTAATTATTATTTTTATTTACATAATTAGAGATAAATAAAATACTATGTTACTCGTGTTAAACTCTTGTTGTGCTACAAATGAACATAATGACAATGTAAAAGCAAATCAGTTTCTATATTTACACTTTTTTCAAGATTTTCTAGACCTATAATGAAGAAATAATGTGATGACTTCTTGGTGGACTTAATGATAAAATACCATGTAATCACTACTCACTTTTGTCTTGTGTCACTCTAGTTCCAAATGGTCTCTGAGGGAAAGATGCATGGCTTCTTGCGCATGTATTGGGCCAAAAAGATCTTGGAATGGACGAGTTCACCAGGGGAGGCACTCTCTATCGCCCTGTACCTGAACGACCGCTATTCTCTAGATGGCCAAGACCCTAACGGGTTTGTTGGTAAGAACATAAAAAAAACAATGTTTAATACGACTTATTGTGAAGATTTTGTGATGTCTAACTACATTGTCCCACTGCTGCAGGTTGTATGTGGTCTATTTGTGGCATTCATGACCAGGGCTGGGCTGAGAGACCTATTTTTGGGAAGATTCGTTACATGAACTACAAAGGTTGCCAGCGGAAGTTTGACGTGGCCCGTTTTGAGAAAAAGTACTGCCCTAAAGACCTATAAGTATGAAGGGATTTCACTGAAGAAGTGCATTTTGGCCTCTCTCCACACTGCTCTGGGCATGTTCTCTTTTATTGTGTGATGTTGCTTGCTGTGTTCAAAGGATTTGTTACATTACTTTTTACATTGCCTTGTTTTTATGGTTTTATTAAGGAATATACTCACCCAGTGGTCTTGAAATTGTACTGTAAACAAACTCTGCAAAAATATTTTCAAAACATGCCAAGGCTCTTTGAAATCATACTAGGAGAACGTAGTTACACGAGTGAGATTGTAGTCTTGTGACTCACGTGCGACTAAAACCAGGGCTACAGCCAAGGATAAATCTTGCCTCAACCACTTTTCATTTAGGAAAGTGTAGACTAATTGTGACTGCATTTGTTGATAGCAATGCATTTGTGCTTATGCAGCTCTACTGTTAAAAACATCAGCTGTGCACTGTAGCATTTGCATGCAGTAACTGACTATGGTTTGACTATTGTTTACAAAAATAGTTTTATGCCTTGTTTAGTTTTTCTTTAAAATGTTTTTGCTTCTGTTTTTATTTCCTTTTTTTCATCTAAACACAGGGACTGTCTCAGGGACTACATACTGTACTTGCTTTTGTAACGTGGCATGATGTGTCTTAATTAAGGACCAAAGCAAAAAATGCAAAAAGCCACTGATGTACATCTTAATTAAGTGCACCCTCAGCACAAAAGTACACTTCACACTGTTACACAAATGTTCCTGGCAGTTTTGATGAGGGCACATGAACCCCTTGACACACTTGTGAATTAATCTTGTTAATAGAATAATTAGAATCCACATTTGTTTGCAAGTATACCACCAGAGCATGTCCATATACTTTTTTATTAATGTCTTTTGTGCCCTGAGATTAAACTTCTTTTTTAGAGTTTTTGTCTCTTTGGGTTTACTTATGATTGTACAGTTAATGTAGTGGCATAGTTACAATGAGGACACAGCAAGTGATCTTCAGGTAAAACATAAAAGCCGTATTAAGGCAAAACAACTGTTAAGTGTCCTTATCAACCCATGTTAAAGAATAGACTGATGCAGATTTTTATTATTGCATTACATTAGTCCTTGGTCTAAACGCTATGTAATATATCAGGCAACACACACTCATTCAGTTAGATTCAACTTTGACTTTGAGCTTAGTATACTGCTGTCTTTCTGTCATATTGAATTCATCCACCTAAAATGGAGCATGTAAGGTGTGTTTTTTGATTATTTTATGACACATTATTTAGATTTGTTATTATGAGGGTTTTGTGCACATGATTGTTGAGATTTGGCAATAGATAATGGACACACAAGGCATAATATAACAATACTGGAACTATACAGTGCTATAGAGAAACACTTTTATTTTAACAACAGCTAGGCAGCTAGGCTGCTCCTTTTTTACCTTGTGGTACACAGTAATGTTCTGACACACATTGAGATGATAAATGCATTAGAGATTCTAGTGTTGAGCTCTTGTAAACTGTAGCGGTCATATGGGCCCTGTTAACAGTGAGTTCTTCTGCAGTGATTGCTTCTGCTGTGATGTGGCTGGTGAAGAGGTGGTTTGCCTCTTGACTTTGCTGCACAGGTCTTATTTGGACTTATGAGAAGGGTATAGCATACTGTTTGTAGTGTTAGGGGTTGTAATGATTCACCCTTATCTCCCCCAGAGCTGACAAGATCAAAGAGGGCAAATTCAGAGACTTGCTTGAAACCAGCGTCTATCAAAAATCATTTAGATTCAAGAAGGATGTGATATGAAGTTCTTTCAAACACCCTTTGTATTATTTATTCACTTTTCACAGTCCAAGGCACTATTGCAGCTGTTGACAAAAACATGGCAATAGACAGTGTCTTGCTCAAGGGCACAATGTTACTGAGTCATGCTGGTTGCAACAACTCTCAACAAACCTGGGCACCCAGAATAATAATTGGGTGGTATTTTTTATTTTATTTTTTTCATTTTTCTGAATAGTATGTCGAAATAGAGATGGTGTAAACTACTTGAGTTTGTTGATTAACAAATAAATATTATTTCTGTATTTATAGGCTAGCTGTTGTCTAGTGGTATGGTGAGTTATGTTTCCATGGTAATAAAAGGTCTTAACATCCAAATGTTCATGCAAAATGAAACACGTTTGAAGGGCCCATATCCCTGATCTTTATTTTACAAAACACAGTTGGAAAAATATGTTACACTTCAAAAGACTGACACTAAGATTTACTAATGAAAAAACAAACATTTTCTCGCTAATACAATGTGTAAACAAAATTCACTCCATAGCTTCAACAGACTAAATGTTAACATCTTGAGAGGTTTACATTGACACAAATAGCCTATTTAAATTACAATACCACCTAAAACAATACAATGTGTATGCTAACACCAACAACAACTGCAAAGGAACACATTTCCTAGAATACTGTGCATGTTTACAGAATGGGTAGCATATATGTCATACATGACCGAAATTTAACACAAGCAGCTGCCTTTCCACCAATGAAACTACTGCATGAGCTATAACTGTGTGTGCATGATGAAATTAAGGCTAATGATGCACTTCACTGACCCTTCATACAAGGGAAATTAGCAGAATCAGCAAAGGGCTGAATCACAATGTATTAATCAAGATGGAAACATGTTGTGGTTCTTTTATCAAATCAAAAATGTGCCAAACACTTACAATTAGCTCACTGGCAGCACATGGGGATGGAGGTTTAAACATACTCCTGCTGAGGATCTTTTAGTTCATATTTTATTGACTTACAAATACATTTTTCACAGTCTTATGGTTTACTGTTTATTAATTAAGTCAATTAAGTCAGTGTCACCTTCATATTTAAATATGTTTCTGTGTTTACATCCACTATGACAGTTCCTTGGTGTTGCTGGGTGCCTTATGGCTGAGTGTGCTGCGCTGGGTGAGGCGCAGGCTGGAGTGGTTGAGCCAGTTGTAGTGTGGACAGGTCAGGTGACTAAACATCTCCCTGAAGCGCGTGGACATGAGGCTATAGAGGACGGGGTTGACTGCAGAGCTCAGGTAGAAGAAGACGCCCGAGACTATGTGCACTGGTTCAAATATCATAAGCTGCAGTTGGGACGAGGTGTCGAGGAAGCTCCACATGAGGCGGTCCACGTGAAAGGGGGCCCAGCACAGACTGAAAACCACCACGAGGACACCTGCAGGGGGAGACAGGTCAGAGCACTGGGCCAATGCTAAATATTGTAGAGCGTCAACAAGGTGTAAGATTAATAGTTTAATAATATCGATGATTATGAAAAGAAGCACTCAGTGAAGAAAGACCTCTGGTAAGGCATTGATCCTATCTTACAATTTTAACAATACAGTGACCAAAACAGTACCACCATACCACTCTCAAAAGGTAAGGAAGGTTGAGCCTGGTTGCTACTTGGGTGGGAGACTGCTGGGAATAACAGGTTATGCAGTAACAGGACAGCAGTGGCTCTAGTGGAAAATGGTTGCTGTGTCAATCTGCAAGACACTTCACCCACATTGCCTCGTGTGAATGTGGTGTGAGTGAGTGATTGGTTGTGGTCGGAAGGGCCAGTGGCACAGATTGGCCTCATTTCCATCAGTCTACCTCAGGGCAGCTGTGGCTACAACAGTAAGTTACTACCACCAGGTTTTGAAAACTACTATATACATCCAATGAATTATTGTCCCTGGAAATTCCTTCAATGCCACTGGGGCACCCAGTCAGGAGCAGTAATATCAAATTTGAACTGGTCAAGTTTTATGTTGATTATATAGATAATATTTTATCTATGTTCCAAAAGTTTGAGTCGGAATTCACCTGGTATGTGGCTTTTTCAGTTGAGAGCACGTACGAGTTATTTTAAAACCTATCCAACCATCTACTTATAAAACAGCTCCATCTATGACTTCAACATCATCAGAATACAGTGACTCATACAAAAATAAAAATAGAACTTTAAATACTAAACAAATGACATAATAAAGGTCATTTATTAAAAGAGAAATGTCTCCATAGAAACAAAGGCGGTTCTTACAGAGCATTTTTGTCACTTGCAGGTTGCGTCTGCTCAGCCTCTGCATGTGATCCTCTGACACACTGTCCACTCCAAACATGGCTGAGAGGGCTTTCATGCCCCTCTCCCTGTACAGTGTGAGGCCAATAAGGAAGTACAGCGCTCCCATGACCAGCACTGGGAGCACGAAGAAGGCCAGAGACGAGATGAGGATGGTCAATTTGTACATCCAGGTGGGCTTCACAAGGTCTGATAAAGACAAACACATTAAAAAAGAGGAAAACAGGTCCAGGGATTAGATGTGGTGTTATAATATCACAGGTGCTCTAAAGTGGATGTCTCTTGGTTTCATTTTAAGCTTCCTGTTTGTTTTGTATTCTTGATTTCCATGGCAACAATGCTTATTTTCATCACTCTGAAACCCATGGATTACCAGATAGTTATTGGTCTAGTCTCTAACCATCCATTCTATCTATCTGTCTTTTTCCTAAAACTGATTGATGACCATTTTTGATTCAGTTTATCTTAAAAAAAAAAAAAGGTCTTCAATATAAATTTCCTGAGCATAAACAGTACAGATTTTGAATCATTGCCATTTAAACAAAAATAATGAAAGTCTCAAACAACATGCTTTTACTGATACGATTCGCTGCCCTATCGTGGTGTCATTGGGCAAGACACTGAAATAAAGAGACATGAAATAATAAAAGTAAGCATTGACTCACAGCACATAGCTGAGCGTGGGAAGGGCCGTCCAAACTTGGGGGGTAGAAGGAGGATCCCGTGTAGACTTGTGTTGGGCACGGCGCAGATCATCGCCATCACCCAAAGCATCACAATCACCCTCTTGACATGGGCGCGGGTGGAGAGGCTCTTCACTTTTAAAGGATGCACCACCGCTATGTACCTCTCCACACTTAAGGCGGTGACGTTAAGCACAGATGCAAAGCAAACTGTCTCAAATAGAAAGGTCTTGAAGTAACAACCGCCCTCTCCTAATGGGAATGGATAGCTCCGCCACATGTCCCACAACTCCAGAGGCATACCCAGGAGGAGTACGAGTAAGTCTGATAGGGCCAGGCTTAACAGGTACAAGTTTGTGGGTGTCTGCATGGCTTTGTAACGCAAAATTACAGCACAAGTCAAAGAGTTACCCAAGACCCCCACGAGGAAAATGCTCAGGTAGGTGACGCAGACCGGAGCAAAGATGGGTGATCGGAGAGGTCCCAGGTGAAGTGCTAGGTACTCGTCCTCGCTCAAACACAGCTCGTCCAGATCCACAGAGCTAACATTAACCAAAAGAGACATGTTTATCCCACAGAGCAGAGAGGAGTGAGGGCACCCAATGGACATGTTGGACCCAACACTGGAGACAGTCTCAAGGGAGCAGTTTGGGGTGAGCATTGTGTCACACCTAAAAGCAAAAAGATAGTCTATGTTTGGTTTACACGTGTCAGAAAGTCATCCATCATCTTTTCCACTCCCTCAAATGAATCCTCCAAGCTGCTACTGTAGTAATGTTATATTTTGTATCTGATTATAATAATGTGGTGTCCTGTATAGGCCTTTGTGTGGAGTCAAGGGATCAGACTTGCTCAAGACTTTAACTTTAAATAAATGAACATTTATTTTAGTCATTTTTCAATGGTGAATCTAAAATGATCGTTTAGTTGTTTACATATCAGATGTGCATTGCAGACATACACACTTGTCCTTGTCCTAATAAGGTTGGTCTACAATGGTTCCCTAATTGGAGGTCGCAAGTAAGTAATTTCTGAATTGACAACATCAGATCAAACAGCAAAACAAATCAAATGAACCTGATTCAACAGGTCACTTGAAATTATTACATCATCAACTTCATTTTGCAGAGGGAGTCTCAAGTTGGTTGCATGATGATTTTGGGTGCCCTGGTCTGAAAGGTTTGAAAACTCATAGTCTACATGTTTATCGCAGTTACCTAGCAGCAGCATACAGCCTTTACCTGGTAGCAACACATACAACTTCAAATGCACAAATCTACAGCATTACATTCATTTAGTAGTTCACCTTCACTCAAACACAACTGGAGTCTTCCAACTATGTTCCTGTTCATATGTAATGCAGTCAATATAGCTGCAAAGTCAGTATGTTATCAGTATTGAATTAACCATTATTATGAAATACAAATGTAATCAAATATTACACTGAAATCTACCTTTCGCCCCATGTTACACTTCAATGATATAGAACATAAATAAAATTGAAAAAGTCATTTAACGTATACTTAAATGTGTTGATTAGTAATTTCCAGAAGACTTACGTCCAGTCCTGTGTGGCTGTGTCCTCTGAGATTCAATATGGAGCATATGAGACGTCGCTCTGGTTTGGTGTTTGCTTCAACCTATAACTATGTGCGCTCAGTATTAACCCCTCCTCTCTCTTTCTCTCTCTCCCTTCCTCTCTTCTCGCTCACTCTCTTTTTGTCTCTATCCCCCTCTTTACTTTCTCTTTCCCTCTTCCCTCTCTCTTCTACCTCCCCCTTCTTTCTCTTTCCGCCATTTTTCTCTCTATCTTTTCTTCTCTCTTTTCCCTCTCTCTTCTATCTCTCCCTATTCTCTCTCACTCTTCCATCTCCCCTTTCTTCATGCTCTCTTCCTCTC
Source organism: Periophthalmus magnuspinnatus (assembly GCF_009829125.3). Classification (NCBI taxonomy): domain Eukaryota; kingdom Metazoa; phylum Chordata; class Actinopteri; order Gobiiformes; family Gobiidae; genus Periophthalmus; species Periophthalmus magnuspinnatus. The sequence continues at coordinate 25,539,887 of NC_047142.1, forward strand.
TTCTCTCTCACTCTTCTATCTCCCCTCTCTTCACTTTCTCTTCCTCTCTTCTCTTTTGCTCTTCCAATCCCCCCTCTTCTCTCTCCTCTCTTGCGCTTCCATCTCCTCCCTCTTCTCTCTATCTTCTCTTGCTCTCCCTCTTCCCTTCCCTCTCTTCTCTCTTGCTTTTCCCTCTCTCTTCCATCTCCCCCTCTTCTCTCTCGCTTCTCTTGCTCTTCCTCTCCCCTCTCTATTCCATCTTCCTTCTCTTCTCTCTCCCTTCTCTTGCTCTTCCTCCTCCCGTTCTCTTCTATCTTTTCCCTCTTCTCTCTCTCTCTTCTCTTGCTCTCCTTCCCTCTTACTTCTTTTCCCTCTCAGTCCTCCCGCTCTCTTTTATCTCCCCCTCCTCCCTCTTCTCTCTGTCATCACTCCCTCTTCTCTCTATCTTCTCTCACTCTCCCTCTTCCCTGTCTCTCCCTCTTCCCTCTGTCTTCTATCTCCCCCCTCATCTCTTGCCTTCCCTTTTCCTCTTCCCTCTCTCCCTCTTCTTTGTTCTCTCACTCTCCCTCTTCCCTCTCTTTTCTCTCTCACTCTTCCCTCTCTCTTCCATCTCCCCCTTCTTTTCTCTCTCTTCTCTTGCTCTCCTTCCCTCTCAGTCCTCCCTCTCTCTTCTATCTCCCCCTCTTCTCTCTAGCTTCTCTCACTCTCCCTCTTCCCTGTCTCTCCCTCTCTTTTTTCCATCTCTCTTCCATTTCCCCCTCTTCTCCGTTCTCTGGCTCTATCTCTTCCCTCTCTTTTCTTTCTTCCATCTCCCCCCTCCTCTTCTTCTCTTTCTTCTTTCTCTCTTATCCCACTCTTCCCTCTATCTCCCTCTTCATTTTCTCTTTCTAACTACCCCTCTCTCTCTCTCACTTGTTTTGTGTGCACTTGAAGCTCATCGATACTGTTCGATTACACCTGACACAGGCACGAGGGAAGTTCAAATTACTTTACCTTACAGATATTGGCCCTGGGAGACACACATAATAAAACAAAAAAAGCTTTTTATTTTCATTTCTGTCAAGATTCTGAACTGAAACTGTGTTTGCTTCACCTGCACAGCACAAAGTTTAGCTATGGGGCTGCGACAAATCATATGTTATGCTCCTAATTGCCACATTAAAAAAAACAAAAACATTTTTGTGGTACCTGTTGGTCTATTACTTTGAACTCTAAGATGTCAGTTCCCAGCTGTAGCACACTGCAAATCAGTGATTAGACAATAACTTCAATGTATAAGACATAAAAGAGTCTGTGAAGACAGTATATTTAGTAAATGCTGACGGTGTACAAATCAGGGTTAATTACAGGCATTAGTGTGTAGAGCGGTGATTATGTTACAGCAGGTGCTCTCCTGCATCCTCTTACACACGAGCAGAGCTGCTATAACGTCAGATTAATCAGGACAAATTGATTCATGTAATTATTGATAAATATTATCTACATCAGTGATCATAGATCCTAGATTGGAATAAAGGATTTATTATCCACACACCTCTGTTATGAAATCAAGATAGCAAACGAACAAAATATATTTTGAGATGTGTAAAACACTGTAAACATCCTCTACGGTTTCCCCATTCAGCATATCTAGTTTGTATTTAAAACGTTCTAAATTACAACAGGAGTAATCATTTGACAGGTTGACTAACTGTAAAAAGAATCACTGATTATACTAAAATAATCATTAGTTGCAGCTCTAAAAATAGCAGAGGCTGACCTCATCTAAAACCAGTCTGATATCTGCAGTTTGGAAGATACAAACCGTTCGCTCTCTTTAAGATGTCTCATCAGACTGATGTTATTGGTGATAATGGCATGGACTAGTGGCACACAAAGCCCATAAAGGTTTGTGAAATGTGTAACTACCAGCAAACAGCAGCTAGGACAACTCAAGCAGTTAGTTCCTCACGAGGTCATGGGAGCAAAGGTTTGGCCCCAGATCTCCTCAGTGATGCCTGTGTTAAAGTTGTGAACTGTTCCAGTCTGAGACCACAGCTGTATCCCTCGAGTCTCTGCCCATCACTGACACTGCACCAAAGAAGACACGACACACACCACACACTTCAAACAGTCTTCACCCATTCACAGCTACAGAATGAAAGTTTTCCACTATTTTATCATTTGCATTCAGTACATTTATGGAGATGCATTTTCCATAGTCATTGTGTTTTTTCACCAAAAATGAACGGTTATTAAGCTTTTATTACCAAATCCAAATGTCAGCGTGAGGATTATTTTAAAAAAAAGGATTTTGCAGGCCATCTTACAGTGGCAAAGTGACTTTGGTTTACCATGGTGACAGTTGGTAAAAGAAAGGCATTGTTCAAGATGTAACAGAATCTCAAACACTCTCATTAAGAGTTGGTTCATTATTTTTATTTCATGTAAAATGTTTTGACATCCCTCTACAGGTGACAGGAGGCGTGTTCCAGGAAGGTCAAAGTGGGTTATACCAAATGAGTGAAGTGATTAGTGCTGAATAGATAAACTGTGGTGCTAAGACCTGGGCAGTTATGGGACGTCTTTGTTGTGATATTGGGAGATTGAAATTCTTACAGAAGAAAATCTCCTTGCTGGCCAGGTCACTGCTGGTGATGGAGGTGGAGAGACTGAGGAAAGTGAACAGTTTTGCTGCTGCGACAGTACAAGTACTTTGTAACTCAAAGTAATATAATACACAGTATAGAGTTTGTCTATACTGTGGCAGCTGTAAAACTGTGGTCCTCCTGCAATACACTGACCCAACATGACTATTCAGGCTCATATCAGTCTCTTGTAAATGTGCCATACAGCACCTTAAACTTTTCAAAATCTGGATAAAATGTTCAGTTTGATGACGTGAAAACGGCCATGAAAAACATCCTGCCCTCTCTTTATTTATTTTTTTTCTTTTTAAATAGATCATCTTGTGTGAAAATTATAGCAAATCAATACTAAAAGAACAGAGGAGTGGATGTCATTTGTGGCTATCTCTGAAGAAAAGCTTATGTAATTTATTGTCCTTACATACAATATTCCAACACATTTAAAATTAGACACAGACTGTGTGTAGTATTGCCTAGTGATAACATGCAGCACACATGCAGGGCCATGCCTCATAAATAACACTGCACATACATAGGCCATATGTTGTGTACATGCTGCAGGTGTCTGACAAAGAGCAGCATCTTTAATACATCACACTAATAGAAAACAGTGTACGCACTGCATTTGTCGTCAGGACTCCAGAAATCTGAAACCAATAAATCATGGGCACTGCTTCTGTCAGAGGGCAAACATACAGGTTTAGTCCTTCTTGCACGTGCTCAGTTCAGACAAGCAGAATGATCTCCCACAATCCCCTTCTTCTCTGCACGGGGGAGAACCTTGTCAATCACAGCTTTTAATCAGTGCTACATGATGGCAAAAGCCTGGTACATTTAAAACTGCAGTATTATATTCCCTTACAATGAGATTAAAACAGCTTCATTTGTCAGGTTATCCTCACATCCAATCAATAGCAGTTGTTGCCAGACAGCTTTTAAAATGAATTTGGCAAGGCAAGGTCTACTATATTACTTACTAAACTACTAAAAACTTACGAAAAAAATATACACAATACAGTCTACCAAATTTAGCAGAGTTTGATCCAGTCTGATCGATTGCTATAAATTCATGGAAAATTCAATGACAATTTTTTGTAGGTGCAATATAGGCACTCTCAGGACACTCAGACATAAGTGTCTGTGCACTGCATGACCGTGAGGGGTGTCCATCAGACTCCATTACACTGAGAATAGTGGACTTCAGCAACACATCTACTGCTCATGTAAACCACTGTGCTGTACTCAAAACGACGACAGCACTGAAGTCGTTCATGACAAATGTAAGTAAAAATAAAAATAGAATGAATTGTAAATAACAAAAAATACATGATTACAAGTAGGCTATAAGCTAAATCAAATTCCTCAAAAGAAAAGTCTAAATTACATCTGCAAACTCTTATGACTATGTTTTGGCTTTACGCAGTTTATGGGTGTGTTGATTTTTATACAAACTGCACCTTCTGGCAGCCCTGATATGATTTCACATGTTCAGGACAGTTAGTGTGAAGGCCAGTGTGCACAGCTTTGTGGGATTTGATTTAGCCTATTTCATAGTAGGCCTACTTTATTTATTTTCTGTATTTTGCTGATGACTGCATTGATGAATATTGTAATGACAAATAATGTTTTCTACCATAGATATTTATAAGTGCAGCGAAACGTTTCTGGAGTTAGAAAACGTGTGATGTAATTTAACTTTCCTCTGTCATGGCTTTGCTGCTTAGATGAACCTAGAGACAGGTCTGAATCATTGCATTAAAAGGGCCTTGTTTTATGAGCAGCATGAAGGACCTGATGGTTTTGCACTTTTTAATGCTGCCACTAGAAGGCACTCGTGCTCCTTTAGTGAATAGGCCATAGCATGAACACAACTACCTTACTGCAAAATGTCAAATCAAATTAACCAAGTAAACAGAAATATGCCCTAAATAGTCAAATTAGAATGTCATCACATTTTGAATAAAGATTTATAATCAATCAAGGGCAACAGTGGCTGTTTTTTCTCTGTAAATATCCCAATGCCAAGCCCTGCTTTAAATTTGGTGTTTTTAATATGCAGAGAAGCAACCCTATAATTTAAAAAGTTTAAAGACATCGACAAGTGCCCAGCTGCGGGTGTAATGGTACTGGCCTGGTCCTGATCTGACCACACAGATGGAACAAGTATAAAAGAGATGTTAAGCCACTGTATCGTTAAAAAGAACTAATAAAATCACATGACAAATAATTATAAAATAGTCTACATTAAACTGAGCGACTAAGGAAGTCAAAATTGTTAAGTCTGGACACACTATGTTGTTGGGATATCCCAAAATAAAGCGCCTTTGCCTGGTCATGTTTGCCCCGGCTGCAGAGGGTACTCCCGCCGTGACTCCGGTGATCCGTGGCAGGTTGAAATGTGGACGACCGCCAAAAGAACAAGACAGGACAGCGCTCCACAGTGAGACAGGTTCTACTAGTCCAAATGAGAAGTGTGAGAAGCAAAACTGTCAGACACCAATTACTGCGCGGGCTGAGAGAGAAGAGCAGGGCCTCGGGAGAGCAGCCATGGAGGCACTGCTTATCCGGACTCTTACCTGCACTCTTACCTGGACATTTACCTGGACATTTACCCGGACTCTTCCCTGGACTCTTGCCTGGACACTTGTCAAGGAAAATCAAATCCGATCAAGTGAGCAAACGCCTTCAGGGGCTGGTGCTACTGCGCAGTGTTCAAAATAACAATGTTCTGTTTGCCATCAACAGGATACAAGCGATGCTTTGGCCAACTTAAAAATATATAAGATGCATTTGTGCAGGTTCTCACACTTATCAACAACACCCAACACTGTCATCTTTGTGTTCATTCAAATCTGTAAGAGTAACCAGGAGTTATCTGAGTGAAAGATGATTAAAAGGGCCTCTAGAGCCTACAGTTGGCTGTCAATCATTTATGAAAATATTTTATATATTATATATATATATATATATATATATATATATATATATATATATATATATATATATATATATATATATATATATATATATATATATATATATATGCATTAGAGGAGAAAGTTCTCCCACTGTAACTTTGTGGCATAGAGTTTCAGTTTTACTGAGGGCTGACGTGGAGCTGCCAACAGAACTCCACCCGAGTTCTGTCTGGATTGCAAATAGATCATTGTCTTTTCCAAGCAGAACCTGTTTTAGGACTAAAGATCTGGAACAGTCAAACCCAGTTAGAACCCAGTGTCTGGCATCACAGTTCAATAGTGGTGGTACCTTATTCATAATCTCTGTTAGATGGAGCCATTGTTTTGCCATTTTGTTTGTAGGTATGTTATCATAGTTAAATGGAATGTAGTCTTTCATGCAAGAAGGCGGCAGGTCAATGCGAATGGTTGAAGTATAACCTCTCATACACAGTTCAGATACTCTTTGACTCTTAACTGTCAAAGGAGCTCCCAGCATTGTGGTTAGATATATCTTTACTGGATGGGAGTGCACTTGTCTTGTTGCTTATCTTTAAACTTGCAAATGTGTTATCACTTTGTTTATCTAATAATGCATACACTAACTGCTCTGTAGATGGACTCTGGACAGAGGATACTGACACAGGAACAGTTATGGAAGTGCAACATGATTGACCAACTTAGTGACATTGAGTTAGTTCTTAAGCCTTTTGCATCCTTAGGCCACTGTCTCTGACCATAGCGTTAGTCAAGCTTTTTCCATGCATCGTTGTATGCCTCTTCATCACTGCGATAAAACATTCCCTATAGACATTTCAGTGCAGGACTAGTGATGTGCAGGACCAGTGATTTATCAGCAGGAGCTATGCCATTGCAGTCCATAAGAGAGACAAAGGACGTCATCCATTCGATGTGGGTGATTGGATCTCTGCTGAACACGATGGGCATTGGCACTGGGATTCTGTTTATGGCTTTTGAATAGCTGATTCACAAGAGTCCATATTGCCCCTCATGAGAGGCTATCATAGACTGTATATATATAAATGGACAAAGCTAACTATCTAGCCACCCTGTTCCAAATAGGAAGTGAGGGCCTTGGCTCCATCAGTTCTGGCTCCATCGGTTCTGGCTCCATCGACTTTGGCTCCGATTCACTTTGCACTGAAAAATTGTTGCTCCTCTTTCTGTAATTGCTGCTGTCAAGCTTGTCATTTTTATCTTTAAAATACCAGGATCATGTTAATACAAACATTTTTTTTCACTATTGTGGTCATCAATGTGAACATGAATAACAAACAAATCAGGTGGCTTCTTTTCCCAAAAATGCTCCCACTAGCGTTAGCACATGGTTTGATTGGGAATGGGCGATACTTTCAATAACCTCGCTCCGGACTGGCTCTTTGGTAGCTGTGACACTCCCGGTCAGAATTCTAAATATGGAACTATGCTCCATATCAGCCACCCTCCAAAATAAACATGTACCATGTGAAAACCAGAAGTTAACTGTTACTGACAATTAACCTAGTATCAAAAAATGCAATGACTGTTTTTAGTAAAGGAAAAGAAGGATTGAATAGCTTAGTATGCATAACCACCAGGACAAAGAAGGCATAGAGGCATAGTTACTTCACTAATAGCCCACCTTACTACTTTCATTTATTATTTTATCAGCTCACTGTGCATATTACTTGATAATAACATTGTCATTAAAACACTAATTTGTGAGTTAGAGTGAATGCATTTGTTGATTATAGTGCAAACTAAACTTTATGTAATAATCTTTGCTACAATATCTCTAACTGTATTTCAATGAATCCTTTTACAGAGTAAAGTTAGGCACATCTCATTTCTCAGTATCTCACAGTGGCTCAGTCTGTGTGCTGCAGTGAGAGGGTCAGGCCTTCATTAATAAGCCGTGCTGAGCTCATATTAAAAACCACATGTTTATGAGAGAACAGCCGCAGCGTTGGAAAGGCCACTCCGGATGTCTCTTATCTCATTTGTCTCAGTCCTGTCTGATCTTGTCCCCGCTCTCCCTCTCTACTGATGAGAAACAATATATTCATTTTCTGCCTCTGCGATTCCCTCCTCTGCTCTAGCCTCCTGTGGGAGTCCAGTTGGCGAGAGAGTCAAGCCTAGAGCTGAAGGTAGAAAATTAGCAAATACACCAATGCCAGTAATTGTGAAAATTGCAGCAAATAGACCCCAAGTGAACTGAAAGAACAATCAGAGAAAAAAATCCACCTACCCAAGTTGCCCAGTTTATCTAAATTCCAATACTACAGTCAGTAATGGAAAACAGTGTAGGGATGCCATTGCGAATAGGCTATGGCGGTGTAATCCCTGGGCCCACTGGAGTCCATTTAATCAATGCTACAGACATGAGCATATAAGAGAGGAGCAGTCCGCAAATGGGAGCGGAGTTCTGAGTCAGCTCGCAGGAGATTAAAAAGTAGAGGAGGATGAATAATGGAGGAGAAGAATGGTGGGAAAATTGCCGAATGTGGCAAATCATCAATAAACGCCTCCCGTGAATAATTCTGTAAAAATAAAATCTACTGGAGAAAAACTGTCTGTGTTAAAACTCAAAATCCCAATAAGTCTTAATTGGGGATTTTGCTGTATGTTGCCTCATATTCAGGGTCATTGTTTGGAGCTCAACTAATATGCACCCCAGATAACCTGCAACCCTGCACTTTTTGGTTGGAATATGTGTAACTAACTCTATGACTGAGTTTGGCAATGATTACTAAAATTACACAGAATGCAATTGCAAGAGGTACAGCATATTTCGTGAAATGGTCAGTCATGACAAGGATATCTTTGATTCTACCACAAGACTCAACAGACAAGAAATCCATGCAGACCAACTCCAGGGGACCCGAGGTCTGGATGTTGACAAGAGGTGCCGCATGTTCAGGTAAGGACTTCCGTCTCACACATCTGCCACAGGTCCTGATTTTGTTGACCACATCAACAGACATCCTCGGCCAGTAAAAACGGGATCGGACCAGGTCCAGAGTCCTCTCGATACCCATGTGGCCCATCTGGTTGTGAAGTTGGTGCAACACATCAGCTCAATATTCTTCCGGCAACACAAGTTGGAAGGTGTGCTCACTTCCCACCTGTCTCTTCCTGATGAGAAGGTTGTTATGGAGCTCCAGTTTTTTTACTTCTCTCAGTAACAGGCAGGTCGGGCAGCTGTTCTCTCAGCAGTGGTGGGGGCGACTCTCCACGCTCGAGCTGTGCAATAACATGCTGGATGGTGGGGTCGGCTCGCTGCTTGGTGGCAATGTCAGCAGCTGAGAGTCGAGGAAGAACAGGCGAAGCGAACTGTGTGTCATTTACAAAACTGTCAGGGACACTGTCGGCTTGGATAGACAAGGACAAGATGAGAGCACGGTTCAGGTCAGCAGCTTCTGGTCCGTAGATCAAATGACGATCAGATATTGCTCTGATAGTGTGTTGGTCAATTGAGGCATATTCTAGATCTTGTAAATGTTGCTGGGCAAATTTCAATACTCGCTCTCTTTCTTTACGGGATAGTGGGTCATCAGACAGGTCACCATGCGGACGGCGTGACAGCCCGTCAGCATCAGCATTCTGCTTGCCTGCTCTGTAAATGAGTTTGAAATTGAAGGTGGACAGAGCGGACAGCCATCTGTAGCTGGTGGCGTCGAGCTTGGCTGATGTCAGCAGGTAAGTTAGAGGGTTGCTGTCTGTGACAACGGTGAATTGAGCGCCATAGAGATAGTCATTGAACTTTTCTGAAACTGCCCATTTCAATGCAAGGAACTCGAGTTTATGAGCTGGATACTTTGCTTCGCTCTTGGAAAGGCCTCTGCTGGCGTAAGCCACAACTCTGTTCTGCCCATCTTGTTCTTGGTAGAGCACAGCGCCAAGGCCTGTAGAACTTGCATCGGTGTGGAGAGTGTAAGGCTTCTGAGGATCAGCAAATGCGAGAACAGGAGCAGTGGTAAGTTTGTCTATGACAGCTTCAAAGGCTTTTTGACACTCAGCTGACCAGCGTCCTCCGAATGGCTCTTTAGGATTCAGGTAGCATTCTTGTTTTACTTTGGACTTCAGCTTTCTCTGAGACGGAGGGTAACCAGCAGTGAGTTCGTGAAGTGGTTTGGTGATGGCAGAGTACCCTTGGACGAATCGGCGATAGTACCCAGCGAAACCAAGGAAGGATCGCAGCTCTTTCAAGTTTGTTGGGACTGGCCATGTGGTAAGGGTCTTGATTTTATCTGGGTCCGTTTCAACACCGTGCTGAGAAACGACGTGGCCAAGGTACTTGACGGAGGTTTGGAAGAACACACATTTTTCAACAGACAGTTTCAATCTGAACTCTTTCAGTCTTCTCAGGACTTTCATCAGTCGCTCTTCATGCTCCTCAAGAGTTGGTGCAAAGACAATGATATCGTCGATAAAAACAAGGACCTCTTTTAGATTGAGCTCTCCCATACATTTCTCCATTAACCGTTGAAAGGTACTTGGAGCATTAGTCACTCCCTGTGGCATCCTGTTGAATTCATAGAATCCCAATGGGCACACAAAAGCAGTTTTAGCTTTGTCAGACTCCTCCATTTCGATCTGGTAGTAGCCAGACTTCAAAATCGAGCACAGAAAACCATTTGGATCCGGATAATGCAGAGAACGTGTCTTCTAGCTTCGGGAGGGCATAAGCGTCTTTAATCGTCTGCAAATTGAGTTTACGGTAATCAATGCACAGGCGCACACAGCCATTCTTCTTGCGGACCACCACAATTGGAGAAGCAAACGGCGAATCAGACTCCCGGATAACTCCCGACTCCAACAGCTCCTGCAGGTGCTTCCTCACAGCGTCAACATCCTGAGGGTGTATTGGTCTTGGCCTCTGTTTGAATGGGCTTGGATCAGAAAGTTTAATCTGGTGTTTCACTTTATCTGTCTGACCAAAATCCAGGTCATGCTTGGCGAAGACCTCAGGAATGTCATTCAGCTGCTGGATAATGCGGTCTTTCCACTGCGGAGGGAGTGGTGAGTCTCCAAAATCATATTGTAGTGGGGCTGACGGCTCTGCAGACTGGACTTGGTGTGTAATGCTTTGCTCTTTGGAGTAGATAGTCCGGAAGGCGCTTATTTCTGCAATGACTGCTTTTGCTGGGATGGTAATTGCATGATCAGACTCATTGCTGACTATAACTGGCAGATGACATGGCCGTCGCCGGGGCAGGTCAGCAATGCAAGACTTCACAATGAGTCCACCAGGCAGAGAGCATGACGCGGGGTGTTCAATCAGTACTGCCCTTTCGCCTTGCAGTAACCGTGTGGCCAGTAATCCCTCGAGGACAGTAGTTTGGCCAGCACAGATGGTGTGTGACTGGTTAAAATGCAGGGTAGCTGTGGCGTACTGTTCATCCAAGCTCTGACTGTACCGAAACTGCAGGATCTTTAGAACGGCTTGGTAACCAGGGACAGCAGGCTGGAAGGACTGTTCAGTTTGTAAATGCTTGGTGTAGGCGACGTCAAGAGTATTGGTGCCAATGAGGATCAGTGGTTGCGACTGCTTTACATCAGGGACAACAAGAGCCAGAGTGTCAATGTTGATGTTTGTGCCGAGGAACTCAGGTGGGAAAGTCATGTTTATTTCAATGTACCCCAGGTATGGTACAGACTCTCCATTTGCTCCTTCTATTTCCAGTAGGTCATCCAATGGCTTGATCTCGTGGTCTGACAAATAAATGTTGTAGAAGGAATGTGGAATTGTGGTGACTTGGGAACCAGTATCAAGGAGACAGTTGTAATGATCGTCTCTGATTTGGACTTGACCAGTGCTCTTCATTCCCACAAGACCTCTTGGCAGTGCGCGTATACTGTATGGCTGGTTCTTGGGACTGTTGGTGATGGCAGCTTCTGAGTGTCCCTTCACAGAAGCTGCTTCTAGTTTAACTGAAGGTTCTTATTTGTCCAGGTTTGCTGCTTTTGCCGCAACTGCTTTTTCTTTTGCTCTACCAGACGAGGATTGGCTGTGTTGGTGCAGGAAGAGGAAATGTGCCCATCTTCACCACACTTAAAACAATACCATGGTTTGGGTTTGATAGTGGACTGAGGCTGGTTGGACTGGCGTGAAGCTGGTTTGGGCTCGGCTGGATTTGTCTTGGACAGAAGAGCAGACATTTGGCGTTGAAGTTCTTGCATTTGGTTTTTCAGTTCTTTGAGTTCCTCCTTAGATGTTGAGGAGTGGCCACAGGAACAGGTGCTCTGGGACTGGATGTTGGCTTTCTGCTTTGAAGAACTGAACCCAATGTGTTTTTTCATTAATGATTCTTTGGCTTGTTGTCTGTCTTCTTCTGTTCGTAATGATAGCAGGAGATCTGAGAATGAAGGTGGATCATCTTTCTTCTGCTCCAGTCGCAGCTTTGTTATTACAGTGTTGTCCCAGCATCCACGCACAAATTGCTTAATGAGATGTTTCTCCATGTCGACAGCCTGTATTCCTCCCCTTTTGACAACAGTGTTGAGCGTTAGCTGCAGCCGCTGAAGATAAGATGATGGCTGCTCCCCTGGGTTCTGCAGAATGTTCAGGTACTGGGCAAACAACTCCTCTCCGTCCTGTACAGTGTCAAATGCTGAATCCAATATGCGTAGCAAGACAGTGGGTGGTGTTTCTGGGCCCAAACCTCTGACCAGGTCAGCAGCAGGCGACAGCAGGCTCTCTATGATGCGTCTGGTCACATGCAGTAGCGATAAACTGGGATCAGCAAGCAGTAACTCAATTTGTGAACGCCATGATTCAAAGTCCGCTTCATTGTTTGGCTTGGGAACTCGTCCAGAAAATGAGCGGAGTCTTACCGAAGTTGGAGCAGTTAGTTCTGTGTTGCGTACCACATGCTCGACAACAACTTTCTGTATTCCTAGTGGGTTTAGTTCTTCATTAGAGAGTGAAACTCTTGGCCTTGATCCAGCATCACTTGGTCTTTGTTGTTGGCTCTGTCTTGATTGTGGCCCCTGCTGGTCAGCAGTGAACTGGCTAGGGGCAGGCTGAGAGGCTTGAGGTGTGGACAGTGGTACGTGCGATCCGGACACTGGTTGTGTATTGGTCATGTCCACTGTGGGCTCCTCACCTTCATCATCGTCATCATCGTCATCATTATTATATTCATCATTTTCATTCTCATTTGCTCTACTTGTGCTCAAATGTTGGCTGATTTGTTTCATCACAGTTCTGAGCATATCTTCAAAACGTGTACCACTCTGGTCGGCCATTTGTTTAAGTCCCTGCAGGTAGTCAGGGGTGACGCTACTGTCTCCTGCTGTGGCTGAAAGCTCGTCCGCAAGCGAAGTGACGCAGTACTCACGGTTAGTAAGCGTAGACGTGTATTTATATGGTAAAAGCGGCTTTAGACCAATAAAAGCGGCCGATTCATTAAACTCAACGATCAGGTTTTTATGTAAACTACTGCTCGGTTCACTAATAGGCAACACGCGGTTAAGCGCCCCGTACTTGCGCAAGCAATCCAGTATTTCATTGTCAGAACTAGAATTAGTTACACCAGAAATCATCACGCACTGTGATATATTAACACCTGATTGCAAAATGAAATCCATAGTTTACTTTTTTTTTTTTTCCCCCAAAACCAAAATTAATATTCACACACAAAGGCTCCTGGCTAGCTCGCCACTTGTAACGCAACTAGGGGCTAATTAGGACCTGACTGCAATGTGACCAGATGCAGGTACGGTAGGGAGCCAGTGTGTGTGAATAAATACATCAACACGGAATCTTAGTCAAAAAATATATATTAAGTTCAATATTAGTTATTTAGGCAGGTATGCAATAATAATATACAATATTACATATACAATGAATTATAAATATGAAATTACTTTATATGTGATTAATACAAAAACAAAAAAAACAAAATGTAATGCAACAGAACCCAAAAAAAAAAATGTCCCGTTCCAGTTCCAGGTTCGAGTATTTGTTCCAAAGGTTGTGTTCAGTGTGTAATGTCTTTATGATCCAAAACTTGTTATAATCCAAGAAAGCAGGAAAATGAGAAGGTTCGTTTGTTCCTACCAGTCTATGAAGGAAAAGGGTAGCTCGCCATCCAGGTTATTGTGAGGTTGTCATGGGATTCAGTGCAGGGGAAAAAAACCTGACCTAAAACAGGGTCAGTAAACCAAAAATAAAATTAGCATACAATTAAAAATAAATTAGCTCAAAGTCAGTCATCATTACTATAACTTCAATAAATAAACAACAAATAAATACATGCCATACATGCAGTATATATATACCAAATAATTCTTCGTTACATAGAAATAGATTTATCAATAACAATTAAATAATTCCAATAACTAGCTTTGATTCTAAAGCAAAGTAAAGTAAAGTCAGCTAAAGTCAAATCAAGTAAAGTCAGGTCAAGTCAGATCAAGTAAAGTCAGGTCAAGTCAGATCAAGTAAAGTCAGGTCAAGTCAAGTCAGGTCAAATCAAGCAAAGTGCACTTTTAAATTTCATCAATAAATCAAATGTCATGGCATCTTAGCCTAATTCATTAAAAAAAAAACATGGAGCTTCTAATGCTGCGCATCACAAAAGAATGCCCTATTCAAAACATCATTGCTATATCAACTCAGATTTCAAAAAGTAACCAAAAGCAGCGAACCGGATCAAATTCAATCAAAATAAAGTAATAAATTAACACTAGCCTTCATGGCAAAAGGTTCGGCTTACGCAAAGATGTGAATAAAGTAAAAATTAAACCAAAAAGACCGTTCTTGGTCGCGCTGACCGCATTATTCTAAATGCTACTGTTAGCGTTACTCCCGACGCGTGTTAAAAGGGAGATCCGCAGCTCCGCAAAACATGCATAACTTTGTAGAACATCAATTAAATTGCTTACCGTTGAGCGGATAGTGATAGCGGTAAGTATCTGTCGAGTCCAAATGTAGTTTTATGTATTTTCTTCCATGAAATTGCCAAGAGAAACAGCCAGAAACAGCCAGAATCAGCCACAATCAGCCACAGCAGGAGCAGCATGAGACAGATCTTGGCGTCTGACGTCACCGCTAATAAAGGAAATTGTCCCGCCACAACCAACTCCTCACCGGAAGTGGGACATTATTTGACACGGGTTACATGTGCACACAGCAAGAAGCATCTCTCTGTCCTTGACCAAAGCGTACACCTTCAGTCAATGAATCACACCTTTAATAGCACCTACTGAAGCAGCCTCTGTACCTTCCTGTTGATCCAGGATCTGGCTGATACTCTTTTGCTGTCATTGTTTCGCAGTAATCTATCCCCCCTGAGTAAAGGTGCCCAGTGGCAGGAGTAGGATGTATAAACTGCAAATCCTACAATAGATGTTACATTTGGATGAATTGTGTAAATCAAAATTAGGCTGATTTCATGTTGGTCCATGTTTTTCCTACTGGGGCAGCCCAGCTACAGTCTTACCTCTGCTCTTTAGGGGGAGCGTCGCTGAAGTTTGGAACAAGGTCTTTGGAGCGGTCACTATTCAGAGACACAGAGCTGGAAGCAGGTTTAGGTCTGGGTTTAGACCCGGGGCCAGGTCCAGGTGGCTCCATGTTGTAGGAGCTGGAATCAGAAGAAGAGTCCATTTGAACAGAACATACAGAGATGTGTCCTGTTTAGAAGCTCTGTTCTCCAGATGTGGAGTTACTGTGAAATGTGTCTATGTACTGCACCCAGAGGTCTGATGGGTCTGTGTCTCCCTCTGCTGGACACATGACCACATAAGTTTTAACTGGGTGTGACTGTTTCAAATGTTCTACTTCCTCAATAGTGTGGGTTAGGATTAAACCATTGGACCAGGACAACATAGATCCAAACAGATCTAAAGTAGGACTAAACTATTTCAATGCAAATACTTAACCTTGTATCACCCAAAATCAACCATGTTTAAAAGAGGCCCACACCAGGCCCTTTTACTAGAGTACAAATACTGTTTCCACCTCTGTAGTTCAAGATTAGGTTAAAACCAGGACTAAATGGATCAAAACAGAACCAAACCAGGAATTAACTAGTTCTGAGGAAATATTTGACCTGGTCTTAAGGGGATAAACACTTAGCATCATTAGCATCATTAGCGAGTCTTCACTCCACATCGGCTAAAACTCTGGTAGCGGGACATGAGGAGCCTGTCAATGACGTGGATAAGCTGCGCAAATACGTATGTGAATCACATAATTGGCTGGAGCAGCTCGTCCCCGGTCACACTCACTGAATCACATTTAAAAATAGCGCAGAATGAATCGTTGTGTGTTTATTTTATTTTCAATTCCGGTTCGATTTGTTTGTGCGCAGCACAGATTTTCTGTGCGAGGAGACCGTGTCAGCAGTGCGCCATTGCGCACGCGCGCAGTTTAGAGGGAACAGTGGTCACAGCTCTAATCCTCTTATCATTCACTCTATGGTACTATTATTCCTGATTTATGTTTATTTATTATCCTTATTATATTTATTCCATTCTAGGGCATGTATCTGCGCCACTTTCACTTGGGCCTACTGGAGCAAAGAGCAGTAGTCTAGATGAAAGTGGACTAGAAGCAGTTAGTAGTGACAGTAATCCTGTGATAACTAAATGAAATCTTAGTTTGGTTAAAAAAAAAAAAAAACCGCTAAATCGCTAGATCAAATTTTACAGGCTGTTATAGATGACGCAAAGATGCGCGCGTGCTGACGTCAGTGCGCACATGCGTGTTGTTGTTGCCAAGCACGCGTTTCTAACACTCTCGTATCTATGCAAACATTGCAAACCGGCTGCGACCAGAAAACTGTTTTTACGAACTTTTTTCGACATTTTCTTCGGAAAGAGAGATAACTTTTGAACATTTTCACCTACACTTCTGAACATTTTCACCTACACTTCTGAACATTTTCACCTAGACTTCTAGACTACAAGACTTCTGGGAGAAAAAAACGTGAGGTTTGTGACTTTCCACATTCACGTTCGGGGTAGTTATTTCACAGTGCTTTTCTAGTAGCATACTTTTACTTTTACTTTACCTATTATTGAAGTAACAGTACTCTTACTTGAGTGAAAGTTTTGGCTACTTTATCTTCTCACTGTGAGTAAGATTACAAGCTTTTGTTGACAGTACTACATTATTTGAACATTTGTGTTTCTTGCAGTACTCTTTAAGATATGATTTCGTTGTGCTATTTTTGTGGTCTGTCATTTGAAAATACCACTTTTTATGCATTATTCAATATTTTATCTTTTAAAAAAACAAACAAAACAAAACTATTAACCTTCTGGATTTAACCTTAGACTACCAGAAGACTATATGTTTTCACCTACTGCTTTTTGCATTGTTGCCTTTCAGCAGCTGAGAATACAGTGTTGTACAGGACACTTTAGAGCAGGGGTCCCCAACACTGTGCCCGCGGGCGCCATGTCGCCCCCAAGCCCCACATGAGTCGCCCACAGACCGGTTCTAAAAATAGCACAACTCACTAATGAGCTGCATCTAAAATTTTATTTTATTCTGTTGCTATTTTTTTAATCACCCTTGCGTTTATATAGATTTAAAAATGACAATATCTTAAACATATGTTCATTATACGTGAAGTTTAGATAAGTTAAGGTGAACTTTGACCTACTCACTTCAAAGGTCAGTATTGTGCACCTGTGACAAAACCAGTGCTCCGCTCGCGAGCGCTGTGAGGATGCGCTGAATGCAGTTTCTTTGCAGGTACTGGGTACCCCTGTGCATAAAAGCACTGTAACATGTCTTCACTCTGCAAATATAGTTGACCTAAAACATGACAAATTCACTATATTAGTTCAGGGTAATACATTAGAGTTAGATAAATAATCAAAATACTGTTGATCAAAATCACTGTTGATCTAGTACTGCAGACATGTTAGACACTGAGAGGCCAGAATAACTGGGTTAAGCCAACTACCAATGTATTATTTCAAAACATTCACATGCATTTGGGTTTATTAAAACATAACAAAACAGTATCTTCTAATTTAACATGTATGCAAAGAGCTCAACAATTGCTGTTTTGCCATGTGCGTTCAGCTTTTGGCATAAACTGAAATTTTAGAAACGAACATGAGAAGCGTTTTGGTCTCTACAGTTTTGTCATTTTGGTTCCTTCTGTTGGGTTTGCTGTATTCTTGTATGTTTGTAGCATCAGTGTCTGACACAAATGTTTCTCTCCACAGATCTGTGTGAGACAAAGCCCAGCTCTGCTCCGGACGTCCAGACCTCCTGCACACGTCCTCACATCAGGAGCTAAGTCCTCACACACTCTTGCACATACAGACATACACATTTACACAAATACACACACACGCCTCCGCCTTGCCTACCCCCGCCGTGTCCCTCCTTGCTACCCTCGCTATGCCCCTACCCGCCACTTCCGCTATGACCCTGCCCGCTACCCCCGCCATGCCCACCTCTGCTGCCCCCGCCATGCCCCTTCCCACCGCTACGGCTACGCCCCTCCGTGCTGCTCGTGCTATGCGCCTCTCTACTCGTGCTAAGCTGCGCCGTATACGTCTTGCTGAGGCCCGCGTTGCTCCACATGCTAAGATCCACCCTGCTCCTTTTGCGATGCCCCTCCCTGCTCATCTTGCTAAGCTGCTCCGTATTCGTCTTGCTAAGGCCCCCGTTGCTCCTCCTGCTAAGGTCCTCCCTGCTCATCGTGCTAAGGTCCTCTCTGCTCATCGTGATATGGTCCTCTCTGCTCATTGTGCTATGCCCCTCCCTGCTGCTCAGGTGATCCGTATTCATGTTGCTAAACCCCGTGTTGCTCCCCCTCCTGAGGTCTTCCCTGTTAGTCCTGCTATGCTCCTCCCCGCCGCTCCCGCCATGCCCACCTCTGCTGCCCCCGCCATGCCCCTTCCCACCGCTACGGCTACGCCCCTCCGTGCTGCTCGTGCTATGCGCCTCTCTACTCGTGCTAAGCTGCGCCGTATACGTCTTGCTGAGGCCCGCGTTGCTCCACATGCTAAGAGCCACCCTGCTCCTTCTGCGATGCCCCCCCCTGCTCATCTTGCTAAGCTGCTCCGTATTCGTCTTGCTAAGGCCCCCGTTGCTCTTCCTGCTAAGGTCCTCCTTGCTCATCATGCTAAGATCTTCTCTGCTCATTGTGCTAAGGTCCTCTCTGCTCATCGTGATATGGTCCTCTCTGCTCATTGTGCCACGCCCCTCCCCGCTGCTCCCGCCATGCCCACCCCGTCCGCTCCCGCCATGCCCACCCCCATTGCCCCTGCCATGCCCTTCCCTGCTGCCCCCTCCATTCCCCTCCCTGCTCCTCCCTCTAAGCCCCTCCGTATTCGTCTTTGTGAGGCCCGCCCTGTTCCTTATGCTAAACCCCGCGTTGCTCCTCCTGCTAAGGCCCTCTCTGCTCCTCCTGCTAAGGCTCTCCTTGCTCCCTTTGCTACGCTTGCGGCTGCTACTGCAGGGGCCCTCAGATCATCCATGTCCCGTTTTCTGTCATTTCTGACTCCACGGATGCCAACTAACTATGACATATGACTGACTAACTATGACACTGTATCATAATATACATAAGTGTTTTGTTGTAAATAGTGTGATTCTTGTGTTCCGTGTGAAACAAAAAAACAAAAAACAAAAAAAAAAAAAAAATTAAGAAATCTGCAAAAATATGCCTGATGTTAAATTAAGTATAGTGTTGTGTGTATTACTGATCATTCTGTGATTTATGTTGTAAATAGCATGTAAATAGTGTGTGTTTAGTTCTTGTGTTTTAGTGTGAAGCAATCAAACAAAAAACATATAAATAAAATGTTAGGTATAAGATATTTTGTTTTCTGCTCCCCCTCTTCTTGTGTCGTGTGTTTGTTCCCACAGAGCTGGTGGTGACGAGGGCTCCTCCTGGAGCAGACCAGACCAACCCCTCTTCTCTGTTTTTGTGTTTTTGTGTTTGGGCAGCACGGTGGCAACTCTCATGCCTCACAGGAAGGCCTGTGTGGAGTTTGTCATGTTTCTCCCCGTGTCTGGATGGGTTTCCTCCGGGTACTCCGGTTTCCCCCATCAACTAAAACATGACACCCCCCCACCCCCCCCACCCCCCTTTCAAATCTTTCAAATAATATAATATTCTTAAAGCATACATGTTGTTTTTGTGATTCTTGTCAAATGCCAATTGAGTGTTTTTGTCCTTTGTGTTCAATGCACTTTGTTCAGTGGAATAGTTCTTGTGAAATATATATAACAGTTACAAACTAATAATACATTAACTTCCAGTACCTGGTTTTCATGATTAAGAGGTCACTATTGTAGCATTTGTGTACACTGCACATAGAGCTTTTATGTGTGGAGTTTGCATGTTTCTGCCTGTGTCTCGGTGGGTTTCAATGAGCAACACACTACATTTTGAGGTGAGAGAATTTTCCTTGTGTTCAAATTGATAGGTGACCAATGAGCAACTTTGTTTCAAGCATCACTAAAATAAACAAATCTGATTGCACAGTAGCCTACTGTTTGGCTCGAGACATAACAAGGGAGTGGTGCCAGGTAGAGACCGATATCCTGTTTAAAAATACAAAGGTATTTAGTGTGGATTTGCCAGGTGACTAGTTAATAGTAATTCCATAGTTTCCATAGTCCCCCCCTGTGTGTGTGTGTGTGTTTGTTTGGGTGTGTGGGTGTGTGTGTGTGGGTGGGAGGTCTGCACAACATCTTCATGAGTTCAGGTGCATTCCATAGGTGTGCGCCCCCTGGTGGCATGTGTCATTTACCTTCACATTAGTAAATCAAGCTTGATTTACTAAGTTTGATGTAGTGCTGTACTGCTAGAAAATACCTTACAAAAATAAAATGAAATAAACTGGCACGGCATAGAAGGTAAACAGCGCCCGCTACTGGTATTAAAGTGGTTTAGCCACAGATCAAATTGAACCTTCCCAAATACCGAATCATAAACTACAATATCCCACTTTATGTACAACTAAGCAGTGTTTATAGACTATCTGGTTTATAGACTATGAATGTAAAAATGACATTGTTACCTCTGTCTCTGTTATTACGTTTTCACAAGGTATATTTTGTTGAAGTTATGAAGTAGCTACAATTGAGAAAAACTCACCTCGAATGTTATATTTGCCTATTGATATTCAATCTAAACAGAAATAAACAGCTGCGACGAAATAATAATAAAAAAAAAAAAACGTATGTAATGCACGTAACGTACGCGCAAAGACACCGATGGAAGTATGGTCCGTGGTGTAGGCATGTCCCATTTCGACAAGATGGCGGCTACAGTGAGGAGTACACATTTTCGACCGGGTACTTCGATCGGTACTTAGGGGAGTACTTCGAATGGTACCTTCGAACGGTGCATTTGGCGAATTGAGACACAGCCCTAGAGTCATAGATCACATACATCAGCTCCCAGGAGTCCAATGGGAGCTCTCTTAACAGCATCACAACAAAGTGTCTATGCTGTCAGAATAGCTGCAGACCACGTTAGCGAACAGGCTTTTTTAATTTGACGAATCTTATGTGTATCACTGATTAAGAAAATAAAAGTAGCTCATTCCTCCTCTGTAGTCTGCAGCAGAGGACCATCCCGTCTGCACAAAGAGTGAAAGTGTGGGAACGTTTAGGATGTGTCCAAACCGGTTCTGGTTTGAGCCCTGTTTCGTTCCAGGATGTAGACTTGGTTTAGTCCTGGTTTGGAATTAACTCTGCAGCCTGCGCATCCATGAGTGTGGAGCTCTCCTTCGCTGTGGTTTTCCTACAGATTTTACTTTTTCACACTTTTTTTGTTTTCTTGCTGAGGGGGAGGTTCTGAGGACTGGGGATGCTCTGGGACAGTTTACAAAAATACACTGGATTGAATTAAAGGTTAGGGTATTTAGCCTGAACTCTTGCTGGTTTAAGTACTACAATCACAACTGAACCTGTGTGTCCAGAGTCTTAACCTGCAGAGAGAGACACATACAACTGTTTCTCATTCTCAGTATATGCAAAACTCAGAACCTCCAGAATTCAGTCACTGGACCAACTGGATTTCAGCATTGAAACTGGCAACCCAAAGGAGAGACTCTTGTGAGGCTCATTCTCCTTTCTGATTGAATAATCGTCTTGAGAACCTAAACATCAAATTATAACAGAACGTAGCTATCACATATGTTTCTGGTAAGTATAAATCAGCATTATAATTGTTATCAGTAAAAACTATATCTTATATATCATGTTTATCTTGTTTTGATATTTGAAAACAAAAAAATGTCATATTCTTCCTTCAATCAAATAAATAAATCATATCTAAGTATGTTACATTCACAATGGTCTCAAATCACTATTACTATGTTACTAACCATTACTGAATCGAATGTCACTGCTAATATACAACACTATAAAATTCAAACCAAGACAACGTATAAGTTCTAGTGTTATTTTTATGTTATATTTATTGCATAGTGGAAAATAGTTTGGTTCAGCATTACAGGCAGGTAGTGAAATACTTTGACGTAATCTGCTTAGAGGTATACATGGGAGTCGTGAACTAAAGCGATAAGGCATTAAAGTGACGTGTGTCTATAGAAAAGAAGCTTGAGCATCAATACATTACACGGTCGTTAGATTGTGCTTTGAAAATAATTACAGCTAAATCAGAGATGAAAAAAGACATTCAGGAATAAAATATTTAAAATGCATTTGAGAGTTTAAAATCTTTAGCACCATAGCAGCACAGAAGTCAAAGTCTGTCATACAAATGCATAAGGATAATAAAATAGCACTTTTGATTTAAGCTTCTTTATGTGTACATTCAGTCTAGATTTATCAAGTTTTGTGGGTGGATTTTCGAGATGGTGAACTGAGGCGTTTCTTCAGGCCATTTTGTTCTTGATTGTGAACAGTTGAGACGCGCACTGCAGTACCCAGAACAGCAGAGAGAGGGAGACAAAGGCCTGCCAAATGAAGACAAGATACAGTTACACAGGGCACAGCATTTACAGTTTAAAAAAGCAATAAAACAAAACTAAAAATTAATTGAAAACGTATCTAAATGTTTGATACAGTTCTGCTCGTCCCTAATTTGCAGATATAGGCAGAACTCATTTACATTGACTTGAGTAACCTTTTTGAGTCATATTTTTTATTGAAGTAACAGTACTCTTACTTGAGTAAAAGTGTTGGTTACTCTTCCCACTGTGAGTAAATCTACAAGTGACGAAAAGTTTATGTCGACAATATGTGTAGTATGTTAATGCTATTGGAAGTATAAATATTTCATTTTAACTATAGCAAAACATGAGCTCCCAACCAAACCAAGACAACTGTAAACTCCAATGTTGAAAACACACTTAACATTTTTATTATAAAGCTCTGACTTGTTTTATGAGTATAAGCCATTGTGTGAAGCTTTTGCTGTGCACTGAGTGAGATTGTCCTACTGTGTCTGGGGGACAGTCCGGTAACTCTTTTTCAGTATATGACACGATCATTTGATTTTTACAACTCATAAACTAGTGACAGTATCAATGACCAACACACACTGAGGGGAATCTGTATCTGCACAGCTGCTCTATTACTGTACATTTACATAACATATCAAAACACAATATAAAATGTGTATTTGTATATTTGGATATAAAATATAGTCAAAACGAGTGGTATGGGTCAAAATAAATATATATTTACAAACCACACACTGCAAACAGTGAACAAACACACACACACTTCAAAATGTGTGCTAATGATTACGCGTGATATATTTGACCCACAATTAAGTCAATAGCAGAATAAACCACACTTACCGATCAGGAACAGCATCCAGTCCATCAGCACATAAGGTCCTCTGCTCCTGAGTCCACCATGAGATCTTCACTCGGTTCCACGAACCGCTCCGGGTCCGAGATGCCTCTAGTTTAACTTGTACAAACATCCACAGTGTCCTCGGTCGCGTACTTCTTTTGTTTTGTCCGTTTCGTCATATTTAAAACGCAAAACTGCTGCAAAACAGTGCGTAACAGTGCGCCCGAGGGCGGGCCGTCGGAACGTTAAGGGGATAAACACTTAGCATCATTAGCATCATTAGCGAGTCTTCACTCCACATCGGCTAAAACTCTGGTAGCGGGACATGAGGAGCCTGTCAATGACGTGGATAAGCTGCGCAAATACGTATGTGAATCACATAATTGGCTGGAGCAGCTCGTCCCCGGTCACACTCACTGAATCACATTTAAAAATAGCGCAGAATGAATCGTTGTGTGTTTATTTTATTTTCAATTCCGGTTCGATTTGTTTGTGCGCAGCACAGATTTTCTGTGCGAGGAGACCGTGTCAGCAGTGCGCCATTGCGCACGCGCGCAGTTTAGAGGGAACAGTGGTCACAGCTCTAATCCTCTTATCATTCACTCTATGGTACTATTATTCCTGATTTATGTTTATTTATTATCCTTATTATATTTATTCCATTCTAGGGCATGTATCTGCGCCACTTTCACTTGGGCCTACTGGAGCAAAGAGCAGTAGTCTAGATGAAAGTGGACTAGAAGCAGTTAGTAGTGACAGTAATCCTGTGATAACTAAATGAAATCTTAGTTTGGTTAAAAAAAACAAAAACCGCTAAATCGCTAGATCATATTTTACAGGCTGTTATAGATGACGCAAAGATGCGCGCGTGCTGACGTCAGTGCGCACATGCGTGTTGTTGTTGCCAAGCACGCGTTTCTAACACTCTCGTATCTATGCAAACATTGCAAACCGGCTGCGACCAGAAAACTGTTTTTACGAACTTTTTTCGACATTTTCTTCGGAAAGAGAGATAACTTTTGAACATTTTCACCTACACTTCTGAACATTTTCACCTACACTTCTGAACATTTTCACCTAGACTTCTAGACTACAAGACTTCTGGGAGAAAAAAACGTGAGGTTTGTGACTTTCCACATTCACGTTCGGGGTAGTTATTTCACAGTGCTTTTCTAGTAGCATACTTTTACTTTTACTTTACCTATTATTGAAGTAACAGTACTCTTACTTGAGTGAAAGTTTTGGCTACTTTATCTTCTCACTGTGAGTAAGATTACAAGCTTTTGTTGACAGTACTACATTATTTGAACATTTGTGTTTCTTGCAGTACTCTTTAAGATATGATTTCGTTGTGCTATTTTTGTGGTCTGTCATTTGAAAATACCACTTTTTATGCATTATTCAATATTTTATCTTTTAAAAAAACAAACAAAACAAAACTATTAACCTTCTGGATTTAACCTTAGACTACCAGAAGACTATATGTTTTCACCTACTGCTTTTTGCATTGTTGCCTTTCAGCAGCTGAGAATACAGTGTTGTACAGGACACTTTAGAGCAGGGGTCCCCAACACTGTGCCCGCGGGCGCCATGTCGCCCCCAAGCCCCACATGAGTCGCCCACAGACCGGTTCTAAAAATAGCACAACTCACTAATGAGCTGCATCTAAAATTTTATTTTATTCTGTTGCTATTTTTTTAATCACCCTTGCGTTTATATAGATTTAAAAATGACAATATCTTAAACATATGTTCATTATACGTGAAGTTTAGATAAGTTAAGGTGAACTTTGACCTACTCACTTCAAAGGTCAGTATTGTGCACCTGTGACAAAACCAGTGCTCCGCTCGCGAGCGCTGTGAGGATGCGCTGAATGCAGTTTCTTTGCAGGTACTGGGTACCCCTGTGCATAAAAGCACTGTAACATGTCTTCACTCTGCAAATATAGTTGACCTAAAACATGACAAATTCACTATATTAGTTCAGGGTAATACATTAGAGTTAGATAAATAATCAAAATACTGTTGATCAAAATCACTGTTGATCTAGTACTGCAGACATGTTAGACACTGAGAGGCCAGAATAACTGGGTTAAGCCAACTACCAATGTATTATTTCAAAACATTCACATGCATTTGGGTTTATTAAAACATAACAAAACAGTATCTTCTAATTTAACATGTATGCAAAGAGCTCAACAATTGCTGTTTTGCCATGTGCGTTCAGCTTTTGGCATAAACTGAAATTTTAGAAACGAACATGAGAAGCGTTTTGGTCTCTACAGTTTTGTCATTTTGGTTCCTTCTGTTGGGTTTGCTGTATTCTTGTATGTTTGTAGCATCAGTGTCTGACACAAATGTTTCTCTCCACAGATCTGTGTGAGACAAAGCCCAGCTCTGCTCCGGACGTCCAGACCTCCTGCACACGTCCTCACATCAGGAGCTAAGTCCTCACACACTCTTGCACATACAGACATACACATTTACACAAATACACACACACGCCTCCGCCTTGCCTACCCCCGCCGTGTCCCTCCTTGCTACCCTCGCTATGCCCCTACCCGCCACTTCCGCTATGACCCTGCCCGCTACCCCCGCCATGCCCACCTCTGCTGCCCCCGCCATGCCCCTTCCCACCGCTACGGCTACGCCCCTCCGTGCTGCTCGTGCTATGCGCCTCTCTACTCGTGCTAAGCTGCGCCGTATACGTCTTGCTGAGGCCCGCGTTGCTCCACATGCTAAGATCCACCCTGCTCCTTTTGCGATGCCCCTCCCTGCTCATCTTGCTAAGCTGCTCCGTATTCGTCTTGCTAAGGCCCCCGTTGCTCCTCCTGCTAAGGTCCTCCCTGCTCATCGTGCTAAGGTCCTCTCTGCTCATCGTGATATGGTCCTCTCTGCTCATTGTGCTATGCCCCTCCCTGCTGCTCAGGTGATCCGTATTCATGTTGCTAAACCCCGTGTTGCTCCCCCTCCTGAGGTCTTCCCTGTTAGTCCTGCTATGCTCCTCCCCGCCGCTCCCGCCATGCCCACCTCTGCTGCCCCCGCCATGCCCCTTCCCACCGCTACGGCTACGCCCCTCCGTGCTGCTCGTGCTATGCGCCTCTCTACTCGTGCTAAGCTGCGCCGTATACGTCTTGCTGAGGCCCGCGTTGCTCCACATGCTAAGAGCCACCCTGCTCCTTCTGCGATGCCCCCCCCTGCTCATCTTGCTAAGCTGCTCCGTATTCGTCTTGCTAAGGCCCCCGTTGCTCTTCCTGCTAAGGTCCTCCTTGCTCATCATGCTAAGATCTTCTCTGCTCATTGTGCTAAGGTCCTCTCTGCTCATCGTGATATGGTCCTCTCTGCTCATTGTGCCACGCCCCTCCCCGCTGCTCCCGCCATGCCCACCCCGTCCGCTCCCGCCATGCCCACCCCCATTGCCCCTGCCATGCCCTTCCCTGCTGCCCCCTCCATTCCCCTCCCTGCTCCTCCCTCTAAGCCCCTCCGTATTCGTCTTTGTGAGGCCCGCCCTGTTCCTTATGCTAAACCCCGCGTTGCTCCTCCTGCTAAGGCCCTCTCTGCTCCTCCTGCTAAGGCTCTCCTTGCTCCCTTTGCTACGCTTGCGGCTGCTACTGCAGGGGCCCTCAGATCATCCATGTCCCGTTTTCTGTCATTTCTGACTCCACGGATGCCAACTAACTATGACATATGACTGACTAACTATGACACTGTATCATAATATACATAAGTGTTTTGTTGTAAATAGTGTGATTCTTGTGTTCCGTGTGAAACAAAAAAAAAAAAAAAAAAAAAAAAAAAAATTAAGAAATCTGCAAAAATATGCCTGATGTTAAATTAAGTATAGTGTTGTGTGTATTACTGATCATTCTGTGATTTATGTTGTAAATAGCATGTAAATAGTGTGTGTTTAGTTCTTGTGTTTTAGTGTGAAGCAATCAAACAAAAAACATATAAATAAAATGTTAGGTATAAGATATTTTGTTTTCTGCTCCCCCTCTTCTTGTGTCGTGTGTTTGTTCCCACAGAGCTGGTGGTGACGAGGGCTCCTCCTGGAGCAGACCAGACCAACCCCTCTTCTCTGTTTTTGTGTTTTTGTGTTTGGGCAGCACGGTGGCAACTCTCATGCCTCACAGGAAGGCCTGTGTGGAGTTTGTCATGTTTCTCCCCGTGTCTGGATGGGTTTCCTCCGGGTACTCCGGTTTCCCCCATCAACTAAAACATGACACCCCCCCACCCCCCCCCACCCCCCTTTCAAATCTTTCAAATAATATAATATTCTTAAAGCATACATGTTGTTTTTGTGATTCTTGTCAAATGCCAATTGAGTGTTTTTGTCCTTTGTGTTCAATGCACTTTGTTCAGTGGAATAGTTCTTGTGAAATATATATAACAGTTACAAACTAATAATACATTAACTTCCAGTACCTGGTTTTCATGATTAAGAGGTCACTATTGTAGCATTTGTGTACACTGCACATAGAGCTTTTATGTGTGGAGTTTGCATGTTTCTGCCTGTGTCTCGGTGGGTTTCAATGAGCAACACACTACATTTTGAGGTGAGAGAATTTTCCTTGTGTTCAAATTGATAGGTGACCAATGAGCAACTTTGTTTCAAGCATCACTAAAATAAACAAATCTGATTGCACAGTAGCCTACTGTTTGGCTCGAGACATAACAAGGGAGTGGTGCCAGGTAGAGACCGATATCCTGTTTAAAAATACAAAGGTATTTAGTGTGGATTTGCCAGGTGACTAGTTAATAGTAATTCCATAGTTTCCATAGTCCCCCCCTGTGTGTGTGTGTGTTTGTTTGGGTGTGTGGGTGTGTGTGTGTGGGTGGGAGGTCTGCACAACATCTTCATGAGTTCAGGTGCATTCCATAGGTGTGCGCCCCCTGGTGGCATGTGTCATTTACCTTCACATTAGTAAATCAAGCTTGATTTACTAAGTTTGATGTAGTGCTGTACTGCTAGAAAATACCTTACAAAAATAAAATGAAATAAACTGGCACGGCATAGAAGGTAAACAGCGCCCGCTACTGGTATTAAAGTGGTTTAGCCACAGATCAAATTGAACCTTCCCAAATACCGAATCATAAACTACAATATCCCACTTTATGTACAACTAAGCAGTGTTTATAGACTATCTGGTTTATAGACTATGAATGTAAAAATGACATTGTTACCTCTGTCTCTGTTATTACGTTTTCACAAGGTATATTTTGTTGAAGTTATGAAGTAGCTACAATTGAGAAAAACTCACCTCGAATGTTATATTTGCCTATTGATATTCAATCTAAACAGAAATAAACAGCTGCGACGAAATAATAATAAAAAAAAAAAACGTATGTAATGCACGTAACGTACGCGCAAAGACACCGATGGAAGTATGGTCCGTGGTGTAGGCATGTCCCATTTCGACAAGATGGCGGCTACAGTGAGGAGTACACATTTTCGACCGGGTACTTCGATCGGTACTTAGGGGAGTACTTCGAATGGTACCTTCGAACGGTGCATTTGGCGAATTGAGACACAGCCCTAGAGTCATAGATCACATACATCAGCTCCCAGGAGTCCAATGGGAGCTCTCTTAACAGCATCACAACAAAGTGTCTATGCTGTCAGAATAGCTGCAGACCACGTTAGCGAACAGGCTTTTTTAATTTGACGAATCTTATGTGTATCACTGATTAAGAAAATAAAAGTAGCTCATTCCTCCTCTGTAGTCTGCAGCAGAGGACCATCCCGTCTGCACAAAGAGTGAAAGTGTGGGAACGTTTAGGATGTGTCCAAACCGGTTCTGGTTTGAGCCCTGTTTCGTTCCAGGATGTAGACTTGGTTTAGTCCTGGTTTGGAATTAACTCTGCAGCCTGCGCATCCATGAGTGTGGAGCTCTCCTTCGCTGTGGTTTTCCTACAGATTTTACTTTTTCACACTTTTTTTGTTTTCTTGCTGAGGGGGAGGTTCTGAGGACTGGGGATGCTCTGGGACAGTTTACAAAAATACACTGGATTGAATTAAAGGTTAGGGTATTTAGCCTGAACTCTTGCTGGTTTAAGTACTACAATCACAACTGAACCTGTGTGTCCAGAGTCTTAACCTGCAGAGAGAGACACATACAACTGTTTCTCATTCTCAGTATATGCAAAACTCAGAACCTCCAGAATTCAGTCACTGGACCAACTGGATTTCAGCATTGAAACTGGCAACCCAAAGGAGAGACTCTTGTGAGGCTCATTCTCCTTTCTGATTGAATAATCGTCTTGAGAACCTAAACATCAAATTATAACAGAACGTAGCTATCACATATGTTTCTGGTAAGTATAAATCAGCATTATAATTGTTATCAGTAAAAACTATATCTTATATATCATGTTTATCTTGTTTTGATATTTGAAAACAAAAAAATGTCATATTCTTCCTTCAATCAAATAAATAAATCATATCTAAGTATGTTACATTCACAATGGTCTCAAATCACTATTACTATGTTACTAACCATTACTGAATCGAATGTCACTGCTAATATACAACACTATAAAATTCAAACCAAGACAACGTATAAGTTCTAGTGTTATTTTTATGTTATATTTATTGCATAGTGGAAAATAGTTTGGTTCAGCATTACAGGCAGGTAGTGAAATACTTTGACGTAATCTGCTTAGAGGTATACATGGGAGTCGTGAACTAAAGCGATAAGGCATTAAAGTGACGTGTGTCTATAGAAAAGAAGCTTGAGCATCAATACATTACACGGTCGTTAGATTGTGCTTTGAAAATAATTACAGCTAAATCAGAGATGAAAAAAGACATTCAGGAATAAAATATTTAAAATGCATTTGAGAGTTTAAAATCTTTAGCACCATAGCAGCACAGAAGTCAAAGTCTGTCATACAAATGCATAAGGATAATAAAATAGCACTTTTGATTTAAGCTTCTTTATGTGTACATTCAGTCTAGGTTTATCAAGTTTTGTGGGTGGATTTTCGAGATGGTGAACTGAGGCGTTTCTTCAGGCCATTTTGTTCTTGATTGTGAACAGTTGAGACGCGCACTGCAGTACCCAGAACAGCAGAGAGAGGGAGACAAAGGCCTGCCAAATGAAGACAAGATACAGTTACACAGGGCACAGCATTTACAGTTTAAAAAAGCAATAAAACAAAACTAAAAATTAATTGAAAACGTATCTAAATGTTTGATACAGTTCTGCTCGTCCCTAATTTGCAGATATAGGCAGAACTCATTTACATTGACTTGAGTAACCTTTTTGAGTCCAGGAGACCCCTGTTCGCAAAGATAAATAAATAAATAAACGGAGAAGAGCCGTGACGGGGGTCCAGGAGACCCCCCCAGCGGCGAGCGGCGGTGGGGGGTCCAGGAGACCCCAGCGAGCGGCGGTGCGATGGGGGGGTCCAGGAGACCCCAGCGAGCGGCGGTGCGGTGTGGGGGGGGTCCAGGAGATCCCCACCGAGCAGCGGCTGTGCGGTGTGTGTGTGTGTGTGGGGGTGTGTGTGTGGGGGGGGGGGGGTCCAGGAGACCCCAGCGAGCGGCGGTGCGATGGGGGGGTCCAGGAGACCCCAGCGAGCGGCTGTGCGGTGTGGGGGGGGTCCAGGAGACCCTCCTGGAAAATAAATAAATAAATAAATAAATAAATAAATAAACGGAGAAGAACCGCAACGGGGGTCCTGGAGACCCCTAGTCCGTTCATGAAAACAAAAACAAAATGGAGGAGGACTTCATGAAACAAAATGGAGGAGGACTCTGGGGCGGGGGTCGGGACGACGGGGGTCCTAGAGACCCCAGTCCCATCGATGACAATAAAATAAAAATAAAAAAGAGAGGCGTGCGTGCGTGTATACCTCGTTAAAAATGTAACAGAGACAGAAGTAATGGAAAAAAAATAAAAATTGTTTAGTTCATTTATTTATTCATTTATTTATGTTTACATTCACAGTCTATAAACCAGAGAACGCTCAGATCAGTTGCACATAAAGTGGGATATTGACAGTTTGTTTTTTTTTTGTTTTTTTTGGCAATTCGGTATTTGGGCCAGGTTAATTCTGATCTTTTGCTAAACCACTTTAATACCACTAGAGGGCGTGGATACAAAACAAAACGAATAAGGCAGTGTTTTTCAACCACTGTGCCGCGGCACACAAGTGAGATATTGTCCGGTGTGCCGTAGGAAATTATCCAATTACACCTAACTGGGCTAAAAAATATCAGGTTTCACACTGAGTGAGTAGAAATATTTTTATTTTATTATAAAAAGCTTTTTTTGCGTGTTTATTTGATTCCTGCTCAAAATAATCTGATGAGAATTACTTTATATTGTAAATATAGGATGCAGAGTTTCATTTTTTTTAACATTTTCTGCTTATGGTGTGCCTCGTGATTTTTTCAATGAAAAAAATGTGCCGTGGCTCAAAAAAGGTTGAAATACACTGGAATAAGGGATGAACGATGAGAACCATAAACCTAAAAAAATAATAATAATAATAATAATTGAATAAATAAATAAATAATAATAATAAAAAGAAAGAAAAAAAACAAAATACAAGAATAAAATAAAATAATAAAAAAAATATAAAAAAAATAAAATAAAATAAAAATCAGACCGGGGCGCAAGCGGGGCAGAAGGATAGAGCGCACTTTCCACACACGTGCACACCGCACCCCCGGCACACGTTTGTGGTTTTGACGTCCTTGCTTCTGGGGCACGTTCGACACCTCTTCCTTTTCGCCGGAACAGGCGCGCGTCGCGATTTCGGACGCGGACGCGTCCCGGGTTCGTCCTCTCCGTCCTCCTCCTCCTCCTCCTCATCTCTGTCCCGCTCATCTCCGTCGCCGCCGCGGTCCCGGGCTCCGCCGCCTCCGCCGCCGCCGCGGCCCCTCTCCCCTCCGCCCGCGCTCCTCCTGATTACGCTGGGGCCCACGAGCGCCCTGCCCAGCTGCTCCAAGAACAGTCTGCGTCTGTTGCGTTTGCCGGGCATCCACGTCGGGTTCAGCTCTCTCCAGAGAACGAACGCGTTGTGCGCGGACACGTCGATCATGTTGTGAAAGATGACCATGGGCCAGCGGCAGGTTTTTCTCCTGCAGCTGTACGTGCCCGTGACTTTATCCAGGTTGTCCACGCCTCCCTTGGTACGATTGTAATGGAGCACGGCGGCAGGTTTTTGTTGTTGTTGTTGTTGTTGTTGGTCTTCGTTGCCGTCACCGATACGGCGGTCTCTTTCTCGGCTTCGGCTTCGTCCTCCTCCTCCTCCAGCTCCCTCTCTCGCTTCTTCCCCCGGCTCTCCGAGCAGCAGGTGCCGCGGCGCCGTGGTGAGGATCAGCACGTTCCTATTTTTTTTGGCCATAAAAGAGATAAGGGCGACCGAGGGGCCTCCCCCCTCGCCGGCGGCGAACGCGTACGCGGAGGACCCGACCCGTCTGCCGTTCCCCCGGGTCGTGGGCGGGCGGGCCAGTTCGCGCGGGACCTCAGTCCTGTTGGCGCGCAGCGTCCCCAACAGGGTGAGTCCCCTCTCGAAGAACAGCCTCCGGGCGAGCTGGAACGAGGTGAAAAAGTTGTCGCACGTCACGGTGCGGCCCGGTCCCAGTCCCTCGGTGAGGTCCAGCGCGACCCGCGCGGCCAGGTTCTTCTCCGCGGGGCCATCCTTCCGAGCTTTACCGGTGTACACCTGCATTTTCCACGCGTAAATGGACCGCGCGTCGCACGCGACCCACATCTTGATACCGTATTTAGCTGGTTTGGAGGGCATGTACTGGCGGAAGGCGCAGCGGCCTGGATTATATTTTGTGTGTGTGTGTGTGTGGGGGGGTGTGTGTGTGTTTGGGTGGGTGGGGGGGTGTGGGGGTGTGTGTGGGGGGGGGGGTGTGGTGGGGGGGGGTGGTGTGGGGGGGTGTGGGTGTGTGTGTGTGTGTGTGTGGAAAAAAAAAAAAATAAATAAATAAATATATGACTATTATTATTATTGTTGTTGTTAGGGTTGGAAAGCTGCAAACCGATCCTTTGGTACAATATCTCTCTCTCTCTGTGTGTGTGGGTGTGTGTGTGTGAAAAAAAAAGAAAAGAAAAGAAATAAATATATGACTATTATTATTATTATTATTATTATTATTATTATTATTATTATTATTATTGTTGTTGTTAGGGGTGGAAAGCTGCAAACCGATCCTTTGGTACAATATCTCTCCCTCTCTCTCTCTCTCTCTCTCTCTGTGTGTGTGTGTGGGTGTGTGTGTGGGGGGGGTGTGGGGGTGTGGGGTGTGTGTGTGCGTGTCTCCTCTTTCTGTCTCATATAGAGACAGGTGCCTTTCCTCATCTCCATCCTTTTTTTTTTTAATTGATTGATTCTTTTCTTTTTTTTTCTTCTTTACTACCTTTAAAGGGAACCAGCCTCTCGTCCACGGTGACCTCCGGTCCGGGATCGTACAGGAGCGGCAGCCGCTGGCACCAAGCGTCCCACAGTTTCCTGACGGGTGCCAGTTTGTCTCCGTAAGAAGAAGAAGAAGAAGAAGAAGAAGACGCCGCCGCGCATCTCGCCTCTCTGGTCTCGCGATCGTCGAAGCGCAGGACGCTGGAGTAGGATCTGAAGGTCTTCAGAGGCATGGTGGCGCGGAATACGGCGCGTCCGCTCTCCGGGTCCCAGAGACTTTCACACGCCTCGCCCCTCGACCTGTAGACTCCGGCCAGGATCAGCAGCCCCACGTAGGCACGTAACTGGGTGCGATCCACAGGCTTCTATCCTCCTCCTCTCCGTCTCGCCCCCGACGCCTCCGCGTCGTCCTCCTGACCCCTTCCAGGTTGGTCATCTCGATCACGATGTCCTCTAGCTCGGGGGTGAAGTACGCCAGGAAAGTGGATAACACGTCCCTGGAGGCCTCGCGGGCCGCGGCGGTCGGTCCGCCTCGCGCGACTAGTTCCGAGGCCGCGATCGACTGAGGGCCCCTGAGCGACGTCCGCGGAGGAGGCTTCGAGTTCCACGCAATATCCCCGTGTTTTGAAAACATTTGTACTACTTCTTCTTCTTCACCACCGTTATCTTCTTCTTCACCATTATCATCATCTTCTTCTTCTTCTTCTTCTTCTTCATCTTCATCTTCATCTTCATCTTCTTCTTCATCTTCTTCTTCTTCTTCTTCATCTTCATCTTCTTCATCTTCATCTTCATCTTCTTCTTCGTCATCTTCGTCACCCCCACCGTCGTCGTCGTCGTCATCAGAACGGTGCTTGTAATAATTGTGGTCTGAGCCGTGATGGGCAACTTCGGGAGAATGAGAATCTTCATCATCATCATAATAATAACGGTGCTTGCAGTAGTTGTGGTCTCCCCCTCGATCCGAGTCAGCGGTAACCGCAGCGAGACCCCGCCGCGGAGGCCGCGGGGGCCTCGGTTGCGGCGGGTCTGTATCGTGCCGGGGAGAATGAGGACGACGACGACGACCGGGACCAGGAGGAGGAGGAGGAGGAGGAGGAAGTTCGCGGGACCCGAGGCCCTCGATCCAGACCCGTGTCCCGCTGGCGCGTCCCGAAACCCCGGGCTCCGAGGAGCCCGTCGCGTACCGAGGCGTGAATTCGAGCCCGCGTCTCGTGCGGGACATGACCTCTCTGAGTTGTAGGGATTTCTTTTGCTTTTATGTATTTGTTCTCGATGGTTTGGGGTTGTTGTTTGTTTTGTTTTTTTTAATTATTTCATCGTCAACCTAGCTGCTGCTGCTGCCGCCGCCGCCGCGCGGGATGCTTAGTAGTGAGACATTTTGTTGTTGTTTTTTTTGTTTTTGTTTTTTTTTTGTTTGCGTGCGTGCTTGCTTGCGTGCGTTAGATTTATTCCTTCGAGATGGATTTTTATACGAATTTGGCAAAAAAAAAAATATAATAATGATAATAATAATAATAATAATAATAATAATAATAATAATAATAATAATAATAATATATTTTTTTCTATATTTTACACTGCGCGTTCCTCGTGTAGCGGCCCTGTATACGGTTTGACCGAAGCTCCGGAGGACCCGATTGTTGGACGACTCCGGTCCGTGGGGAGTAGGGCGTCTGTGTGTGTGGGTGTGCGTGTGTGTTCTGTACGCGTCTGTATGTAGACGTGTATATATGTGTGTGTATGTCTGTGTGTGTGTGTAGACGTGTCCACCCCTCACCTCTCTCCTAACCGTTGTGTGTGTGCGTGTGTGTGGGGGGGGTGTGTGTCAATTTTAGAGGCTGGGGTCGTCCACCCCCCTCCCCACCCCCCCCTTACCTCTCTCTCACCCATTTTGTGTGTGTGTGTGTCAATTTTAGAGGCTGGGGTCGTCCACCCCCCCCTTACCTCTCTCTCTTACCCATTTTGTGTGTGTGTGTGTGTGTGTGTGTCAATTTTAGAGGCTGGGGTCGTCCACCCCCCCACCACCCCCTTACCTCTCTCTCACCCATTTTGTGTGTGTGTGTGTGTCAATTTTAGAGGCTGGGGTCGTCCACCCCCCCCCCCCCCCACCACCACCCCCTTACCTCTCTCTCTTACCCATTTTGTGTGTGTGTGTGTGTGTGTGTGTGTGTGGGGATGTGTGTGTGTGTCAATTTTAGAGGCTGGGGACGTCCACCCCCGCCCCCTTACCTCTCTCTTACCCATTATGTGTGTGTGTGTGTGTGGGGGGGGTGTGTGGGGGTGTGTGTGTGTGTGTGTGTGTGTCAATTTTAGAGCCTGGGGTCGTCCACCCCCCCCCCACATACACACACGTCCTCGTCCCACCCATATGGGTGTGTGTGTGTGTGTGTGTGTGTGTGTGTCATTTTTAGAGGCTGGGGTCTTCCACCCCCCCCCCCCACCCCCCACCCCCCACCCACCCACAACTAGTCTCCTTCCGATAGCACGGGGGGTCTACATGACCCCCCTCTGGGGGGTCCCCTTGTGAGAGTTGCACAAGGGACGCACAAGGGTTAACTGAAACCAACCATGTATAAAATAGATCAACATCAGGATCAATCAGAGGACTAAAGTTAGAATAAACTCAAACAATTCACTGCTTCGATATTTGACATGTTAATCATGAGAAATACTCACTGTGTCAACTTCTCAAACACTTTTCAACAGCACATCTCTCAAACACTTTCAGTTTCAGTTGTGTGGCGGCTGTGGCCCTGCCTCTCACTGACAGTGACACTGAGCTCCAACAGAAGGCGCCACTCTCCAGGTCTCTGAGACAGCAGATAAATGTCTGAACAATTTTACTGGAGAAATTGAAGGGAATTTTTTCTTTCTTTTTTTTTTTTTTTTATTTGAACATGGAAATCACAGAAACTGGAACACAACCCAGAGAGCAAATAATTTACACAAATAGCATCCTTTGAAATAAGTGTAAATGAAATAACTGCACATCTTATAGCTTATTTTGTCCAAAGTTTACAAAAAGGTTCATTTTAAAATTCAGTCCAAATGCTTTTTTTTTCTTTTTCTATTTTTTCAGATCTCAATTATAATTTCAGTTCAGTCCTTGCTTGTTGGTGCAGTTTGCACCATATATTTTTCCATACTGGCCTCTTTTCTGCTCCGAAGATATCCATCTATTGTTTCCATGGCAGGAGTTTTGGGACCAAATACACCATTTTGAAGTCAAGTGGGGAGTATTGAAAACAGCTTGCAGTGCTTTGTTAATGTCAGTCCAGTGTTTATGAATCACAAGACAGTCCCAAAACATGATTGTGGTGGGCCACTAGGCAGATACAGTTTCTCCAGCACCCAGTGTTTCTCTGTGAATAGGTGGAACTTTTACAGGTGATTCTGTGGTCCTCCATTGGGACATACATATATATGTTTTCTCATTCTTCATCTGTCTTTTCTCTTTTCTTTTGTTGTATTTTGTAAAGTTGGACACAAAGTTTTCTGCTTTGCTGTACAAATCTTGAGATTGTTTTGTCCCACTCATCAAATAATTGGTTGTGGACAAAATTAAAAGAGTCTGGAATAGATAAAGAAATATGAGCAGAACAGTCATTTTTATAGTTTAAATCCTTTGACTTGGACTTCAGTTTGGAATAAAAGTGAATTTTTCAAGGTCTTTCTTTATTGTGCAAAAGAAGAGATTGGTTTATCTGAGGCACAGTCCAGTTCATCTTTCCTTCTCTAGGTGTTGAAGATATGACGGCCTCGGAAGTTTTTATTTGAGTGTCCAGGTGAATGCTGTTAAAAGCAAAGTAGTGATTGTTTCTTTTAAAGCCTTAAACAACTCTGAGGTGAACCCATCACTCCCTGGAGTTGTGTAATCTCTTGATTACTGTACACCCCTTATTGCAGCAATCTGTCCCCTCAGAGCTGTGGTCCTCTGGCCTCAGTCCTCAGCTCCTCCAGTCTCAAACACCTGGATCTCAGTCACACCGACCTCCAGGACTCAGG
This sequence comes from Periophthalmus magnuspinnatus, assembly GCF_009829125.3. NCBI lineage: Eukaryota > Metazoa > Chordata > Actinopteri > Gobiiformes > Gobiidae > Periophthalmus > Periophthalmus magnuspinnatus. The sequence goes on from NC_047142.1 coordinate 25,577,595, forward strand.
AGTGGAGCTGCTGTGTTCTGGACTGATGAGTGCCCCCTGTAGACTCTTAGGTGAGATTCTCCCATGTAGTGCTGAGGTTGCTGTAGGTTTAGGTTTGGAGACAATGACCAATCATGAAGTCTGGAGTCTATCACAATAACAAAGAAACAGCACTGTCCTACTGTGGATTTGCTGTGGACTGAACACAGCAAATCCACAGGTCACAAAACCACGACTAAACCAGACCTAAATAGGCCTCAACCTGAGCTAAAACATGAGTTAAATGGGTCTAAAACAGAACTAAACCAGGGACAAAACTGGTCTGAAATCTGCCAGAAACAGGTTTTAACCAGATCTAAACAAGGTCTAACCCAGGTCCAGTACCTTGCAGCAGTAGCAGTAGTAGTATAGAGGAAGGATGTACATGATCTTCCTTAGTAGACTGACCAGGACTCTGATGATTAGACCTGAGTCTCAAGCTGTAACACAAAAGGACCGAGTTCAATGCAAACTCAGGACTTGACGAGCTCCAAAACCCTTAACATGGCTGGGCTTCAGAGGCCCCATCAGACCCAGACAGGGAGATGATTGGATACTTTACTAAGTCTGCAGAGAGAGGAGATTGAATGAAGAGCTTTGATTTTCTAGCTCTGACAGAGCTGCACTGAGAGCGTGTGGTCCTCCACCTCTCACACTCAGCGCTGAGCCATTTTTCTCAACACAAAAGCTTCTGGTACCAGAGACAACTGCAGAACACATGAAGCCTGGTCTAAACATCTGAGAAACATCTGAGAAACTTCTGAGAGACTTCAACATGAACATGTACGATCAGACTTTGACCTGAACACACCACCTTTACACCCGAGTCTGTGGGAGAGTCTCTGGTCCAGACACACTCTCTCACTGTGGACTTCTCCTTCACACAGTCAGGTGAGATCCTCCACACAGGACTCTCTGGAAAACCACCTCTGCCTTCTCCAATAACTGCAGAACCACAGTCCAGGTCTCTGCACACAGCAGCTGCAGTCCTCAAGACCCAGCAGTCAAAGAGGTCAGAGTTCATCACTTGTTTTCACTCTCCTCTATGTCTCAGATCCACAGGCCCGGGACAGTGACAGGCCCCTCCCACCAACCTGAGCAGCTCTGAACAGACAAGAGACGGAGTGAGCCCCGCCCCTTTACCTGAGCAGCCCAGAGCCAATAGAACACTGAAGTGGTTATCCTGTCTCCTCCCTCCCACCAGGAGATTGTGGGTTAGACTCCTGATCTCTGAGTGGAGTGTGCATGTTCTCCCTGTGTCACTGTAGCAGAGTGGTTATCCTGGTGGTGTGAATGTCTTTATCTGCTGAGCTGTTGTTTTCTGCCAGGATTCCTCCACAAACAAAAGTCAGATCATTAAACTACACAGGTCCAGTATCCGTTTAATAGAAACAGGAAGCTCACTTTTGCACTTCAAATATAACTGTTTAAACTTGATCCTGGTGAGCTGTGACGTGCCCAGTGTTTCAGGGGCTGTGTGTCAAACATTAAATGTGTTTAAAGAGAAAACAAGTGTAACTTACCCAAGATGGAGCCAAAGTTCAAGGACATATCTGATTTATGCTTCAGATGTGCTACTTAATGCACATGACTTCACCACTATTTGGGAATTCCCACAGATTTACTTGTTTTGGGAGGAAGTCACAGATCTTGTACAACAGACCTCTCCAGTTACAACAGACCTGGAGCCTAAACTGTTTCTACTAGGCAAGTTACCACAGAACAACAACTGGAATCAAAAGGAGAAGCAAAAAGAGTGATTGAGACACTGGAAAGACACTTGAAGACCCAGGAAAAGTGACATGAACAATGAATGAATAACAACTCTCCCACTGGAAAGACTCACATATACAAATAGAAATCAAATACAAATGTGTTCTGATATTTGGGGACCATTCTTATTTTTCACACAAAAGACAGACTCAAGAAGTTCAACAAAGCAATAATGTAAATGTAAAGTGAATAATGTGTTGGTATAAAGTCATTTAGTGTGTGTGTTATGTCCATGTTTGGATGTGTGGAGAACCCCGGGTGTATCTGCACATCTATGCAGTGTTAATATGATCATGATCGTTACTTGATTTATATGTTATTATTATGATTTTATTTTGGTTATTTTTCTGTCTTTATTTATCATCATTATTTTATTTCAATGCTGTCAATCAAACCTGTTGCTGAGGGAGCGACCTCGGGGAAAGAAGGCAGCTAATTTGTCTTTTATTAATGTTCATATCTTGCGTTACGGACACAATCACAGGAGAAAAATACCAGAATCATACTGCGTGGGTCAATACAAACATTTTAATACCAAAATAATGAGCCTGAAAGCAGCAGTTAAAAAAGAGGGGCCACAGTTTTCGAATGTAAAGTGAAGTGGAGCCAGAGTTGATGGAGCCGGAAACGTGCCCAAGATCACTTCCTATTTGGAACGTGGTGGCTAGCAGGTTAGCTATGTCTATTTATATAAACAGTCTATGGACAAAACCAGGACCAGTGCATCATGGGCCATATCCAGGATCTGGTTTCTGAAGTTTTCCTTTTATTACATTCTTATCTCTTCATCACTGTTTTTTCTTGTTAAAACAGACCTATTGCCATAATCTGATGTTTCTTTTAGGTTAAAGTATTTGTTGAATCTTCACTTCTTTATAAAAATGTTCTCTCATTGAGTCTGAGGTTCTTTCCATCATGTCAAAATGAGACACTTCAGTCCGTGCAACACTAAAGCAGTAAACTCTCCTCCATCATCTGAGGCTCAGTTCAATGCAGTGTGTATTTCAATGGCCACAATTCTCAACAGTTTCCTCACAGAGCTTCAGAAAATGGTTGAAAGTTAAACCGCCAAAAGGGATGGAGTCGTACAGTCAGGAAGAGGATTTTAAACTGGACAGGAAGCCAGTGAAGGGACTGCTGCAGATTTGTGATTCTATCTGTTACCAAAGTGGAAAAAGTCAGTTTTACAGGCTCAAGTGATCAAACGTGAGCAGCCTCAGTGTGCTCAGGGCTGGTAGATGCGACAAAATGGCTGCTGTTCGAGCATTGAAAAATAGTTCAATATTAGTTTGAAGGAAACTCTCTAATGCTCAGTCTGATCACACTCTGTATATTTTTAACTGAAGAAATATTTGACTCATTTAACACATTTTCTCTATTTTCTGTTGCACATTTCCACTGTTATTTGAAAGTGGATAAAAAAAAATAAATTTTATATATATATATATATATATATATATATATATATATATATATATATATATATATATATATATATATATATATATATATATATATATATATATATATATATATAATGTATATAGTTTTTCTGCGTATTTTTGTGAATTGTTCTCTAATTTTAAATTCATTTTAGACAGACACATGTAAGACAGGCTCATAAATTTATTTTTATTTGCATTTTTACTGACTTAGAACAGATAGATGGACAGGATCATTATATCATAAAAGTCACATATGTCCACCAGGGGGCGGTTTACTGAGATCCATCACAGACACAGAGTCACCTTCAAACATCACTCCAAACCCAGGAAACAGAGGCTCAGTGAAGGAGGAGCTGCAGTTGTGGAGGTGGAACATTTCTCCATACAAACTGACCTCAAAGAAAGACAAAGATCTAGCCTCAGAGTCCAGGAACACAGACACTCGACCTGAGGAACGGAAGGGGGAGGAGGAGGACAAGGACAAGGAGAACAAGGAGGAGGACAGATCTGTGTGTCTGTTATTGTGATAGAAAGAGTAACTTTCAAAAGAGACTTTCAGACTCCAGGACTGATCATTGCCTCCAAACTCACACTCCTCTGTCTCTCCTCTCCGTCTGATTCCTTTGAAACTCTGCTATTTCAGCACAACTGCTCCACTGCACCTCCCAGTAACAGCGCCCCCTCAGGCCAGTGCAGCTCAGGACCTGATAGTCGTCTGTAAATCTGTCCTCATGATCTGGATACTGCTGCTCCTCTCTCACACAGGTCACTGTCTTCAGTCTGCTGGTGGCACTCTTCAGTCCCGAACACAGCAGCTCCACTCCTGAGTCCTGGAGGTTGTTGTGACTGAGATCCAGGTGTGTGAGACTGGAGGAGCTGAGGACTGAGGCCAGAGGAAACAGATCATAGCCAGCAGCTGTTCCTCAGATGAATAAATCATCCACCTAATGTACCCGGGTCATAGTACTTTCTGTGAGCCTAAAACACCTGTAGACTTTTGTCACTGTGAAGTCAAGTCTGGTGTGGTCTGTTCCTCAAATGGACAGTAACAGAGTTCTTACTGTCCTGCAGGCGCTGGGCCAGCTGCTCCTGGTCCATCCTCCTCAGGAAGTCCAGGGTGATGTTCAGAACCGCCTCTCTGCTGCTCTGCTCCTCCTCCTCACTCTCAGAGCATTCTGGGTAATCTGAGGCCAGGAGCCTGTGGAGCCTCTGCAGCTGCTCTTTGACAAAAGTCAGGACGTCCTCCTCCAGACGCTGAGTACCTAAGGGGCACCCACCTGCATGAAATAGTATTTCATGCAGATGGGGATGGATAGAATTAAAATTGTTGAAATGCAGGTTTCCTTGTGATACAGTGAGTTCAATCGTCCAGTGAGTAACAGAAATGATCAGGTTCATAATTTGTGCTGCACTCGTGGGATACTCACCCTGAATATGGCGTCCAGCTGCTCCTTTGGGCCTGGCTCCCTGCCAAACAATAAATTCATCATCATTTATTTATTCCAGACTCATGGTCCATAAAAGAACACAATAAAACAGGAGACAACAGTAAACAGGCTAGAATGAGTTTAGCCTTAGGTCTGCTGAGGTCTAAAATCTGTGGGTACTGTTGGTAAAATATGTTAGAAAGGTTTATCTGAGGGGTGTGGCCGAGCTGTCCATGGAGTAACACGTGTGTTTGTGAGCTCCTGCTAATACCGACTAAAATTGTTATTTTCCGCGCGCTGAGTCACAATTTTTGTACATTTTTTCGCATCGAACTTCAAAGCAGCTTAAGTCGACTACAGTATGGCTGGAAAAAGTAAGATTAAGACCCGTAATATTATTCAAACGCAACTGAAACCTAGCTTACAGGCTGCGGCTAACCCGTCAGATGCACCGCTAGCTATAGCCGACCTTGAGCCCGCCTCAACACCACCTGTTGAATCAGATCCCGTCTCGGACACCGCTGCACTTAAACTCGAGCTCCTGGCAACGCTAAAAGATGAAATTGCAGGTATCATTAAGAAAGAGCCCGTTAGGGCTGATCTACAGGCATTGCAAGTGCAGCTAACGGCTAATAAAGCTGCTACTGAAAACGTAGCTCGGGCCCGGGCTGCATTTAACGACGTGAGGCGGCAACTTCGGGACATTGACGGTGTTCGTTATGGTCTGTTCTACCCTGCTCGCCTTCGCATCACCTACAAGGACGTCTAGAAGGAGTTTGTTTCTGCAGAGGAGGCCAGACAATATGTAAAAACTTTGACTCCGCGGTAAACTGTTGGGTGATCATCCGGCCTCCTGTTCCACTCTATAGTGTAAACCATTATGGGTCTTTTTTATTTTTATTATTATTATTGTTATTATTATTATTACTATTACTTTGTTACTTCTGTCACTTTTGTTATTAATGCTTAGATGCATATGTTAATGTAATTATCGTATGTGTTGATATTTTGCTTACAGATCGCTGACTTTCAGCTGTATTATTGTGTTTTGTGACTACTGGAAGTATAGTATTATAGTCTAATATTGATCACTGCGCGTACTGTTATTTAGACTTCAATTTGGTAGGAGTCACTTTTTTTCTTTTTCTTCTGTCTTAATATCCTTCCATCTTCATGAGAATAGTTTATTGGTCCACATCTCTGAGTTGTTCACATATTGTGGGCTTTTTTTTCTCTTATTGTGCATAACACTGCTGTCTCCACTGTTCTGATGTTTTATGGGAACTTTGGGTGTCATTTATGTTCAGGGGTTTTTGGGGGGAGGGATCCCATCTCAGCTCTACATTGTTTATGTATTTTCTTTATTTGGTTTAAATGGCCACCACCACTTTAAATCCTAATATGGCTAGGGCTGGTGCACCTCTCAGATTTGTTAGTTGGAATGTTAGAGGCATGGGCAACCCTGTTAAGAGGTCCAGAGTATTCTCGCACTTGAAACGTCTAAAATCTTCTATAGTGTTTTTACAGGAGACCCATCTTTGGAATAAGGATCAGCACAGGTTATACTGTCTGAGTGAAGTCTTTCACTCAGACTTTAACTCGAAGGCGAGAGGAGTTGCCATTTTAATTAGAAAAATGTACAGTTTTCATCCACAAATGTTATAGCTGATAGAAATGGCAGATTCATTATAGTTGCAGGTACCTTAATGCAGAAACAGGTCCTATCGATAAATGTATATGCCCCAAACTTTGACGATGTTGGGTTTGCTAATAGATTACTGAGCAGCCTTCCATTCTTGAATACTCATTCTATCATTTTTGGAGGTGATCTAAATTGTGTTTTTGACCCAACTCTAGATCGTTCAAACCCCCGTACCTTGACACTATCTGCTATGTCGCAAGTATTCTCTGATTTCATGACACAGAATGGTCTAGTTGACCCTTGGAGATCCCGTAACCCTTCTAATAAGAAATATTCGTTCTTTTCTCAGGTACATCACTCTTACTCTAGGATTGATTATTTTTTTATAGACAGAGCTTTAAATACATTTGTAGTTTCTTCAGACTATTCGAGCATAACAATATCTGATCATGCACCATTGCTATTAGATTTTCAGTTTACATCCCAGACGCGACGTCCACCTCTGTGGAGATTTAATTCTCTCTTGTTGTCAGATGGGGAGTTTTGTGACTTTATTTCTAATGCAATTGACGAGTTCCTCTTATTCAATCAGAATGACACTACTTCATATTCGTTGTTGTGGGAGACACTTAAATCCTATTTAAGGGGGCAAATAATTTATTACAGTGCTTTATCTAAAAAAAGATCTGCTTCTAGACTCAATGAGTTAACCAATGCTATCAGTGACACTGATCAAAGATATGCGGTGAGCCCGACTCCAGAACTGTTTAAACTGCGGGTAGATTTGCAGGGAGAATTTGATCTATTGTCTACTAGTGAAGCAGAGCGTTTGCTATTGCAGAGTCGTGGTACATATTATGAATATGGCGAGAAAGCCAGTCGTCTTTTGGCCCACCAGTTACGACGTCAGGCTGCTTCCCGCATGATAACTAGTATTAAAAATACCCAGGGCACTGTTGTCACAGACCCTATTGAAATTAATGAGACCTTTAAGTCATTTTATTCTTCATTATACAAATCTGATTTCCCATTAGACAGTACTAATATGAACAATTTTCTTCAAAATCTTTGCAATCCTATTATTGATTTTGACACTGCTGGACACCTGGACTCTCCTCTTTCCCTGGCTGAAGTGACTAAATCAGTTGAAGCTCTGCAGTCTAATAAAGCCCCTGGTCCTGATGGGTTCCCAGTTGAATTTTACAAGAAGTTTGCTGAAAAATTGGCACCACTACTTTTGGCTGTGTTTAATGAATCACTAGAAAAAGGTGCTCTACCTCCAACTCTTACACAAGCCACTATTACTCTCCTCCACAAGAAGGACAAGGATCCTACTTTATGTGGCTCTTATAGACCTGTATCATTGTTAAATGCAGACGTAAAAGTATTGGAGAATGTACTTCCCTTGATTATTTCCAATGAGCAAAATGGTTTTATAAAGGGGCGTCAATTATTTTTTAACACCCGCACCCTTCTGAATATAATTTATTCTAAACATCCATCTGATTCTCCAGAATTGGTTATTTCTCTTGATGCAGAGAAAGCTTTTGACAGGGTGGAGTGGGAGTACCTGTTTGCAGTTTTGTCGAAGTTTGGATTTGGTAATAGATTTGTTTCATGGATTCGCCTCCTTTATTCCTCTCCTAAAGCTAGCATTCATACCAATGATATTTTCTCTGACTATTTTAGTCTTAGTCGTGGAACTCGTCAAGGCTGCCCTCTGTCGCCTTTACTCTTTACTATTGCAATTGAGCCACTGTCCATCACTTTACGCTCTACCTCTCAATTTAGGGGGATTGCTTGCAATGGAATTGATAACAAACTGTCATTATATGCAGACGACTTGCTATTATATTTATCTGATCCTGCTATTTCTATCCCTACAGTTTTGAATATTCTGAATAATTTCAGCTCTTTCTCTGGGTATAAATTGAACTTGGAGAAGAGCGTATGCTTCCCAATAAACCCCCCAGCTTGTAATCTCCAGCAGTCTGAGTTACCTTTTAAACTGAGCCCCACAGGGTTCAAGTATTTAGGGGTAAATGTGACACGCTCTTTTCATACTTTGGCATCTGCCAATTTTACACCTCTCATTTCAAAAATAAATTCTGACTTTGAAAGATGGTGTAGTCTCCCCCTTACCCTGATTGGTAGGATTAACATAGTTAAAATGAATATTTTACCTAGATTTCTTTTCTTATTTCAGTCGATTCCTCTTTTTCTGCCTAGACATTTTTTTGAATTATTAGACAAGACTATTAGTGCTTTTATTTGGGATGGGAAACCACCTAGAGTTCAAAAATCATTGTTGCAAAGATGTAAATTGAGCGGAGGTCTTGCATTGCCGAATTTTCAGTCATATTATTGGGCAGCTCATATCCACAAACTTGGCTATTGGTTGAAGTCACCGGACTCCCCTTGGTGCAAATTGGAACTTCTGCCGTCTAGAGGATCATCTATTTCAGCTCTGATTTTCTCTTCGATGCCCACAAAACTGTCATCATACACTGATAATCCGGTGGTTCTTAACACACTTAAAATTTGGTACCAGTTTAGACGGCGATTTAGATTTATATCTGCCTCTTCCCAAGGCCCGTTAACTAACAACCACTTATTTCCTCCATCTGTCTCTGACTCATTTTTTTCAATTTGGTATAATAGTGGTATTAAACAAATCAAGGACTTATATACAGCTGGGGTGTTTGATGGTTTCGCTGCTCTCTCCTCCAGGTTTAACCTACCTGTACTCATTTGTTTCATTACTTTCAGGTCCGTAATTTTGTTAGTAAGTGTTTTCCTCATTTCCCCTCGGCACCTCCTACAGAGTCCTGGGAAAAATTGCTTTCACATAATCCACATCAGAAAGGACTGATATCTAAGATGTATGACTTCATTTTGTCATTGAGTGACCATTCAAGCATTAAAATTAAAGATGCATGGGAAAAGGAGTTGGGTATACGATTGAGTGAGGATATATGGGAGGATGCCATTGATAGAATACAATCTACTACTACCTGTGCTCGTTTGTCTTATCCAATTCAAAGTTGTACATAGGGTGCACTTTTCTAAATCAAGACTCTCTGAAATGTATCCAGAAACCGAAGACAAATGTGTAAAGTGTAATGGTTCCCCTTGTCACCTTAGTCACATGTTTTTTCTCTGTCCTGATCTTCACTGTTATTGGTCTAGTTACTTTACCACTATGTCTGCTATTCTTGGTGTAAACCTGCAACTTTGTCCTCTTGTTGCCATATTTGGGATCGCTGACTCGTCACTTGCATTGACTTCCACACAGAGGGACATTATAGTGTTTACGTCTCTAATTGCGAGACGCTTATTATTACTACATTGGAAATCTCCTAGAAGCCCTTCTTTCTCTCTATGGCTCAGATATGATGCGTTATCTGAAACTTGAAAAAATTAAATACACATTAAGGGGACGTACAGACAAATTTTTACAGGTGTGGCAATGCTTTATCTCGTATTTCACAAATTTGCAGGTGTTGTCGATATGAATGTGCGCCGGTCTCTAGCTTTTGTGATGTTTGGGAATGGTTGATTGGTGTTGTGCACTTTGTATGTTGGGCTGAGATGGGGTGGGATGGGGATGTTGATTTTAATTTATCATTATTATTATTATTGTGTTATTGTGTAGTCTACAATGCTGTTAAAAAATCATGAGCTGCAATAAATAAACAGCAGAATGAAACACATTAGTTCTTAGTTTGCATCTGAAATGAGTCAGTTATTAATTCAACCTTTTACATCTTAAATTTTATCATATAGCCAAAAAATAACCAAACATTTTCCAGTAGTGCAAAGAAAAAATACACATGATAAATATTGACCCCAAAAATATATTGTTCTAGCTTCATGTACGGAACAGTAAGTCGATATGGTGATTATCATGACAGGCCTAATTTGCACTGCACTGTTTTGCATGTGTGTAAGATCTTAGTAAATCTGGCCCTATGTCTATAACACACACATTTACTTTTTCATGAATCTTAACTTTGCACAGTGAGGTGAGCGGGGATAGGGGGTAGGTGAAAACACATACTTTTTGAGAGCCTTAAATGGAAAACAGTACACATTTACTCAAACATGTATGAATCAATCTAAATCAAAGACTGTATATATAAACGGACAGAGCTGACCTGCTACCCGCCACGATCCAAACAGGAAGTGAGGGGCAACAGTTTATATTGAAAAACTGTTGCCCCTCACTGCCATAAGCCTCGTTATTTTGTCTTAAAACGTTCGTATTAACCCGCTCTGCATGATATTTATTTTTAATTTGCTAATGTGTCTACAAATCAAGATATGAACATTAAAAACAGACCAATCAGGGGCCTTCTTTCCCCAAGGGTGCTCCCGCTAGCGTGGGACAGGAAAGGCTGTTAGCTTCAACAGCTTCGCTCCAGATTGGCTGTTTGGTTGCTATGATACTGGCGTTTAGAATCCACATATGGATATTGGCTCCAAATTGGCCCCTGTAATTGCTAGAGCCTCGATGAGCTTCGTTTGATTGGAGCTGAACACTCTGGGTGATGTTACACTCACTTAGTCCACTTGTATGATCTAAATACAGTTGTGGCTAAGCTAATGATGAAAGAACACCATAGTAACACGATTAAAAGCTCATAAAAGTTGATTCTGCATAGTATGTCCCCTTTATATTTGAGTATCACAATCATTATATTCTACAGGATGACCCCACCCTGTTCAGAGGCCTGTGGAGTGACTGTGGGTGGCCCTGACAGTGCAGTCTGAAACAGAGCTATGCTGTGATTACACACAAAGGTGTATTTATACAGACCTGCCTGACCTCTGAAGGCTCTGCTGTCTCTGCTGCTGTCTCTGCTGCTGTCTCTGCTGCTGTATATTTTTACATGGGATGGTTTTGGATTACCATGAGACGATGCCAGTCACTCTGCCCACAAAAGTCAAACTCCAGGCTGCCTGATTAAAAGCATGTTCTCCTCTCCACAAAACAATAACAATTCTCTCTGACCTTTGACCTGGTTATGCAACCTTTATATTGGGTTCAATGACTTCATGTTGTAGTAATAAAATTCAGATTTTTATGATGATGTACTATTTGTTTGTTTCACAAATATATAGTTTTGGTTGCGTTGCTTCAATACTAAAACTTAAAGCCCCACCGTACAACTTTTTAGCTGTAAAAATGGGATGTTTTAGCTTTTTTTCAGTCAATCAAACTTTATTTGTATAGCACTTTAAAATAGCAAAAACGGAACCAAAGTGCTTTTCAAGTACATTAAAATGTAAAAACAACAACAACAAAAATTCTATATACAAAACAACAAACAATAAAAACAGTCATTCGCTGAAGTCAATTGTGAAGAAATGAGTCTTTAGCTTGGCTTTGAACAGGGACAAAGCAGTGACCGAGCGCAACTCCAGGGGCAAAGATTTCCAAAGTCTGGGACCAGCCACAGAAAATGAACGATCAACCCACTGTTTCCTTTTGGTTCTGGGGACCTCCAGCAGGTGTTGACTGGCAGACCGCAGAGCTCTGTTGGGCATATGAGCCGTTAACAGCTCGCAAAGATATAAAGGTGCAAGACCATGCAGAGCTTTAAAAACAAACATTAAAAGTTTAAAATCAATCCTCAAACGTTCTGGGAGTCAGTGGAGGGAGTACAGAATCGGGGTGATGTGACTATGTTTGCGAGTGTTTGTCAGAAGTCGGGCTGCAGCGTTTTGAACTAATTGCAAGCGTTGGAGAGTGTACTGATGTACTCCAATATAAAGAGCATTACAATAGTCAATCCTGGAACTAATAAAAGCATGCATGGCCTTTTCCATGTCAGCTTGACAAAGAAATGGTTTGAATTTTGCCAGGAGATGAAGCTGAAAAAAAACTGGCTTTAACTACACCGTCAACATGTTTATCAAACTGCAAATACTCATCAAATTTAACCCCCAGGTTTCTGACAACATGTTGGAGAGAAAAACCAAGATCAGGAACTACATCAAAAAAATTTGAACCAAACACTATACATTCTGTTTTGCTTTCATTTAAATGCAAAAAGTTCTGTGAAAGCCAGTGTTTAATGTCTGGCACTATGAACAGACTGAAGTGCATTGGAACAATTTGAAGGCACAGGAAGATATACTTGAAGATCATCAGCATAGAAATGGAAGCACAGATCGTGTTTGGATATGACGTTACTCAGTGGCAGCATGTACAACGAGAACAATAAAGGACCAAGGATGGAACGTTGAGGCACTCCTGTTGTTAGAGACACTGTGCAGGATGACAGATTATTCATCATAACTCTAAAGCTCCTACCAGTCAGATAAGAGCACAGTGCCTCGGAGTCCAACCTGTTCCTCCAGACGCCTGAGAAGGACCGAGTGGTCAACAGTATCAAATGCTGCTGTCAAATCAAGCAACAGCAGCAGCATTGGATTCTTTGAGTCCAATGATAATAAAATGTCATTTTGCACCTTTAAAAGAGCAGACTCAGTGCTGTGTCTAGTTCTGAACTCAGACTGAAATTTATCTAAAATGTGATTTTGTTCTAAAAATGTCTGTAACTGAATAAAAACAACTTTTTCAAAAACCTTGGATAAAAATGACAAATTAGAAACAGGTCTAAAATTTGCTAAAACAGAAGGGTCCAGATTAGGTTTCTTAAGTAGTGGCCTGACAACAGCATGTTTAAAAGTAGTTGGAACCATCCCAGAGCTGAGACGACTGTTGATGAACGACAGGAGGCACAGCCCAACAGTAGTAAAGACCTCTTTGAGCATCTTAGCTTTTGTGTGCGTGTGTGTGTGTGTGTGCGCGCGTGTGTCTCTATTTCACAAAAAAATAGAAAAACATGCATCCTTATTATGAGTGGGCTTGCGTTTCCACAGAACCGGCCCAGAGGAGGGTTTCTGTTGCTTGTTTCCATATAAATGTTCTTCGCCCTGGTATAATGCTCTTTAGTATTGTTTTACCTTTCTATTACTATGGCATCATGCATACCACATCCAGAAGGTTACACAGTGCTGTTTTAAACAAGACCTTACAATGAAATAATGGTACACCACCTTTAAACATAAATAACAGACCAAGAATAACCAAGAGTAATGCACCATCATGGACCTTTAAGTCACTCTATACAGGCACCTAACTGCACATTCTCTAGGTCTGAGTGCACTTTTGACTGTGCTTTTCCCAATCCTAATTAATACCATACAGTCACAGACAGAGGGGATTTCATTGCATTGGCACTTTCCTGTTTTCTATTATATTGGGTTAAAAACATTAGTAGCATATGCTTTATCTTTCTGTGGTGTTTTATTTGCATTATTAGACTTTATTCGTGTAATAACTTGAATATTTGTTATATTAGTTCATCTTTCATTAATTTGTTCATCTTGAGAATATATGTTATTTCCTATTATAAATAGAGTAAAATTTCCATTTTGTAAGTTTATAAAATAGTTAAATATGCATTTGCATGGTGTTACAACATTTAAATATGAAGAATTCATGATTGATAAAAAGCTTTAAAAATACCCCATAATAAACATGTTACTTGATTTGAGTGTACGTGATGACGTGATGCACGATGCAGAGAAAGTTCGAGAAGCGCGAAAAAATCTTACTGCACTGCAATGGCACAAACAACTCAACGAAGAGAAGCTCGTACAAGAAAACTGTCATGACGCATGTCCCTGTCCTCCCGTGCTCTCTACCCCTCCCCGACCTGTCTGCCCGGAGCTGGGCGGAGTTCGAGACTTCTCCGCACGCACCTGGAGCGCATCAGCCTAATCACCACCACCTGCTGCTGAGTACAAGAAGGCTTGGCAGTCTACACTCGGTGCCAGACCGTCCGCGTGTAAACGTGAATGTTTCCAGCTCAGTTCTTGCATTGCTGTTACCCGCTTGCTAGTTCTTACTTTGGATTTTGTCTCCCCTTCCAGACTCCTGCCTCCGTCCGCTTCTGTACCTGCCTCCACGGTCCGACTCCTGCCTCCGCCCGCTCCTGCACCCGCCTCTACTCTCCGGTACCGTCAACTCCCTCTGCTCTGCCTGTCCTGGTCCCTGGCGTCACGCCTGCCTCTGACTCTGGGTCCTGCTTCCTGGACTACGCCGGTCCCGCTTGTCCTGGTCTCGTCTCCGTCTCCCTCGTCACTCCGGCCCCGGCTTCCCGCTCCCGACCCGCTCTCCGTCCATCTCGTCTGCCTCCTGCTTCCCGGATCCTTGTACTTGTTATTAGACTGTTTAAGACTGTTTTTCACTAAAGACTTGTATAATAAACACTGTAACCTTGCCCCGAGTCTGCACCTCTTGGTCCTTCCCGCACCCGTTACGACAGAACGGTCTGGCCAACGATGGACCAAGCGGACTCGGGTCCGGATCAGGCGCTCCGGCAAGCGCGCTCTCATCATGAGGCGGTGTTGGGGCAGCACGAACAATCTATCCGGACTCTGTTAGACCTGAATCAGACCCTGACCCAACAAGTGGCGCAGCTTAGCCACCAAGTGGCCGCGCTCCGTGTTGCTCCGCCTGCGGCTGCGGGGGGGCCGCCGCGTCCTCCGGAAACCGAGGGGCACGGATCCGGGGGTTCTGCCGGGGGTTCTTATTCCAGTGCGAATATATTTTCCAACAGTGTCCTACGCGCTTTCACTCGGGGGCCACGAAGATACGTTTTATTTGCGGATTGCTTCGAGGAAGGGCTCTCCAGTGGGCTGAGGCACGGCTAACCCGCACACCGGTGGAGAATTTGGATTATAATGAGTTCATCACAAACTTTAAACTGGTGTTTGACCACCCGCACTACCGGGACAATGCGGCGTCCCGCCTACTGAATCTGAGCCAGGGCTCCAAGACGGTGGCGGACTACACCATAGACTTCTGGGCGCACGCGGCGGAGGTAGATTGGACGGAGAGCACTCTACAAGCCGTTTTCGTGCGGGGCCTGAATGAGCACCTAAAGGATGAGCTGGTGTCTCGGGATGAACCCTCCGATCTACGGTCACTCATCACCCTCACCAACCGGATCGACAACCGGCTCCGGGAACGTCGGAGAGCGAGACGACGCCCGCCAGTAGCGCTGGGAGTACTGGTGGGTGAGTCACATATCCCGGATACTAACGATAGACTGCGGCTTAGTGCCAACCTGTGCGTACGCTCCGAGACTCTTCCTGTTTCCGCCCTCATTGATTCCGGGTCCGAGAAGGATTTTATCGACGCCCAAGTTGCGGAACAGCTCGGCGTACACCTGGAACCCCTTGAACGCCCCCTACACGCCCAGGGACTTAATGGACGTTTTTTAGGTCGCGTGACCCACGTCACAGAACCCGTCACTGTGGTTTTGTCCGGCAACCACCGTGAGACCCGGCAGTTTCACGTCCTGTCTTCCTCCGCCTCTCCGCTGGTTTTAGGCTACCCCTGGCTTCGAACTCATAACCCCATCTTTGATTGGGCCCGGGGTGGGGTTTCTGGGTGGAGTCCTGAGTGCCATGCCCAGTGTCTCCAGTCGGCTCTACCTCCCGCCGGGGGGTCCGGTCCCGCCATCAGCCCGTCCCAGGACGTTCCTAGCCTGTCCTCGGTTCCGGCGGAGTATCACGACCTCAAGGAGGTTTTTAGCAAGAGTCGGGCGCTCTCCTTACCTCCGCACCGCCCCTACGATTGTGCCATAGACCTCCTCCCGGGAGCTCCGTTACCTTCCAGTCGGCTGTATAACCTCTCGAGGCCGGAACGAGAGTCTATGGAGGAATATATCCGGGGTTCCCTGGCCGCTGGAATTATTCGACCTTCTACCTCCCCCGTGGGTGCGGGTTTCTTCTTCGTGGCCAAAAAGGACAAGTCACTGCGCCCCTGCATTGACTACCGGGGGTTGAACAATATCACCATTAAAAACAAGTACCCGCTCCCCCTTCTGGACTCTGCATTCACACCACTCCACGGAGCCACAGTTTTTTCTAAACTGGACTTGCGAAACGCCTACCACCTTGTGCGCATAAGGGAGGGGGACGAGTGGAAGACGGCGTTTAAGACCCCCCTTGGCCACTTCGAATACCTGGTCATGCCCTTTGGCCTTACCAATGCCCCTGCAGTGTTCCAAGCCCTGATTAACGACGTTCTTCGTGACTTTTTGAACCGGTTCGTTTTCGTCTATCTGGACGACATCCTGATCTTTTCCCAGTCCCTCCAAGAGCATCGCCGTCATGTTCGCCTGGTTCTGCAGCGCCTCCTCGAGAACAAACTGTTTGTTAAGGCAGAAAAATGCGAGTTCCATGCGGAGGAGGTCGGTTTTTTGGGCTTCATTGTGGGGCGGGGCCAAGTGAAAGCCGACCCCGAGAAGATCCAGGCTGTCGCGGATTGGCCCGTCCCGACCAACCGCAAGCAGCTCCAGCGGTTCATCGGCTTCGCCAACTTCTATAGACGCTTTATAAGGGACTTCAGTAGGGTTATCTCACCCCTAACTAAACTTACCTCTCCTTCGTTACAGTTTTCCTGGTCCCCCGAGGCGCAATCAGCCTTCGAGAGGCTCAAGAAGCTCTTCACCTCTGCTCCTATCCTACATCAGCCCGACCCTCGGCGCCAGTTCATCGTGGAAGTAGACGCCTCCGACTCGGGAGTGGGGGCCGTACTGTCGCAGAGGTTTGACCCCCACAACCGCCTCTGTCCCTGCGCCTTCTTCTCCCGCCGGTTGTCCTCGGCGGAGGCCAACTACGACGTGGGGGATCGGGAGCTTCTGGCCGTCAAGCTCGCCCTGGAGGAGTGGCGTCACTGGCTGGAGGGGGCGGAGCAGCCGTTCGTGGTCTGGACGGATCACAAGAACTTGGAGTATATCCAGTCTGCCAAGCGACTCAATTCTCGTCAGGCTCGTTGGTCCCTGTTTTTTAGTCGCTTTAACTTTCTCCTGACCTACCGTCCCGGGTCCCGGAACAACAAGTCGGACGCACTTTCTCGCCAGTTCACCCTGGAGGACAGCCCGGGCCCCGCGGAAACGATCATTCCTCCCTCATGTGTTGTCGCCGCGGTCCACTGGGAGATCGAGGACACCGTTCGAGGGGCCCAGACCAACGACCCTGACCCAGGTAACGGGCCGCCTGGTAAACTATTTGTCCCAGACTCTGTCCGCTCCCAGGTGCTCCAGTGGGTCCACGCCTCCAGGTTCGCCTGCCATCCCGGTGCAAGTCGCTCTCTCTCTCTGCTCAAGAGGCACTTCTGGTGGCCCACCATGGACACGGATACACGGGCCTTCGTCTCAGCGTGCCAGGTATGTGCTCGGGCCAAGGCCTCCCATTCACCCCCTTCTGGACTCTTGTACCCCCTTACAGTTCCTCGGCGGCCGTGGTCCCACATCGCAGTGGATTTTGTGACTGGACTTCCTACCTCCCAGGGGAACACGGTCATCCTCACGGTGGTGGATCGGTTCTCCAAGGCCGCCCACTTCATAGCCCTGCCCAAGCTCCCAACGGCCAAGGAGACTGCCGATCAGCTCACCAACCATGTCTTCCGCCTCCACGGCATACCGGTGGACATCGTTTCAGACAGAGGGACCCAGTTCACATCCCAGGTGTGGCAAGCCTTTTGCAGCGGTTTGGGGGCGACGGTGAGTCTCACGTCTGGCTTTCACCCGCAATCGAATGGGCAGACGGAACGGGCAAACCAGGACCTAGAATCTGCACTGCGATGCACCGTCTCCGCCAACCCCGCAACTTGGAGTTCGTACCTGCCCTGGATAGAGTACGCCCACAACTCTCTCGTGAGCTCGGCCACCGGGATGTCCCCGTTCCAGGCGTCGCTGGGATACCAGCCTCCGCTTTTCCCCGCGGAGGAAAAGGACCTTGCCGTTCCGTCAGTCCAGCATCACCTCCGACGCTGCCATCGGGTCTGGAACAAGACCAGGGCAGCTCTCCTTCGGTCCGGGGCGCGCACCAAGGCCGCGGCCGATCGCCACCGCATCCCGGCGCCCACATACCTGCCCGGTCAAATGGTTTGGCTCTCGTCCAAGACCATCCCCCTGAAGACCGACTCCCGCAAACTGTCTCCCCGCTTCCTGGGACCATTTAAGATCGCCACAATCATCAACCCGTCTGCAGTGGGACTCCAGTTACCCCCGTCCCTTCGGATCCACCCCACCTTCCACGTGTCGCAAATCAAGCCAGTCCGGACCAGCGAGCTTTCCCTCCGTCTCCCTCGTCACTCCGGCCCCGGCTTCCTGCTCCCGACCCGCTCTCCGTCCATCTCGTCTGCCTCCTGCTTCCCGGATCCTTGTACTTGTTATTAGACTGTTTAAGACTGTTTTTCACTAAAGACTTGTATAATAAACACTGTAACCTTGCCCCGAGTCTG
Organism: Periophthalmus magnuspinnatus; assembly: GCF_009829125.3. Taxonomy (NCBI): domain Eukaryota; kingdom Metazoa; phylum Chordata; class Actinopteri; order Gobiiformes; family Gobiidae; genus Periophthalmus; species Periophthalmus magnuspinnatus. The sequence continues at coordinate 25,596,234 of NC_047142.1, forward strand.
CACCTCTTGGTCCTTCCCGCACCCGTTACGACAAAAACAGAAACATTATTGAAAGCCGCTTTTCAGCGTACTCTGAAGATTTTTTTCCCCTTGCTCTGGAGGACTGCTGAGGACTCGAGGAGAACTCGCGGGACTTATCGCACAGCCTGGGGGTGAGTTTTCACGGAGTCTTCCGAGAACCGTGCTAAAAAAAAGCTAAGCTAAAGCTAGCGCCGTATTTCTGCTACTTCACTTCAGAGTCAGTTGGAGAGAGAGAGACGGTGTGGCCACGGACGATTCTGCATACTCACCTGTGAGGACGACAGACAGGAGAGCAGATTCTGTGTCCCATCTTCATAAATTTTTTTTCCATACGAATGTGAAAGTGAACAACAGACTGGTAGGATTATTCCACGTATTTTTCTATTGGATTTTACCTTGAGCTCCAACGCGCGCCATCGGAAAACTGCAAGCTTGCATAATATCAAATCAAGTGCACTCGTGTTCTGACTTTATAGTGTTGGGAGAGAAATTTAATGTTTGTTGAAATGTATTTGATTCCTTACAATTTTTTTAAGAATAAGAAAAGCCTAAAACGGATTTACTGTGTGTTTCTCATTTGTACACTGCAAAAGCAAACACTGTAAAAATATTGACAAAGTTACGAAAATATTTAAATGTACATTGCATCTTGGTTTCTCGTCATAATAATTATATTCCTTGGAGTTATTTGTTAAATTTAAAAGCTAGAATCATACTTCTACCCTAGACAAAGTTTTTATACATTGAGGTGTCTCTTTTACCATTGGTTTAACTTGAGGTTACAGGAGTCCTATATAATTTGGTTATTCCTTTCAAAATAACGAGCAGCTTGGTAAAAGGGTTACATTAGGATCCATAAACTCTCACTAATGTTGCACCTAAACAGAGAAACTACTGTCAGAGATAGACCCGGGCACTTGCTTCTAAATGGTTCTCATCTAACAACATGTTTTCCTTGCTCCCTAGTCTCTCACTTTCTGTTTGTATGCAGGAGGGTCAGGGGCCAGACCATGGTGCATTTGGGGATGATCCAATCACAAACGCTTCACAAACGCTTCACAAACGCTTCACAAACGCTTTACAAACGCTTCACAAACGCTTCACAAACACTTCACAAACGCTCTGAAGAAGTCTGCACTCTCAGTCCTGTGTTGTTTCTTTCTCTTTTTCTCATTCACCGCCTTGTTTTGATACAAAGAGACCATGCCTTTTCCTGATTGGTTAATACACCTGTCAGTCACGCTCATTGACATTTGTGGATATGACAGGCCTTTAGTAAATAGGATGTGAAGCAAGACAGCAGCAGTAGTGTGGTCCACAATTTTTATTTCTTTTTCAATCAATTACCAAAGTGCAAGAGCATTGTGCAAATGGAGGCTTGAGGAGCAGCATCTCCTCCTGCAGCAGAACATGGGCCATGTCTCAATTCACCAAAATGGTCTTAGAATCACCATTGGAAGTATGCGTCGAAGGGCAGAATGTAATTTCCGGCGCGACAAGGGCTGTCCCATTTCAATGCACCCAACAAACGAGCGAAACAAAATGTGCCCTGCGTTTCCAGCGTTTCCGCTTCACGCACTGCTATATCCCATCATGCACCTACACAAAAAGATACAAAATGGACAGCGCGCAGGGATACACGCTTAAATGTAAGTACTGGTTCACGTGGATTCAACTGGTTCAAGAGTGCTACATGAAACTGTTGCTACATGAAAGTGTTAGAATTAAATTCAGATATGTATGAGGTGACTCAACTTAGTGAAGTCCCGTTAAATAGAGTTTACAGTAATCGCTGTGTAACTGATGCAAAGAAGGCCCAAATTATCGCTTACTCTTCTATATTTGAGTATTAATCGTTATGTTTAATATTGTTTTTGATTTAAGAATATTCTTTTGTCTTTAGGGACCAAGGAGCAGACAGAGGAGTTCATCCGCCTGAGGGGGGAGAATGCGCACCTGTTTACAGGTGCCAAATTCTCCGCTCAGGCGGCTTGGAAGTAAGGGCAAAAACACTGCAATATACTCCCAGATTATATAAGAAGAACCCTATAAATACATAACAGTTGCCCTTACTGCGAATTTCATACATTTACATTTGTACATATGTGGATAGTAATGACTTAAGCTGCATTTCCTGATTTCATTTGCGTTTTATCCACAACCTATACTTCTGTGAGCAGAAGTACAGAAGACGGGGGAATTATTCATTTGATCATCAGCAAAAGTACCTTCTTTACCTAAGAAGACTCTAAAATATATGAAAAAACACAAAATGACATACATAAATGGAATGATAGAATGTGCTGCATAGTAATCCAACAAATGCTTCCAATAACTCTAGGACATCTGTAACAGTGTAGAACATTCTGATTGTCTATGTATTATACGCTGCTGTATTTATAATTGGGTAAATTGTCAATGATTTTCTGTGTCACTCATGACAGTACTGCAGAAGATGGGCCTGGAGGGGAAGGTCACCCCCCTTCAGGCCAAAAGAAAGTGGGAGAACTTGCAAAAGAAATATAAAGTATGTACATGATCTGAATGTGTACTGTTTCTCATTTGTACTTATAAGCCATTGTGTTAATCTTGTTTTCACGTGTCTTCTATTAACATTTGTTCTGTCAAAGGACTGCAAGTATCCACAAAGTGGCGAAGGGGTGTTGGGCAAGGCCACAGCTGAAACTTGGCCCTGGTTTGTCCCCATGGATGAGGTGTTGGGGCAGAGAGCCTCCATGAACCCCCTGTCCTCATTGCCTCTATCCCTGAGGACACACCAGGGCCAAGTAGTGCCTGGCAGCAGCCCCTGGAGGAGGTGGAGGAGGTGCGGCGGCAGCAGCAGGAGCAGAAGCAGGAGCAGCAGCAGGAGCAGCAGCAAGAGGAGGAGGAGCAGGAGCAGCAGGCCAAAAAGCGCCCGTTAAAGTGCAAACAAAGACAATCAGAATATAGTGACATGGTGGAGCTCTACCGTTAGGACCTCAGAATGCAGAGGGAGCGTGACCAAAAGGAAGCGGAGGAGAGGAAGGAGCGCTTCGATAGACTCTTTGGATTGTTGGAGAAATTGGTGGAGAAAGAATAAAAACTTTAATTTTTAAACATGTATGACTTTTTATTTACATTAATCATTGTCATGTGAAAGGAAAAAAATATATATTTACAATATATTAATGTAAGAAGTTTAAACACTAAAGTAACAGTCAAAGTGCAAATGAATAAACCTGAGTGTGCCACTGCCAGGTTTTAATCATGAAGACACACCAGGGACCTTGGCAGTGCTAATCAACCTTCTCTGCCTGGACTGACTCGAGAGTGTTGAGACTGAGGTCTTCCATGTTCTGGCTGGTATGTGGGGCTGTCACACCGGGTGCTAATCCACTGTCAACCGCATCGTTCATGGACTGGGTTTGCAGGGCTGGCTGGGGCAATAGGTGCCTGGCATGTCACTTTAGAGAAATCGGAAAGAATATTGATAGTACTGCTCATGTTACATCACATCTATTTACAGTTGCAGTGATTACAGGTAATCACCATGAAACACTTTCTATAACAATGAAAAAGATGGCCCTGAATTTTGTTTTCATCATTCCAAAGGCACGCTCAATAATTGAACGTGCCTTGGAATGATGAAAATTGAAGCGCTGGGCTCCCACACCGTGCACTGGCCGCTTGTAGGGAGTGATGAGGGGGAGTGGATGCTGGAGACAGGGTCTCCAGCGTCCTCTGGTACAGAGGACTGTATCGAAGGACTCTTGCATCATGGACAGAACCAGGCCACCCCACGTAGGTGTCTATGAAGCGGCCCTGATGGTCACAGACAGCCTGAAGGATGATGCTGGGAAACAGTTTCCTGTTTCTGTAGCTCTGACCATCAGGGCCACTGGGTGGCCTGATTCTTACATGGCAGCCATCTATTGCCCCAGCTGTTCTTCTAAAGGCCGAGTGCCTCGCCAGCCGTGCAAACCCAAGGGTCACTGCCTCAAAGTCATCATTGGTAGGGAGGTGGATGACTTTGTGACGCAGGGCCACCACCTCCCCAGTGACCCTGTGGACAATGCGGTGGACAGTGGAGCGTGGTATCCCAAACACTCGGGAGACCACCCGGTATGATGTCCCACTTGCCACCCAGAAGAAGAAGACCAACACCTCAAGCTCAGCACCCCATCTGTGCCGTCGGTCCAGCTCCAGAAGGCGCATTAGCACTGCCAAGGATTCCCTGCTCAGCTGAAAGTCAGGCCATGTGTCTTCATGATTATAGAACCTTTCCAGCACTGGCACACTCAGGTTAATTTTGCAGTATATTCTACGGGGCTGGTTTGGGGTTACATTCAATAAAGGTATGTGCAGTTATTCCCTGATAAAAAAACAGAAAAATCATACATTATTATCATTATAACTTATTATTGCAGTAATAACAACAATAAGATGACATTAACTGGCGCGGCACAGAAGGTAAACAGCGCCCTGTACTGGTATTAAGGTGATTTAGCCATGGATCAAATCAAACCTGCCCCAAATACCGGAGCATCAAACTACACAACATCCCACTTTGTACAACTAATAAGTGTTGGTTTATAAACTATGAATGTAAAAATTATCTTGGTTACCTCTGTCTCTGTTACAACATTTTAACAAGGTATATTTGGTTAAAGTTATGAAGTAGCTACAGTTGGGAAAACAATCACCTGGAACCTTAGATTTACCTATTGATATTCCACAGAATACATGATTTACTTACTTCATTCAATCTAAAAAGAACTGAACGCCTGCGACGACGACGCCTTAACTCTTCTTCAATTAAATTATGAACAATTAAAAATAAGAATATCGTTAATTTAGTGTCCATTTTACACCTTTCGTCACACATCAACAGCGTATAGCTAATTCATCACCAGCCGTCACCTTTTGTAGGCGTTACGTAAGCTACGTATCGTACGCTCAAAGACAGCGTGGAAGTGCGGTCCGTGGTGTGGGCCTGTGCCATTTCTGCAAGATGGCGGCTACACTGAGGATTACCCATTCTTGCCCGGAAGTTTCAAACTACACTTAGAGGAGTACTTCGAAGGGTCACTTCAAATGGTGCATTTGGCGAATTGAGACACGGCCATGGTGTGTTGTATCAGGCGCCTTTTATACCGTCCCACTAACTGGATAAAACTAGTGTTATGCAAAAGTGATGTTTAAAAAAAACATTTGCTCTTTAAAACTCTTAAACCTCCATAAAACAAAATAAATCCATATACCAAATTAACTTCATATATATATATATATATATATATATATATATATATATATATATATATATATATATATATATATATATATATATATATATATCTGTGTCGTCTCGCCCTCAGCTGATAAATGTAAACAATACAGAGTATTTATACCACCAAAACAATCTTGCCAGTTTAGTCCAATCAAAGCGGCTGGAGGCCGCTAGACACACAGAAAAGACATAACATCATAACATACATAACAGATAGTATTACAAAGGTTAGGTCAAAATGATCCATAATAATACAAATAAAGATTTATGCTAAAGAAAGCCATAACAATTTATATATAGCCATATACAATATATATATATGTACATACACACACATAAACCAAACATCAAATATGTTTAAAACCTATAAACCCTGACTTGGTCCTCCCACAACACACAAACACTTAAAAACTTTCTTAAACAAGCATTGCACTAATATCGCACATATCCAAGTCATTAATTAATTATTAGCAGTTAACTTTAAGTTTGTCTTCTCTTCCCTCCAGGAAGACTGGGTAAAAGCAGACAAGTTAAATAAACATTTTAAAATCCTTTATATGCAATTGTCTTTTTTAAATTGCAAATAATGTTCAAAGTGCTGTGTGCTATTAAAGTGTAAGTGCAATTTTTAAAGTGCATTTAGTGAAGGGGGTAAAGTGCTGTTATTTTTGTAACAAATGGGTTGTTTGTTACAGGTTCCATACTACACATCTTCGTAAAGTATTTTAAAATCGTGGAGTCTTGGCTGGCCAGGCAACCAACATGTTTAACTGGACAAAATGGGGCCAGCATAGCTTTTTACTATATGGTTCCCAAATAAAATGTCTACAATGCTTAGGTGATATCATTCAGGCTCATTTGGCTCTTTACTATCACTACTAGAAGAAATTAAACAGTATTACACTTCTATGGGGTATTAATTGCTAACATGTAACATATTTAGATCACCATGTCACGTTTTATTGTTTTACAAATGCTAAACTCGCCAAAAATAACAGATTAACATGTTAAATAAGTTCAGTTTTTATTTGGAGCTCTGAATCCCCACCTCCTTTGCTCTCTGTGCTAAATCGCTCCCCCTTCAGAGTGCTACCGACGTGCGTTCTGCTAATAAAACTACTGCACATCGGTTCAGGTTTGTGAAGTTGTAGTGTATTATTTTGTATCATGCTTTTGTATTGTATGATTTTGTATTTGTGGAGAATTGTAGTGTCAGACAGGATGATGTCGCACTCACTTAGTCCACTTCTTTATACAGTCTATGGCGCAAGAGCATGGGAGACGCAGGCTTTTGGAATAAGCTGTGGGCAGGATCTTACAGCTAACAGTGAGGAAGATTCAAACATGCATGGATGACAGCTAAAACCTCTTCATTAGAACATGGTAGAACGCTCAAAAAAGCCAATTTTGCGTAATAATCCCTGTTTAAAGTTCTCCACATGCTCAAACACTTTGTCTATAGAAAGGCTTCCGGTATATATGAGTCCACTTTCCTCAAATAGTCATTATACCGTAGTCAAAAGTGGGACTGGATTTCCGTAACAATGGTTTGGTTGCTGCATGAAACCTGGTTGGATTGAAGTTGGAAGTGTGGATTTGTTTACACAGCTAAGGAGGAGCAGGGACAGAGGGAAGGATGTGTGTGCAACAGGGGTCAATCATGCTAGCTCTGTCGTAAACGTGGGCGCAGTCAGTATCTCGGGTATATTTCAAAATTCCTTGTGATTCTGAATCTCTTTTACAGGTGAGTAATTTGTTTTTTCCTATTTTGTTTGCCTTTTTTTATTGATACTCTGTAGCCGATGTAGTCAACATGCTCTGGGGGTGTGATGCTAACTATAGGCACTGCTCTGTCTGAAGCTGTTACTCAAGTTGAGATTCATCTGAGTTTAGTTTTAGCCTAATCTGATGAGAAGGAACTGATTTAGCTGGAGCCGCTCTCACCTTTTTGTTGAAAATCAAACCTCAGTGAATGAATATGTGTCATTTAAATCCACTTTGTATGTTTTTAGGCATGTCCCACCGGGAGGAGCCAAGCAAGGTGTATTCATATAAACATGGGGACTGTTGGGTCCTGGCTCCTCTTATCCACCGCAGATGTAGCTGATTGTGATTGCTTTCAGGTGCACATGGGAGGAGCCAAGTTCTTAGCAAACAAGGGACACCTCCAGGTGGACCCCCAGGCTTATACGGATGGGCGTGGTGAAAGTCCCTGACTAATTCAGGGTCAGGAATGCGTGCCCTAGGCACCCAAGAACGCTCTTCAGGACCATACCCCTCCCAGTCCACCAGGTATTGAAGTCCCCTGCCCCGGACGGTAAAAGCCGGGTGACCATCCACGACCCGGGAGGGAGGAAGGGGATTGGCAGGAGGTCACTGGTACGGACAGGCTTGATTTGGGATACGAGGAAAGTAGGGTGGATGTGGAGAGACAGAGGAAGTTGCAGTTATAGGGCGGCTGGATTAATGATCTTGGTGATCTTGAATGGCCCCAGGAAGCGGAGGAAGAGTCTGTCTTGAGTGGGATGGTCTTGGATGACAGCCAAACCGATTGGGGAGGTTGGTATCTGGGAGCAGGAGTGCAGTGCAGCTGCAGCTGTCTTGGTATGATCCCCCGATTGGAGTAGTGCGGCTCTGGTCTTCCCCCAGACTCTGTGACAGCGTTGAAGGTGATGATGTACAGACAGTACCGCCAGGTCTTTTTCCTCCAACGGAAAGAGCAGGGGGTGGTAGCCAAGGGAGGCTTGGAATGGGGATATACCCGTGGCCGAAATCACTAAGGAATTGTGTGCGTATTCGATCCAATGTAAGAATGTGCTCCAGGCAGAAGGGTTTGAAGATACCACACATCGCAATGCTGTCTCCAAGTCCTGGTTTGCCCGCTCAATCTGTGTTGGACTGGGGATGGAAACTGGACGTGAGACTGACAGATGCACCCAGACCCTTGCAGAAAGCACGCCACACCTGGGAGGTAAACTGGGGAGGTAAACTCCGAGACAATATCTGAGGGAATTCCATACAGCCGGAACACGTGATTAATAATCTGGTCAGCTGTTTCCTTGGCGGTCGGAAGCTTTGGTAGGGCGATGAAATAGGCTGCCTGGGAGAAATGGTCGACGATGATGAGGATGACTGTGTTGCCTTGGGACGGCGGGAGGCCTGTGGCAAAGTCTACTGCCACATGGGGCCAAGGCGGCTTCAGGACCGGAAGAGGATGCAGCAGGCTGGACGGTGGCGAATGGGAGGCCTTACCCCTGGCATACACCTGGCACGCGGAGACGTAAGCCTTGGAGTCATTTCAACAGTGAGAGGATGCGATTGGCTCCTGGATGACAGGCAAACCGAGAGCTATTCCAGTACCTTGGAGGGAACAGCATCTGGAACGAGTGCCAGGTGGGCCATTACCTGGATCAGGGTCATTGCGTTGAGCCTCCAAGTCTACCAAGACCAAGTCTTTGATCTCCTAGTGGATGGCTGCAACAACACACTTAGGTGGAATGATGGGTTCTGGATCGGTGGTGGGCTCCTCCTGAGTGAACTGACAAGAAAGGGCGTCTGGCTTGACATTACGGTATCCCACATGTCTGGGGAAGGATTAAGGACAGAGTTCGTGCCCCCTGCAGGAGACAAGGTTGGGTATAAGAAGTGGGCGTGACAAGAGAAACTCCATTCCGAGATCTTTTCCCGGACCCAGTCCATGACAGGGTTGTGAGCCACAAACCACGGGTAGCCCAAGACAAGTGGAGAGGAAGGGGTGGAGATGACGTGAAAACATTGGGTCTCGTAGTGATTGCCAAACAAAACAAGAGTGATGGGTTCCGTGATGTGCGTAACTCTGGCTAAAAGCCGCCCATTCAAAGCAAGAGCTGTAAGGGGTTGTTCAAGTGGCTCCAGCCTAATCCCTGACTGCTCGACTACCTGCTGATCAATAAAATCCTCCTCTGCTCCAGAGTCTATGAGGGCTAGGACGGATAAGGTAGCTGAACAAAAGCACAGTGTAGCCTCAAGCTGAAATTTATTGTTTTTCTCTGGGATAAGATGCTTCCCCACCAGTCCTCCCAGTGCTACTGGTGGGCGCCCCCTTTTGGCCGAACCGGGCACGTGGCAAGAAAGTTCAATTCAATTCATTTTATTTTTGTAATGTCCAAAATCACAACAACAGTTTTCTCGAAGGGCGTTCATGTTTTGGTTGATGGGGGAAACCGGAGTACCCAGAGGAAACCCATCCAGACACGGGGAGAAACATGAAAAACTCCACACAGAAAGGCCTGGGCAACCCGGGGATCAAACCAAACCTTCTTGCTGTGAGGCATGAGTGTTGCCACTCAGCCACCGTGCTGCCTACACACAAAAACAAACAGGAAAAATCAAACAACAGACAAAACCAGGAAAATCGACAAGGTGAGGAGGAGGGAGGGGGGCGGAGGAGGGCCAGGCGAGAAGGAGGAAGACCAGGTGAGGTGAAGGAGAGCCGGGCGAGGAGGAGGAGAGCCAGGCGAGGAGGAGAGGGAGGCGGGTGGAGGAGGGCCAGGCGGGGAGGAGGAGAGGGTCCAGCTGTCATCGGGGCATCTGAAAGAGTTACACTCCACAGGGGGAGTGGGACAGGGGACAACATGTGAATAGCATTGCTGATGAGAAAATAGGAGGAAGCAGAGGATAGTGCTCAGGTTGCCATACTTCCTCCAGCTTGTTATCTCCTACTGCAGCCTATCTTATCCCGGGTTTTAATGTCACTCCCTAACTCCCTCACTAAGTAACCCGGTCATAAGCTATACCGAAGAGGAAGGTTTTAAGCCTGGTCTTAAATACAGAGACTGTGGGGGCCTGTTTAACATCAGCAGGGAGTTGATTCCATAGCACAGGAGCTTGGTAACTGAATGCTCTCCCTCCCACTGTACTTTTGGACACTCTAAGAACCACTAATAGTCCTGCATTCTGAGAGCGGAGTGCTCTGTTTGGCTGGTACGGGACAATAGCATCTTGCAGATAGGATGGGGCCATACCGTTTAGGGCTTTGTATGTCAGGAGGAGGACTTTAAATTTGATTCTAAGCTCGACAGGAAACCATTGCAGAAATTTTAGTACAGGACTGATGTGGTCTCTTCTTTTAGTTCCTGTTAGGATTCTGGCCGTTGCATTTTGGACCAACTGGAGGCTCCTTATAGTACTTTTGGGGCAGGCGGCGAGCAGAGAATTACAGTAATCAAGTCTGGAAGTAACAAATGCATGGATGAGTTTTTCAGCATTGTTTTTAGGTAAAATATTTCAAATTTTAGTTATATTTCGCAGGTGAAAGTATGCGGTTTTACAAGGTGTACAGAGTAAATAGGATTGGACCAAGCACAGATCTTTGTCACAGGCTACTGTAGAACAGGGAGAGGTGCACTGGTTTATACTAACAAACTGGTCCTATCTGATAGATAAGATTTAAACCATTTGAGGGCGGTCCCTCTGATTCCAATGTCACATTCTAACCTCTGCAGTAGAATGTTGTGATCAATGGTGTCAAACGCTGCACTGAGGTCCAGTAGGACCAGGACTGAAGCCAGCCCATTATCAGCAGCTAGTAGTAAGTCATTTGTTACTTTAAGCAGTGCAGTCTCTGTGCTGTGGTGAGCTCTGAATCCAGATTGAATTTTTTCAAATATATTATTGTCCTGCAGGTGGTGGCAGAGCTGTTTCACCACCACTCGTTCTAGAATTTTTGAGAGGAAGGGAAGATTAGAGATAGGTCTGTAATTGGCTAGTTCATCAGGATTTAGGTTAGGTTTTTTCAAAAGGGGTTTAATCACAGCATACGTAAAGGACTGAGGAACGTAGCCATTTTCTAATGACATATTTATTATGTTATGGATGGAATCTATTATTAGGGGGAGGGCTTCTTTGAGGAGTCTGATTGGAATATGGTCGAGCAAACAGGTTGATGGTTTGGACGACATGATGGCTGAGGTAATCTTCACTTAAATTATTATAAATATAACAGCTTTTTGGTTTTTCCAATTGGGGCATGTAATGGAGAGTGCAAGGATTTCAAAGGAGAGGTAAGTATAGTTGGGTTTGGGGCTGAGAATTAGACTGGAATGAGAGATGATGGCCACACCACCACCTCGACCTGTGCTCCGGGCACTCTGAAAGTTCATGTGACTTGATGGTGTAGATTCGTTTAGTCTAACATAATCATTTTCCCGAAGCCCTGTTTCAGTTAGGGCTAACAGATCAATATTACGGTCGCCAATTAGTTAATTTATTAAAAGAGATTTGGAGGAAAGAGACCTGATATTTAGCAGTCCACATTTTACACACTTATCATTTTGTTTATTTGCGGCACATTTATTTATTTTTATTAAGTTATGAGATCTGACAGCTTCCTTGTCAGAGTTTAGAGGTGTTTTTTTTTTTTTTTTTTTTGTGCTTTTTGTACGTGGGGCACATGGGGCACACACAGTCTCTGTCTGTTTGGAGCTGTTCTCGCTGACTGAGCTGTGCCTCACTGGTCTAAACTGCTCCCTAATGTCACTATAACTGTGCTTCCCTGAGCTATTTTGCGTGCTAGTCTTACCTGGTCAATCTAGACTAGCAATCATATTCTGAGCTAACAGGGCGTAGCCAGCCTGCGTGGGATGGATGCCGTCTCTACGTATAAGCCTAGGCTTCCCCTCAAATGCCCTCCAATTATCTATGAAGACGACACCATTCTGCGGGCACCAATTGGTCAACCACTGGTTGACTGCTGAAAAGCAGCTGTACATTTCACAATTGGCGTAGGTTGGGAGGGGGCCAGAGAAGTACACGGACTCCGACATCGACTTAGCCAATTGACAGACTGCAGCTATCTGTAACTTTCTTCTGTCACAAGCCTGTCCTGGTCTGATCCCGGCTGCACGGGTTGCGCTGGGGGGCTAGTCTCGCTAGCTAGGCTACAGCTACTGCGGTCCGCGGTCCCTACTGCTGCTACCTGACTGTAACTTGGGGTCAGAGCCTCCAATGAGCGGATCCGCGTTTCTAACTCTGAAACCGTGGCCTGCAGGACTGCCACTACACTACACTTAACACAGCTGTCCCTATCATCGTCAAATAAGCCAGGGTCATCACTCCACATATGGCAACCAGGGCAGGGAAGAGCGAGAGAAGAGGAGGAAGGTTTAGCCATGATGCTAGTCAGCTAGGCTAGTTCAGGCTGAACCGAGAGATAGAGGGGCTTAATCCAAGTGCGGAGCAATAGATGCTGAATGAAACTTCGGTGGTTTAGCGAAGTATTCAGGCACTAGTGTAGATGTTAGAAACTGCTTTTAAAACTGTAAGGATTCGTGGATTAACAATTTCAGGAGAGAGACGCTAGATATACAACTCGCAAAACAGAATGCACTCACCCGGAAATGACATATCCGTCTGGAAATCAGCCAGAACGAAATCAGCCAGATACGTATTGTGGCAAAGTGTCCCCCTCTGCCACAATACAAGCATTCCCCCGCCAGACAAATGTACTCCACCCAGCTGCATAGGCTCCTCGGCGGGCGGTGAAGAGGAGCATATTTTGGTCCGAAACTGACGAATGGTGTATCTCTCTCTGACGCATCTGCAAGCGGTTGTCAATTCAGTTGGCTAGCGAAATTAAGAATCTCAGGTCAGGGGGTTCATCGCGAGAAACCAGTTAATCTTTTAATCGATCACTGATTCCCTTTAAAAAGACAGCCTTTAACGCACTGTCGGTCCAGTCCACCTTCGCAGCCAATGTCCAGAACTCAACTGTATAATCTGCCACAGACTTGGATCCTTGAGCAAAACTCAACAGGCGGGAAGCGGCGTCAGCCTGATAAACTCACTCACAAAACTATCAAAGGTTATCTGGTCTAATGCAGTGTTCAAGAACTTAGCCTCTGCCCATTGGAGTGCTCTCCCCCTCAGCAATCCACAAATATAACGTGTCTTGGCAGCGTCAAATGTAAAACAGGCTGGACGTTGTTGGAACATGGACAAGCATTGGAAGAGAAAGCCCCGACAGAGGTTAGGCTGACCTGAATATAGATCTGGATCTGTGCCCCTCGACTCCAGAGGACCCGGCGGCGCCATGGTCCCGGTGGCGGCAGCGACGGCGGGAGCCGAGGGCGGGAGTGCGAGTAGTATGGCAACCTGGTTGGTAATGTTAGACAGGTGGGTGCTGGGTGAGGGTCTGGTTACACTAGAGCAGGGTCCAGATTGTCTGTTCGTGTTGTCCGATTATCACTCTGTGATGCGTAAACACCTGCGTTTGATTCGGTCCTGAGTCTGATTGGTCCATATTGGCCAGATTGTTCTGTCGTAACGTTAGGCACGAGGGACCAAAAAGACATAACTTGGGGAAATTTTAGCAGTGTTTATTTACAATAGTGCAAAAAGGCAAATGACAGTAGATCAGACGGTGAACTGGGAGCTAGGAGTTTGCGTGAGTAGCTGAGTCAGAGATGGGGAGAACAGTACAGTAAGCAAGGTAAAAAGCGGGAAAAACATGAACAGAGCCAAGCAAGGTATATTCACGTGAACACGCTGACGATCTGGCACCGAGTGTTGGGTCCTGGCTCCTCTTATCCACCGCAGGTGCAGCTGATTGTGATTACATCCAGGTGCCCACGGGAGGAGCCAAGATCTCCACCCAGCTCCAGAACACGTGAGAGAGGGAAAAGGACAGCAATCAAGGCAGGACAGAGAGGGATCGTGACACAATCAAACCTGTTGCTTAGGGAGCGACCTCAGGGAAAGAATTTGCAGCTAATTTGTCTTTTTTTAATGTTCATATCTTGAGTTACGGACACAATAGCAGAAGAAAAATACTAGGATCATGTAGAGGGGGTTAAGACAAACATTTTAAGACCAAAGTAACAAGCCTGAAAGCAGCAATTACAGAGAGAGGGGCCATAGTTTTTGAACGTAATGTGAAGTGGAGCCAGAGTCAGTGGAGCCGGAAACATGCCCATGATCACTTTCTATTTGGAACGTGGCGGCTAGCAGGTTAGCTATGTCCATTTACAGTATATATACAGTCAATGGACAAAACCAGGACCAGTGCACCATGTGCGATATATTGTCCATGGTGCAAGTAATCAAACGTGAGCAGCCTCATCGTGCTCAGGGCTGTTAGTTGGGAAAAACTGGTTGCTGTTCGAGCATTGAAGTACACAGGACGATTTGATCCGTTTGAAGGAAACTCTCTAATGCTCAGTCTGATCACATTCTGTATATTTTTAAGTGAAGAAACATTAGACTCATTTAGCACATTAATTTCTGTTCCCCAATTTGTTTGTGGATTAAAAAAAAAAAAAAAAAAAAAAAAAAAAAGACAAATGTTTATATAGTTGTTTTTTTGTTTTGTTTTTTGTTAATTGTTCTGTAATTTTAAAGCCATTAAGGACAGATACATGTAGGACCGACGCATATAATTATTTTTTTCTTTAGGACAGATGGATGTGCAGAATCATTAGATCATACAAGAGTCACTTTTGTCCACCAGGGAGCACTCTACTCAGATCCACCACAGACACAGAGGAACTTTTCTTCCACTCTCCAAACCCAAACCCAGGAAACAGAGGCTCAGTGAAGGTGTGGCTGAAGGTGTGGAGGTGGAACAGTTCTCCATCAGAGTGGATGTCATAGAAGGACAGAGATCCAGCCTCAGAGTCCAGGAACACAGACACTCGACCTGAGCGACGTAAGGAGAAGGAGAAGGAAGAGGAGGAGAGGTTTGTGCATCTGTTGTTGTGACAGAAATGATAATGTCCATAATACACCATCAGACTCCAGGACTGATCATTGTTTTTAAATCCACACTCTTCTCTCTCTCCTCTCCGTCTGATTCCTTTGTTACTCACTGATATATCAACCACCTCTCCACGCCAATCCACCTCCCAGTAACAGCGCCCCCTCAGGCCAGTGCAGCTCAGGACCTGACGATAGTCTGTAAATCTGTCCTCATGATCTGAATACTGCTGCTCCTCTCTCACACAGGTCACTGTCCGTGTGTTCTCAGACAGTTTGAGTTTTCTGTGAGCTGTGTTTGGATCCAGAGAAAACTCACCGGAATCTGAGGACACAAACATGTGACATCACTTCCTGTTCCTGTGAATATGAAAGTTCTTTGTTTTATTTTAATTATATTGTGAGCTGTAATAATACATACATGTACAAATACTGTCAAATCTCAAGTCTATATAAATATTTTGCAGCTCAAATCACTCACAAATGTTTCATCTACAACTGTGAAGACTTGAAGCCTGTTAAAGTTACATAATGTTAATGTCCTTATGAGACTCACACTTCCTCAGACCTGGGACCATCCACTGTTCTCCAGCAGGATCCAACCTGAAACACACAAATCCAGTTTAGACCAGACCAGAGACCAAGACCTGGACCAAGCCTGGACCAGAGACCCACTGAACCAGGACCCACACCTGAGAGACTGCAGGGGGCAGTGGGGGTCGTCCCATAGAGCGCAGCTGAGGGTCCTGGATGGTTGTAGCTCAGGTCTAACTCTCTCAGATGGGAGGAGGCGGAGCCCAGAGCTGAGGCCAGAGCAGCCCTGCCCCTCTCTGAGACCAGACATCCAGACAGCCTAAAGACCCAACATTACACTCATGTGGACACAAGGGAGAAGAATAAATCATGGGAGAGCCTAACCTGAGAGTCTCCAGTTTGCTGGTTGTGCTCTTCAGCCCAGAACACAGCAGCTCCACTCCTGAGCCCTGGAGGTTGTTGTGACTGAGATCCAGGTGTGTGAGACTGGAGGAGCTGAGGACTGAGGCCAGAGGACCACAGCTGTGAGCGGACAGGCCACAGCCACAAAGACTGAGGAGAGAGAGGGACATTAGATAGTGGAACCATGACACAAGAAATTAAACATAATCTGCGGTCACAGGGCTTTGGTGGAGGCTTTCACCACCAGCAGCAGACCCAGGAGAGCTGTCTCTGAGGAACAGTATTTCCTCAGGTCAAACTTCTCCAGGTCTGAGTCTGAGGACAGTAACAGGAAGGACAGAGCCGACCATTGAGCAGGAGAATTTAACTTGGAGATATGTCCTTTTCTCATGTATCTCTGTATCTGCTCCACCAGACTGTGGTCATTCAGCTCGATCAAACAGTGGAGCAGGTTCAGGCTTCTCTCTGCAGAGAGACGCTTTTCATTCAACTTCTGTTTGAGGTGTTTTACTGTCTCCTGATTGGTCTGGTCACTTCCTGTCTGAGTCAGCAGACCCTGCAGCAGTCTCTGATTGGTCGGTAGAGACAGCCCCAGGAGGAAGCGCAGGAACAGGTCCAGGTGTCCATTTTGACTCTGCAAAGCCTGGTCCACAGCAGGGCAGTGTAGAAAACTCAGTTCAGTCTTTTTCTTAAACAATCAATCAAAAAGGGAAGTTTGTTGGACCTCCAGCAGGTTGACTCCAGACTCTGTGAAGGTCTGATGGACGTGAAGAGCAGCCAGAAACTCCTGCACACTCAGATGGATGAAGCAGTAGACATTGTCCTGGCACAGGCCTGGCTCCTCTCTAAAGACCTGTGTGAACACTCCGGAGTACACTGAGGCCACTGCAGTGTCCAGCCCACACTCGCTCAGGTCAGACTCGTAGAAGATCAGGTTTCCTTTCTGCAGCTGCTCAAAGGCCAGTTTTCGCAGAGATCGCACCATCTCCCTGGTCTCTGGAGTCCAGTGAAGATCTGCCCCTGATCCCTGGTGATACTTGATGTTGACTTGACTTTGGCCTGAACCACCAGGAAAAGGATGTACATCTGTGTGAGAGTCCGGGGCAGCTCTGGTTTCTCTGTTTGTTCCAGAAGCTTCTGTATAACTGTGGAGAGGATCCAGCAGAAGATCGGGATGTGGCACATCATGTGGCGGCTGCGGATGCTCTTGATGTGGGAGATAACGGCTGTGGCCTGGTCTCTAAACCTCTTCCTAAAGTACTGTTCCTTCTGCAGGTCAGCGAAACCTCGTACCTCTGTCACCATGGAGATGTATTCAGCAGGGATCTGATTGACTGCAGCAGGGCACATGGTTATCCAGAGATGAGCGGAGGGAAGCAGGGTCCCCCGGATGAGGTTCACCAGCAGCACATGGACTGAGGTGGACTCTGAGGGGTCGGTCAGGACCTGAGTACGGCTGAAGTCCAGAGGAAGTCTGCACTCGTCCAGACCGCCAAAGATGAAGAGCACCTGAAGCTGCTGGAAGCTGCAGAGACTTTTGGATAGACTGAAGAAGTGGTGCATCAGTCCCACCAGGCTAAACTGTGTGTCTCTCAGCACATTGAGCTCTCTGAAAGTGAACGGGAACAGCAGCTGGAGGTTCTGGTTGGCTCTGCCTTCAGCCCAGTCCAGACAGAACTTCTGAGTCAGCACTGTTTTCCCTGCACCGGCCACGCCCTTCGTCAGCACCACTTTGATTGGCTCTGGTGAATGTGGGCGGGCTTTAAAGAGGTCTTCACATGTGATGATGGTCTCCGGTGAAGCCGGTCTCTTGGACGCAGTCTCCATGTGTCTGACCTCATGTTCCTGGTTGACCTCTGAGGCTCTGCCCTCTGTGATGTAGAGCTCTGTGTAGATCTGGGTCAGGGGGGCGGAGTCTCCTGCTTTAGCCACACCTTCAAACACTCGACTGAACCTCTGCTGCAGATGCCTCTTCAGTTTATCTCCACAAACTCCAACATTGTTTCCTGAATAAAACACAAACAACTGTCAACTCAAGCTTCTTCTGAAAAGTTCTTTACTTCAACTTTTTCTGAACAAGAAGTTCAAACTGAAAATTAACTACTTTTAATTGTGAAGTTGAAGAGGCAGAATGTGACTTTTCTGGTGGAGTTTCTGAGACCTGCTTGGAAATATAATTTTAGAAAGTTTCACAGTATCCCATTAAACTTCATGGAGACAAAAATAGGACGCCAACAGAGGAAGATACAGCTCACATCTGTGGAGAGAAGAAAAAAGCAATGGAAACACATATAAATTAATAATTGCTAGAATGTTTAATACTGTAGAACATTCCAGGCAAAGCCACAACATCTCCATGTAAGTGACAGACCCTCTTTTCCACCAGAGAAGTGACACAATAAAACTTCAGGTTAAAGAGATTATAGCCAGCAGATGCTCCTCAGAAGGAAAAAGCACCCACCTAATATCATAAGTAACTGAGTTCTTACTGTCCTGCAGGCGCTGAGCCAGCTGCTCCTGGTCCATCCTCCTCAGGAAGTCCAGGGTGATGTTCAGAACCGCCTCTCTGCTGCTCTGCTCCTCCTCCTCACTCTCAGAGCATTCTGGGTAATCTAAGGCCAGGAGCCTGTGGAGCCTCTGCAGCTGCTCTTTGACAAAAGTCAGGACGTCCTCCTCCAGAAGCTGGAACAGAACAATAAGAGAAGAGTTTAGTCAAAGAGGGTACCTGAGGAGCACCCCAAAGAACCCCACACATGCTGCACTCGTGTGGTACTCACCCTGAATATGGCGTCCAGCTGCTCCTTTGGGCCTGGCTCCCTGTCAAACAATAAATTCATCATCATTTATTTATTCCAGACTCATCGTCCATAAAAGAACACAATAAGAGACAACAGTAAAACAGGGTTATAAAAGACAGTCAGTGTTTCCATAAAGAGCAGTGGTTCTGCACAGAACTAAACCTGGGACTCACCAGCATCACCACCACAGAGTTCAGACACTCATTTAGGCCACACATGAATTTATAGATCAGGTTTGTCATGAGAGACTGAAAAGTGTTCAGACAAGCCTGACAGAACAGGAGACTGGCTCTACTGGCCCTGGACTTTTTCAGCAGCATTCTGAGGGCATCATGAGAAGATACTCTGAGCTTTTGCAGCGTGACCTTATATTTGCACCACAGCAGGGCTGTGTACAACAATGTACAGGAGGTTCACACACAGAGACAGTGAACAGGACAGTCCCACAGCTCTTAGCAGGGACCAGCTGTCTTTGGGTGCATTTAGACTCATCAGGTCTGAGGTAGAATGAGTTTAGCCTTAGATCTGCTGAGGTCTAAAATCTGTGTGTACTGTTGGTAAAATATGTTAGAAATGTTGATCTTTGGTTAAATGCAAGTGAAGAGTTAACTGAATAAAAATTAAAGTCCCCAATATACTGTAGCACAGAAGTTTCACATTGGCGATGTACTCAGGTTTTGATCCTGGTTCAAAACAGTACAATCTGTAGAAGACCCTGTGATCCTGTCCCACCTGAACTCGTCCGTCTCACACTGAAAGTAGCTCCATTAAAACACAGGATCACTGTTTGCACTGATGAAGGATGAACAGTGGGTGGCGCTGTCCTGAGAACATGTCCAGACCTCTGGTTTAAGAAGGTCTTACCCTCTGGTCTTCAGGAGGAGCTTCTCTAAAGTCTGGAACATAACCTATGGAGTGGTCACTTTTCAGAGACACAGAGCTGGGAGCAGGTTTAGGTCTGGGTTTAGACCCGGGGCCAGGTCCAGGTGGCTCCATGTTGTAGGAGCTGGAATCAGAAGAAGAGTCCATTTGAACAGAACATACAGAGATGTGTCCTGTTTAGAAGCTCTGTTCTCCAGATGTGGAGTCACTGTGAAATGTGTCTATGTCCTGCACCCAGAGGTCTGATCATCTGTGTTTTCCTCTGCTGGACACATGATGAAATAAGACTTAACTGGGTGCGACTATGTTGAAAATGTTCTACTTCCTCATTAGTTTGGGTTTGGATTAGACCGTGATTAAACCAGGATCATAAAGGTCCAAACAGAAACTAAACTGGACTAAACTATTTCCAAGGAAATAATTAATCTGGTATCAACCAAAACCAACCATGTTTAAAAGAGGTCCAAACGAGGCCCCATTAGAGGAGCAGCTGTACTTGTACTTTTAATTGAGTGTATTTTTTAGCCATGTTACTGCACTTTTACATGAGTACAAATACTCTTTCCATCACTGTTAGAGTAGTTCAGAATTAGATCAGGTTAAAACCAGGACTAAGAGTATCAAAACAGAACTAAACTAGGACTAAGGAAATACTTGATCTGGTCTTAACTGAAACCAACCGTGTATAAAATAGATCAACACCAGGTCCCAGTCAGAGGACTAAAGCTAAGACAACTCATACAACTCACTGCTTCAATATTTGACATGTTAATCATGTGAAATAGTCACTGTGTCACCCTCTTCTCAAACACTTTTCAACAGCACATCTCTCAAACACTTTCAGTTTCAGTTGTGTGGCGGCTGTGGTCCTGCCTCTCACTGACAGTGACACTGAGCTCCAGCAGAGGGCGCCACTCTCCAGGTCTCTGAGACAGCAGATAAATGTTTGAACAATTTTACTGGAGAAATTGAAGAGAATTTTTTCATTTATTTTATTTTATTTTTATTTGAGTAGAGAAATCACAGAAAATGGAACACAACGCAGAGTAAATAAACTGCACAAATAGAATCCTTTGAAAAAAAAATAAAAATGAAATAACTGCACATTTTATAGCGAATGACTTCCTTTTAGTCCAGAGTTTACCAACAAGGTTCATTTTAAAATTAACTCCGAACATATTTTTTCCATTTTTCGAATATGAATTTTAACATTTCTCCATAATGGCCTCTTTTCTGATGCGAAGAGTCAGCTCCAAAGATATCCAACTATTGTTTCCATGGCAGGTGTTTTAGGCTCAGATACACATTTTCAACCAAGTCAACTGGGCAGTGTTAAAAACAGCTTGCAGTGCTTTGTTAATGTCAGCCGAGTCATTACAAATCACAAGACAGTCCCAAAACATGATTGTGGTGGGCCACTAGGCAGATACAGTTTCTCCAGCACACAGTGTTTCTCTGTGAATATTCTGTGGTCCTCCATTGGGACGTACATATATATATATATATATTCCCATTCTTCATCTGTTGCTTCATGTTCTGGATCACCGCAGTACAGTAGAGCTCTGAGTTGAGCTGAGATAAAGTCTTTCTTAAGACAGCGTAAACCCCAGCCACCTTTTTCTTTTGTTGTATTTTCTAAAGTTTGGAGTCAGACTCAAGGTTTTTTGCTTTGCCATATAAATCTTGAGATTGTTTTGTCCCACTCATCAAATAATTGGTTGGGGGTGAAATTGGAAAAGTCTCGAATAGACAAAGAAATATGAACAGAACAGTCATTTTTATAGTTTCAATCCTTTGACTTAGACTTCAGTTTGGAATAAAAGTGAATTTTTCAAGGTCTTTGATTGGTTTATATGAGGCACAGTCCACTTCATCTTTCCTTCTCTAGGTGTTAAATTTATGACGGCCTCTTTCCAGCTCAGAGGAATCTAAGTTTTTATTTGAGTGTCCAGGTGAATGCTGTTAAAAGCAAAGTAGTAATTGTTTCTTTTAAAGCCTTAAACAACTCTGAGGTGAACCCATCGCTCCCTGGAGTTCTGTAATCTCTTGATTACTGTACACCCCTTATTGCAGCCAAGCAGACTCGGGGTTCATCGGACAACATGACCTGCCTACCCTGCTTACCTGTCTGTCTCCTGCTCACGGGCCTGTTCCCCGCCTGCTGTCCTGTCCCGACCGGTCCACTCCCAACCTGTCCTATCCTCGTCAGGACCGTTGTAGCTCCGCTGGACACCGTTTTCCATCCAGGGACCTCCTCGTGTCATCTGCCCCTCTTCTGGACCGTTGTAACTCCACTGGACACCGTTTCCCGTCCAGGGACCTCCTCGTTTCATCTGTCCCCCTTCTGGACCGTCGCAGCTCCGCTGGACACTGTTCTCTGTCCAGGGACCTCCTCGTGTCCTCTGCTCCTTTGCAGGACTGTTGCAGCTCCGCTGGACACTGTTCTCTGTCCAGGGACCTCCTCGTGTCCTCTGCCCCCTCGGTGGGAACCTTGCAGCTCCGCTGGACACAGCTTTCCGTCTAGGGACCTCGTTGTGTCGTACGCCCATTGCCTGGACCATTGTTGCCCCACTGGACAGTCTACCGGCCCGCACCAGTGACATTTTTTTACGAACTATTGACTATTAACTTTGCACAAATTGTAAATAAACTCCGTAAATCTGCCCCGAGTCTGCACTCTTTGGTCCGCTACACCCACCGTTACGACAGAGAGCAAGATAAACAGAGAGAGGGGCCACAATTTTCAACTCAAATTAGAATTTGACTTGATGGAGCTGGAAACGCCCCCATGATTAGTTCCTGTTTGGAACGTGGCAGTTAGCTATTTCCATTTATATATACAATGGACCAAACCAGGACCAGCGCTCCTTGGGCCATATCCGGGATCTGGTTTGTGAAGTTTTCCTTTTTTTCTTATCTCTTTATCACTTGAGATTTTTCTTGTTAAAACAGAACCACTGCCATAATCTGATGAGTTGTTGTGTTTTTTTTTTTTGGTTTTAGATTAAAGTATTTTTTTAATCTGCCCTTTTTAATAAAAAAAATTTCTCTCCTTAAAAATGAGGTTCTTTCATCATGTCAAAATGAGACACATCAGTCCAGTCATAGTGCAGGAAGCTCTCCTCCATCATCTGAGGCCCAGTTCAATGCAGTGTGTATTTGAAATGCAACAATTCACTGGACATGACTGTTGAACACGTGTGCAGTCAGAGGACTGCACTAAATTGAGAACTTTGACCTATTCTAGAAACTAAAGGTGGAGTGAGAGTGCTGACGGATAACTTCCTCCACGCTCTGAGGCACCGGCCTGGACAGGGTCCTGGGCCAGTGAGAGAAAAGAGCAATGAGAGAAGCATTCCTGCTGCATCAGCCAGAGACCGAGCCAATGTGTCAGCACCACCAGCAGCACCACAACTACAACCACCACCTCCCCCAGAGAAGGAGTCACCACCAACACTACAACCATCTCCCCCAGCATAGGACTCATCACCAGCATCACAACTATCTCCCCCAGCGAGGGATTCAGGAGCACCACCACCTCCCCCCGAGAACACGTGAGCTGCACCACCACCTTCCCAAGTGAAGGATTTATCTCCAGGGTCACTTCCCCCAGGCCCCTCATCACAGGCCTTGAACCTGTCTGTGACAGCCCCAACAGAGGTTTCAGTCTGAGCAGCACATACAGCCCTGGGTCCCCTTTACTACATTTACTCCCTCTAGGGACTCCTCACTCTCCTTTTCCTACCCACCTTCACTCATGGCCCTTCCCAACCATCTAGAAAGCCTCATCAGATCAGGAAATAAGATGGCTCCTCTCACACCTAATATAGCGTATAGCTGTTTTATCCCACTATTGTTTTATTTTACTAAGTGTATATGGGCCTATAATTTATCATTCTTGCACCTTGGCACTTTATATAGTTTAATAAAATTCGGGCAATGGTGCAATACGGCGTAGTATAGTGAAGTGCCAAACTATTCTAACATTTTAATTGGATTTGCTGTGTTTTATATTGGATGATATTGATTAGTGTGTACTCTGATGTGGAATAGCACTGGACACTTTACCTGCCTTTACTGAATGGCCGATTGCTTGCCTTAAGTGTTTTAGGGGTGCCACCTTGTTAAATAAATTTGTTAAATTTATGTCCAGCCTCTCTCCAGTTTATTCTGGTACGTGCTCGTCCTGAATACTACATTGACTTTATGTTTTTAACCGAAACATGGCCCGCAAAAACACAGGTAATGCAATTTTAGTGGAATCATCTCCACCCAACCTCAAATTTGAATCTGAAACATCAGCAAACAAAAAGGGTGGAGGTATGTGCACGTTTTTCTAGAGAACATTTAATTGCTCACAGATTGTCATTTGGAGTCTTTTCATCATTTGAGTATGTTCCCATTAAAATGGAGCTGAAACAATCCCCCTCCATACTCTACTTAGTCATATACAAACCTCCCCAGCACTGTCTGAGTTTTATTGATTTTACTGAGGTGCTTTCAGTCATGTGCACAGACTTTGATGGTTTAATCATCACAGGTGATTTTAATGTACATGTGGATAATGGGTTTGACAGAAACGCTAAAGAGCTCAGTTCTGTCCTTGAAACCTTTGGTCTGACTCAGCATGTCAGCGAGCCCACCCACAAAAGAGGGCACACTCTGGACCTGCTCATCACAAAAGGAGTAAATATTTCAAATGTCAATGTGGTGGATGTTGCTTTCTCTGATCATTTGTCTGTGTGTTTTTTGACTTGTTTGTTATTTCCAAACCAGCGGCTGGTCCTGCAGTTGTTCGAAGGAGACACATAAATGATAAAACAGCTGCACTGTTCATGGAAATGATACACTTTGAAAATGCTTCATGTTCTAATGTTGATGATTTGTTGAACTCTGTGACTTCGAGTGTTTTGAAAGTTCTAGACACTGTTAGGAAAAATATTGGTGCTTAGCTATTCTGCGTAACCATTGCCATAGTTAATTATTGTATTGCTATAGTCCATTATTGTAGCGGTGCTTATGGGAAGACGAGGACTTGATTTCAGCTGTGTGACGCAGATATATGTTCAGGACATGTACAACATATTCTACATCTATCGATAAATCTAATCAAATAACTAAGCAGGGAAATGACTTATTGATAGGCATGTACTGACTCATGACACTTGCCTAGCCTATGCACCAATGAAAGTCTAAACCATGGTTGCCTCCCACTATAGTATGCGTATAAAAACTCATTGTATAGGCGTAAACATTTAGTCTCTGCCTGGGAATGTCAGTTGCACAGACTCCGTGTAAAACTGAGTGTTGGAGGGCCGAGCGGGAATGGAGCAAGTCAAAGCTCCAGGTTCATTATGAGATTTACAGAGAAAAGATGCACATGTACAACCACAGTTTATGTAGAACAAGGCAAAGGTATTTTTCTGACATTATTAGAAGTTGTAATAACAACTCTCGTGTCCTGTTTGCAACAGTAAACAGATTAACAAACCCTCCAGCTCCACTGTCGTTACAACTAATTTCCACATCTAAGTGAAATGAGTTTTGCAGTATTCTTTAATGACAAGGTTCAGGGAATTAAAAATGCTATCAATTCCTCAATGCAAATAACAACCCAGCACCCACCTAGACACTTAGAACTGACTCACTTTGCACCTGTAACTGACAAAACTGTCCAAGAGATTGTCACCAATCTGAGTTCATCTACATGCTGCCTCAATGCCACTTAAATCTGGAACATTCCCAAGAACTTTGAAAACTGCGGTTATCAAGCCTCTCCTAAAGAAGAGCAGTATGCCACAATACTGAAAAAGTTGTTTACCAACAGCTTATTAACTTTCTCCAAATGAACAACTTCTTTGAAGTTTTCCAGTCAGCTTTTATGTCCCACCACAGTAGTAAAACTGCTCTTATCAAGGTGACAAATGACATCTGCTTGAACACCAATGCAGGCAAAGTCTCAGTCTTGATCCTGTTAGATCGGAGTGCTGCATTTGACACTGTGATCCTCTTATAGAGACTAGAGGAATGGTAGGACATCTCTGGTATGGCACTAAACTGGTTCAAGTCAAGAAAGTAACTTTCTCCAGCTAAACTCAGAGAAGACTGAAGTCAAAGAGAAAGTGTCAGTAGTCACCTCCAGTCTCTCTCTCTAAAACCTTCAAATCAGGTTAGAAATTTAGGGATAATAATGGATTCAGACTTGAACTTTAACAGCCACATCAAATCAACATCTGCAGCTTTTTACCACCTAAAAAACATTGCAAAAGCTATACTGTCAAAGCCAGACTTGGAACGAGTCCATGCATTTGTCTCCAGTAGGTTAGACGACTGTAACATCCTGCTCACTGGCCTCTCCAAACTGATGCAGTACATTCAGAACACTGCTGCTCAGGTCCTGACTTCAACCAGGAAGTACTTCACACATGTGTCCTGTGCTCAGGTCTCTGGCTCCTGTGGCTCAGAGAATAGACTTTAAAGCAGCTCTGCTTCTGAATAAGTCTCTCCATGGACCAGCACCAAAGAACATCTCCCACATGTTAGAGCCACATGAACCATCTCACACTCTGAGGACTTCAGGGACCGGCCTCCTGCTGGTGCCCAGAGTCAGGACGAAACATGGAGAATCAGTGTTTCAGTTTTATGCAGCTAAAACCTGGAACAGTCTTCCTGAAGATGTGAGACAGGCCTCTACTTTGACAATGTTTAAATCCAGGCTCAAAACGGTTCTGTTTATCTGTGCATACGACTGAAAAGTTTTTTATTCTGCACTCTTCTGTTTTAATGTTAATTTTATGATGATTATTTGTGATTATTTATGTTTTGATTTGTGTGATTTTAATGTCTTTCTTGTTCTGTAAAGCACTTTGAATTACTGTGTGTATGAATTGTGTTATACAAATAAACTTGCCTTGCCTTGCCTATTTTAGCTGTTATCAAAGTTAAAAAAGTCAGTTTTACAGGCTTAAGTGATCAAACGTGAGCAGCCTCAGTGTGCTCGGGGCTAGTAGTTGGGATAAAATGGCTGCTGTTCCCAGCATTGAAGCACACAGGACACTTTGACCAGCCTGAAGGAAACTCTCTAATGCTCAGTCTGATCACACTGTATATTTTTAACTGAAGAAATATTTGACTAATTTAAGACATTTTCCTATATTTTGTGTTGCACATTTCCCCTGTTATTTGAATTTGGATTTAAATAAAAAGACTTTTTATATAGTTTTTCTGCATATTTGTGCTGTAATTTTAAAGTAATTTAGGACAGACACTTAGAACAAGCTCATATATTTGTTTTTTATTTACATTTTTACTGATTTAGAACAGATAGATGGACAGGATCATTATATCATAAAAGTCACATATGTCCACCACAGGGCACTCACCACAGATCCACCACAGACACAGAGTCACCTTCAAACATCACTCCAAACCCAGGAAACAGAGGCTCAGTGAAGGAAGAGCTGCAGGTGTGGAGATGGAACAGTTTTCCATCAGAGTGGACCTCATAGAAGGACAGAGATCCAGCCTCAGAGTCCAGGAACACAGACACTCGACCTGAGCCACGTAAAGAGGAAAAGAAGGAGGAGGAGAGCAGGTCTGTTTGCCCGTGGTTGTGATAGAGAGAGTAACGCCCAAAAGAGACCTTCAGACTCCACGACTGGTCATTCCCTCCAAACTCACACTGCTCCCTCTTTCCTCTCCGTCTGATTCCTTTGTAACTCACTGCTATTTCAGCACAATTGCTCCACTGCACCTCCCAGTAACAGCGCCCCCTCAGGCCAGTGGAGCTCAGGACCTGACGATAGTCTGCAAATCTGTCCTCATGATCTGGATACTGCTGCTCCTCTCTCACACAGGTCACTGTCTGTTTGTCCTCAGACAGTTTGAGTTTTCTGTGCGTTGTGTTTGGATCCAGAGAAAACTCACAGGAATCTGAGAACACAAACATATCACATCACTTCCTCTTCCTGTGAATCTAAAAGTTTTTTTAGGCCTGAGCCCCTACAGGGCGTAGGGCCTATTGCTTCCGCAATTGCAGACTGCAGTTGCAGACTGTCTTCACAAAGTTGCGCGCTTCGTGGCAGCGCCGCCCCCTGCACAGACTCCTGTATCCTAGCAACCCATGCCGTAGGCATGGGACATGCATATTTGTTCTTGCTAGCATGTCAGTGTCAAGCGCTCATGTCCCCAAACAAACTCCTGGCATCGAGCCCTATCCAAGGCCCCATGCCACAGTCACAGCCCCCTGCAAAAGTCAAAATACATCGTGTCAATGGGAGACGTCCCAATGTCAACTTTGGCGTAGAGCTACGAAATTCGGTACACACATTCTTCATGTGTGATGCCAAACAAAAAATATTATTATGCCCACGCCCTCTGACACACCGGAAGTCGGCCACCTTGGATTGAAAATTCCAAAATGCCGAGTCAGCGTTTTCGCTGACCTCGCATTTTCATCAACTCCTCTGAAGGCGCTTCACCTGCAGGGCTGAAAATCACTGTACATCAACATCTAGTTGCCATGGCGATGCGCCAAACTGTCAATGTTATCCTAATGGGAAACCTCCCAATTTTTCCCATTCATGGGAACAATATTAGTTTCATGGAATAATGTGAAATTTGGCACCATGACTCTTCATGTCATCCTGATCAAAAAAGTCAATCAGACCCAAGTCATATTTTTCACTGGGTTGCCATGGCGATGCGCGAAAGCGCCTATGTTATCCTAATGGGAAAATTTCCAATTTTTCGTACATTTCAGGTCGTCCCCGTCAAAAAAGTCCAGGGGGACAAGTTTATATTCTGCACGGTGTTGCCATGGCGATGCCTGGAAAACCCACGTTTTTGCATTTTGTGCATCAGCACTTCCAATGTGTTTTGACTTGTTTGGTGACAAGTGCAGCCCAAAGCCGCAATACAAAAGGGACAAGTGGCACGTCAGCGCCACCCACAGGGAGTGCCGGGTCGGCCGAGTGCAAAGCACGGCCCGCGAGGGCCATTCGATGCCGCTTGCGGCTTTAATTGTATTTATTTATTCATTTGTTTTTATATTATATTGTGAGATGTAATAATATACACATTAACAAAAACAGTCCCATCTCAAGTCTATAAAGTTACACAATGTTACTTTCCTCATGAAATGAATGAAATACAGAGACTCACACTTCCTCAGACCTGGGACCATCCACTGTTCTCCAGCAGGATCCAACCTGAAACACACAAGTCCAGTTTAGACCAGACTAGGATATGGACCAAGCATGGACCAGAGGACCCAATTAACTAAGACCCACACCTGAGAGACTGCAGGGGGCAGTGGGGGTCGTCCCGTAGAGTGGTCAGGAGCTCAGCTGAGGGTCCTGGATGGTTGTAGCTCAGGTCTAACTCTCTCAGATGGGAGGGGGCGGAGCTCAGAGCTGAGGCCAGAGAGGCCCCGCCCCTCTCTGAGACCAGACATCCAGACAGTCTAAAGACACACAGCATTATACTTGTGGACACAAGGGGGCAGCATTACTCTCATGTGGACACTAGGGGGTAGAGCTCCACTCCTGGGCACTGGAGGTCATTGACTGTGTCTCAATTCGCCAAATGCACCCTTTGAAGGGTCCCTTCAAAGTACTCTTCAAAGTATAGTTTTAAGGTTCTGGTCGAGAATCTGCCCTCCTCAGTGTAGTGAAATGGGACAGGCCTGCACCACGGACCGCACTTCCACCGCTGTCTTTGAGCATACGATACGTACATTATGTACGTTATTTTTAATTACTTATTATTTAATAGAAAAAAGGTGAAGATATTGTTCTCTTTTTTGCATGGGCGCAGTGCATGATGGGATATAGCAGTGCGTGAAGTGTGCATGGATGCACACTTCAGTTACGTCCGATCTCCATGGAAACGCTGGAAAGGGCAGGGCACGTTTGTCGGGCGCATTCAGTCGGGTGCATTGAAATGGGACAACCCTTGTCACGCCGGAAATTACGTAACTGCCCTTCAAAGCACACTTTGAATGGTGATTCTAAGACCATTTTGGCGAATTGAGACACGACAGACAGTTAATGTGACTGAGATCCAGTTGTGTGAGACTGGAGGAGTGGAGGACTGAGGCCAGAGGACCACAACTGTGAGGGGACAGGCCACAGCCACAAAGACTGAGGAGAGATAATGTTACAATCACTGTATCACCCTACCTGATAATGCACAGGTCCATCTGTACACAGAGGAGACAGAACTACACTACCAGCAAGTGCAGCTCAGATGACAGACAGCCTGTCCATAGAGGGTGGGGTTCTGATTTTATTTTGAAATGTAGAGCACTATAAACTATAAGTTTATTGATCTCTTTGACAAAGTGGGCCTCTGTCCCATTAACATGACCTTAATTTTGTTTTGTATTCACCCATTTGTTCACTTCCTATAATTTTTCAATATGTAATTAAACATTAAACATAACTATCCCGGGTTTGTTTTGTTTTAGTTACTCCACCTTTAATTTAAACGCCACACATACACCCGTTACATTTAGGCAATTCAGTTTAACACATGCATCAATTTTTACCTGAATCTCCACATGGTCCAGACCAAGAGGGGGCCATTTGTCAGCCATTTTTAAAGGCTTGGGTGTGGTCGTGGGCCAGACCATGTGAAGGGGAGAACTTTATTATTTTTTTTATTTTTATGTCATGTATTTTATTTCTATGTTTAATTGTTTATAGTTTATTTTTAAACACGTTTGAGTTAAAGGGACTTAGAACCTGAAAGGATACAGTTGTTGGGGAGATTCTGCTAAAAGTTATACCTACAGCACCTGTAAAGTAGATGGTATATACCTGGGGGAGATGCTTCCTGCAGGAGGGTATTTAGGCCAGCCAGTCAGTCTTTAAGAACATCAGTGTAACCTGGTACACGTGGGGTTTTCCTTAGTTTAGTAATTTCTGTGGCTTTTGCTTTAGTTGAGCACTGTTAATTTTTGTGAATATGTTTTATTTTTCCATGGTAGACCCAGTAAACTGCAATACATTTTGGTAACTTGGAATTTTTCTGAGTCTGACTCCTGCTTTGATCAGATTGGCCAGCTTCCCCATAATGCAAAACATCAGAGTAAAACATTAATGCATGTGAACAGTAAAGAAGTTTTAACATCAGGCTATAAATCTTTAACTCTAGATTCAAATAGGTTTCTCTCTTTATCTGTAAGGTGAGTCTAATCTTGCGCTTCTTCAAAAATCACCTGAGAGTCTCCAGTCTGCAGGGGGCCCTCTTCAGTCCAGAACACAGCTGCTCCACTCCTGAGTCCTGGAGGTCGTTGTGACTGAGATCCAGGTGTGTGAGACTGGAGGAGCTGAGGACTGAGGCCAGAGGACCACAGCTGTGAGCGGACAGGCCACAGCCAATCAGACTGAGGAGAGATAGGGACATTAAAGACTAAAACCACGACACGAGTTTAAATACAATCTGCACTCACAGGGCTTTGGTGGAGGCTTTGACCACCGGCAGTAAACCCAGGAGAGCTGTCTCTGAGGCCTGGTATTTCTTCAGGTCAAACTCCTCCAGGTCTGACTCTGAGGACAGTAAGAGGAAGGACAGAGCCGACCAAAGAGCAGGAGAACTTAATGTGGAAATTCGTC
Source organism: Periophthalmus magnuspinnatus (assembly GCF_009829125.3). Lineage (NCBI taxonomy): Eukaryota > Metazoa > Chordata > Actinopteri > Gobiiformes > Gobiidae > Periophthalmus > Periophthalmus magnuspinnatus. The sequence continues at coordinate 25,627,484 of NC_047142.1, forward strand.
CTTCTCTCATGTATCTAAGCATCTCATCCACCAGACTGTGGTCATTCAGCTCGTTCAGACAGTGGAGCAGGTTCAGGCTTCTCTCTGCGGACAGACCCTTTTCATTCAGCTTCTCTTTGATGTGTTTTACTGTCTCCTGATTGGTCCGGTCACTTCCCGTCTGAGTCAGCAGACCCCGAAGTAGGCACTGATTGGTTAGCAGAGAAAGTCCCAGGAGAAAGCGAAGAAAGAGGTCAAGGTGTCCGTTTGGACTCTGTAAGGCCTGGTCTACAGCAGAATGATAGAAGACTGACTCAGACTCAGGATGCTGAGAGCAGTGTGGTGTCTTCAGCAGGTTCTCTCCAGAGCTGAAGAAGGTCTGATGGACGTGAAGCGCAGCCAGAAACTCCTGCACACTCAGATGGATGAAGCAGTAGACCTTGTCTTGGTACAGGCCTGGCTCCTCTCTAAAGACCTGTGTGAACACTCCGGAGTACACTGAGGCTGCTGCAGCGTCCAGGCCACACTCGCTCAGGTCAGACTCGTAGAAGATCAGGTTTCCTTTCTTCAGCTGCTCAAAGGCCAGTTTTCCCAGAGACCAGATCATCTCCCTGGTCTCTGGAGTCCAGTGAAGGTCCACCTCTGATCCCTGGTGGTACTTGATGTTCTGAACTTTGGCCTGCACCACCAGGAAGTGGATGTACATCTGTGTGAGATTCCGGGGAAGCTCTAGTTTCTCTGTTTGTTCCAGAAGCTTCTGTATAACTGTGGAGAGGATCCAGCAGAAGATCGGGATGTGACTCATGATGTGGAGGCTGCGGATGCTCTTAATGTGGGAGATGACGGCTGTGGCCTGGTCTCTGAACCTCTTCCTGAAGTACTGTTCTTTCTGCACGTCAGCGAACCCTCGCACCTCTGTCACCATGGAAATGCATTCAGCAGGGATCTGATTGGCTACAGCAGGGCGTGTGGTTATCCAGACATGAGCAGAGGGAAGCAGGCTCCCCCTGATGAGATTCACCAGCAGCACATGCACTGAGGTGGACTCTGTGGGGTCGGTCAGGACCTGAGTACTGCTGAAGTCCAGAGGAAGTCTGCACTCGTCCAGACCGTCAAAGATGAACAGCACCTGGAGCTGTTGGAAGCTGCGGAGACTTTTGGATGAACTGAAGAAGTGGTGCATCAGTCCCACCAGGCTGAACTGTGTGTCTCTCAGCACATTGAGCTCTCTGAAAGTGAACGGGAACAGCAGCTGGAGGTCCTGGTTGGCTCTGCCTTCAGCCCAGTCCAGACAGAACTTCTGAGTTAGCACTGTTTTCCCTACACCGGCCACACCCTTCGTCAGCACTGTCTGGATTGGTGCCTTTGCCTGTGTTCTCACTGATTGCTTTGTCTGCTCTGTTTTAATTGGTCCAGGAAGAGTATTTGTAACTATTGTTGAAAGTGTGCTCTTTTTCATAGTCTCCTCAACTCTGATATTTTTGTGTCTGTCTTCAGGCTGTTTAAAGAGGTCTTCACATGTGATGGTGGTCTCTGGAACAGCTGGTCTCCTGGATGCAGTCTCCATGTGTCTGACCTCATGTTCCTGGTTGACCTCTGAGGCTCCGCCCTCTGTGATGTAGAGCTCTGTGTAGATCTGGGTCAGGGGGGTGGAGTCTCCTGCTTTAGCCACGCCCTCAAACACTCGACTGAACCTCTGCTGCAGATGCCTCTTCAGTTTATCTTTACAAACTCCAACAGTGTTTCCTGAATAAAACACAACCAACTGTCAACTCAAGCTTCTGAAAACTTCTTCTGAACTAGAAGTTCAAATAGAATATGAGCTACTTTTGATTGTAAAGCTAAAGATACAGAATGTGTTTTTCTGATGGAGGGTCTGCAACCTGCTTATTTCGATGGAGATATAATTTTAGAAAGTTCCACAGTGCACAGTCATTAAACTTCATGTAGACAAACAACAGACCAAGTTACAGGTCACATTTGTGGAGAGATGACCTTACATAAACAACAGATGTTTTTCAAAGACCAATAAAAACACATAAAAATAAAATAAAACATATAAATAAATGGTAGAATACTTAATACTGTGGAACATTCTAGGCAAATAACATCTCCATGGAGGTGATGGACCCTCCACGAGAAAAGTGACACAGTGCACCTTTAGGTTATAGCCAGATTATAGCCAGCAGGTGTTCCTCAGATGGCTAAAGCACCCGGGTCTGTGAGCCTAAAACACCTGTAGACTTTTGTTACTGTGAAGTCCAGTCTGGTGTGGTCTGTTCCTCAGATGGACAGTAACAGAGTTCTTACTGTCCTGCAGGCGCTGGGCCAGCTGCTCCTGGTCCATCCTCCTCAGGAAGTCCAGGGTGATGTTCAGAACCGCCTCTCTGCTGCTCTGCTCCTCCTCCTCACTCTCAGAGCATTCTGGGTAATCTGAGGCCAGGAGCCTGTGGAGCCTCTGCAGCTGCTCTTTGACAAAAGTCAGGACGTCCTCCTCCAGATGCTGGAACAGAACAATAAGAGAAGAGTTTTAGTCAAAGAGAGTACCTGAGGAGCACCTATCTGGGGGACAGATAAAATGAATATTGTTTAAATACATTTTTTTTGTTGTGATAGCGAGTTCAGTGGTCCAGTCATTAATAGAAATAATCAGGTTCACCATTTGGTGTACTCACCTTGAATATGGCATCCAGCTGCTCCTTTGGGCCTGGCTCCCTGTCAAACAATACCATTCATCATCATTTATTTATTCCAGACTCATGGTCCATAAAAGAACACAATAAGAGACAACAGTAAAACAGGGTTATGAAAGACAGTCAGTGTTTCCATAGAGAGCAGTGGGTCTGCACAGCACTAAACCTGGGACTCACCAGCATCACCACCACAGAGTTCAGACACTCATTTAGGCCACACAGGAATTTATACATCAGGTTTGTCATGAGTCTGAAAAGTGTTCACACAAACCTGACAGAACAGGAGACTGGCTCTACTGGCCCTGGGCTTTTTCAGCAGCATTCTGAGGGCATCATTAGGAGATACTTTGAGCTTTTGCAGTATGATCTCATATTAGCACCAGAGTGGGGCTGTATACAAGTGTGGGAAAATGGACATTTGCATGGGGTTGAATTTGGACCCCCCACGACAGTGTTTTGTTTTACTGCATTTTGATTTGAGATTGATGTGTTTTATTTACTTGAAATGTCTGTAAAGACTGTTTTCAAATTGTAAACTGTAATATACTGGCGCCACCAGGTGGCGGTGGCTGTTTTTGTGAGCAATAGAGAGGGAGCGTGCGCGCGAACGAGAGGAGAACAGAGAGATTAAACCACTGAAAATTCACAAAACCTGCCTCTTCATTTGAAGTGAAACATTTGGTAGCAGAGGATGGTTCAGCTGTGTTTTAAAAGAAGGTGAGTCAAGACGAAAAAAACGGAATGGAGTTTGAGCTGCTACAGCATAAGCTAAGTGAGGCTTTGGTGCAACTACAGCTTGAACAGCTACAGGATGTGTGTTCTTTTGCCAAGTTAGACCCGATAAAGCCATAAAAAAACACATGCTGATAAGATTGGTAAGTGAGCAAGTTGAAAAGATCATTGAAAGTGAAGAAGAGGACGTAGCACGCACGTTTCTGCTAAAGGTAATCGCGTATGCTAACGATGCTACACCAGCCGAACTGCCGCCACAGAACACAGCGGCAGACGTGAGCACCAGTTGTTTGAAAAACAAGCATCCCAACAGGCCCACAAGGGCACCCCTAACGAACATTGTCACTACCTACCCATTTGAACTAGTGTCTGTTGATTTTATACACATAGAAAGATGTAAAGGAGGATATGAGTATATCCTAGTTATAATGGACCACTTCACCCGTTTTGCTCAGGCCTACCCCTGCCGCAACAAAGCTGCCCACACTGCTGCTGAAAAGATCTTTGGGGACTTTGCTCTTAAGTTTGGTTTCCCTACTCGTCTTCACCATGACCAGGGAAAAGAGTTCCAAAACAAACTGTTTGCAAAGTTGCACGAATACAGTGGGGTTCAGGGGTCACGGACACCGTACCACCCCCAAGGAAACAGGCAGGTAGAACGGTTTAATCGCACTTTGTTAGCTATGCTCCGAAATTTGCCTGAAGCAGCAAAGAATGACTGGAAGTCCTTTCTCACTAAGGTGGTCCATTCCTTTAACTGCACACGCAGTGAAGCAACAGGGTAGAGCATGCATTCGAATGGTGCATTTAATGGCTTACATAACTTCAAGTGCGATAAGTGATGTCCCATTTCAATACGACAATCCGATGAATGCGAAAATGTAGAGGTAATAACACACAATCAAGACGTAATCAACATGGGAAACACAGCTTCTGTATGGCACAAAAAAGGAGCACCCCATAACTAGACCACAAAACCAAAAATAAAACAAAAGGACCTGAGACATCAAATACAAAATTTTCTTGGCACAGACAGATTTAAGCAGTTTCATGGAGAAGTAAAATACTTTCAATTCATTCATAAAATGTTGAAAGCAGGGGGTAGAGTCTCTCCATTTACAACAATGAATATGGTACTTAGCCAATAAGAAAACAATATTCACAGAATCAATTACATTTCTATCCACATTGTTCACACAATATAAAATATGATTAACATTTAAATTTGGGAATTTATAGGATAACCACTCTCTAATATCATGCTAGAATTCCTTGGACACAGAACAGGTAAAAAAAAGAGATGCTCTATGGTTTTTACAGAGAAATCGCAAAAGGCACAGCCTGATTTCTCAAATTTAAACCGCTTATTAAGGAAATTGGACAGTGGATACATTTTATTACAAATCTTTAGGTGGAACTGCCAATTGAATGCAATTTGCCTTTTCCGGCATATTGTTTTTCTTATAATCATAGAAAAGTATGGACTTGATGCATCTGTAATAAATTTGTAGTTACACACTTTCTCTAACAATTTCAGATGGTCAGTTTTTAAGCTTGGCGGAGATTATTTAACATTTTCTTTTGGATCAGGCGTATTAATGCTGCTGGAATGGAGCTTTAAATTTTGTGATATTCTCTGTTTGTACAAGCAAAATTTAATCGGTCAGTAAAACACATATAATCCCGTAACACCCCATTACAGTCCATTAAATCAGTTACAAACAGAATTCCATTTTTAACCCAATAAGGCTTGGATATTGATTTTAATATTGACCTGTTGTTCCATAGGACCGGCCCATGTGGAGTGAAATTATGTGTGAATATCATTTTCCAATAACATAATATTTGACTGTGATATTTTGACAGAGCAAATGGAATCTTGGTTATTTCGTACTCGCCCCTCAATAAGAAATCTAGACCACCAAATGTATCAAAAATGCCCCTGGGAATGTGAAACCACATGGAATTGGGTGACGCAAAAAAGTCCTTTAACCAATTGACTCTGAGTGATCCAATCAAGGCCTCAAAATCTAAAGCTTTTACGCTTCCATTTTTATATTCTTTAACCAATTGGGATCTCTTAAATAGTGTGTTGTTTTTTTTCTTCATATAAATTGAAAAATTACTGAACTGGCCTGTTTAATGTTGTTATTTGAGATATCAAGAGAATGACAAGGGTATATTAACTTTGACACACACAACTGTTCCAAAAAATTGTGAGATCTCTTATGAGCTACTGATCAAAAGCCCTCTTCATATCACCAACACACTTACCTTCCACCATTTTTATAGGATCTTTAGAAATCCTTAAGCCCAAATATTTGACCTTTGATTTAACACTAATGGAGTCTATAGTGCTTTCCAGACAGGAATGAATTGGGAGCAGTTCACACTTGTTAAGATTAAAAGATAGACCTGAAATCTTAGAGAAGACAAAGATTAGTTTTAATGCAGTTCTAACCCTAGATTTGTCTTTTTAAAACACTAGGCAAATCAAAGGCAAATTGACTAATCTTAAATTATTTTCCAAAAACTTGAATGCCTTGTAAATTTGGATTATTCATTAATGATAATGTGGGTAGTCAAAATAAATCACTTTGGTGAAATTGGACACCCTTGGCAAATACCTCTTGACATCTTGAAGCGAAGAGTCATACCTGATCCCAAAGAGACAAAACTATATCTGTAGAGAACATTTTAATTATATTACAAAAATTGTTACCAAAGCCCAAACCCCCTTTTTAAAGCCAGCCCAGTGCTTAAACGACTGGCAAAAATAAGACCCAATAATTCATAGTCTGTACACAAAAGGGTTATAGGCTGTCAATTGTCAATACAAAGTGGATCTTTGTTGGCTTTAGGAATCAGGGTAATGAAACCACACTTCATGGTAGGAGAGAGATTATGGTTTGCAATAATTTCACCAAAGGCTTCAAATAACAGTTGGCAGATTGTATTCCAAAAAAATAAAATAAAAATCAGGTGACTTGCCTTTAGCCATCTGATGAATTGCTTCATCTAACTCTCTGATGATTAAATCATCGTTCATTTTACATTTAAATTCATCATTAATTTTTTTGAGATTTTTTTGTGACTCAAAAAAGGGCTTACAATTTGCTTCTGAGTAGTTAGAACTATATAATTTATTCTGTGGCTAAACCCCTTTACCTTCCATGCCCTGCCAGGTCATTAGGCCCAAGCCTGGGACAACGTCCGAGCGAGGGACTTATTCAGCCCAGAAAATGGCAAAAATCAAGTAGTAAACATGTCCCGACATGGCAGTGAGTGGTATCAAAAATTAGAACTCGATGAGCTCTAATTGTCACTGAAGATCCTGAGAAAAAATAACGAAAGATGACTCAGTAGCGCCCCCTCAAACTTTGATTTTCATGTGGCCAATGGGAGCCCTATTCGGAAAAAAGTCAACATAAAAATCTGAAACTTGCATCAAAAAATAGAACATGTCACAACTTGAAAAAAATTATATTATGATCCCACCCTAAAATGTACAGGAAGTTGGCCATATTGGATCAAATGAATGACAAAAGCGCACACCCTCGCATTTAGGACATCTCCTCACATCACGTTTTCATCGTGAACACTTCAAATTTGGCCAAATCCCACTAAACTCATGTGTGATTAAAGATTATCACTTACATTTTGAATATGACTTTGGGTGTGGTCATGGTGAATTTTCAACAAAATCACATTTGAATTTTTTATGCTGTGGATTTTTGTACAAGAAAGTTGCAAATTGATCAAAATAAACTAGACACAGGTAGGATTAAAGGCTACCCTCTTGAATTTTGCCAAGTCATAAATGTGGGTGTGGCCAGCCTGCAAAGAAAAAAGTAATTTTCTGAAGATTTAAATTGTGCATAACACAGACGTGCAGTGTCCTTTTGCCTGGCATTAATAGACTTTTTGTTCAAAATCTTGATCTGAACGCCATGATAAATAATTTACATTAGTCAGTTATTACATTGCTCCACAGTGCCCCCTTGAACATTTGAATGGGGCCAAAAAAATTTACTTTGTCACAAACTTTAGAAATTTGGCATGGGCATCCCTATTACCATACTGAATAAAAAAGACAATGAGAACATACCTCTATTTGCAAGCGTGTTGCCATGGCAACGTCCAATATTTCTCATTGAAATACAAGGGTTTTGGTTAACTGGAATGAAAACAATCAGTTTGTCATAGACAGTTGAAATTTGGTACACGCATTCCACACATCATACTGAACAAAAAAAGTCAATGAAGACATAAGTCTATTTCCAACCATGCAAGCGTAACAAAGTCAGAAATGCTATCATTGGAATGAAGGGAGTAGTATTACATAGATGCTGTTTTGGGGGTCTGGGCAATGTAAGTGGGAACGAAAGGCAGATGAAAAAAATGAAACTTAGCATGAAAATAGCCCATGTCATGACAAGTAAAAAACTCTATTATGACCGCATCCTAAACCGAACAAGAAGTCGGCCATATTGGGCGGAATCCGATTTTTACAAAATTGCCCTTATCTTACTTTTTATATCTCCCTCTTGGTATGTATTTCAAAATACTGGAAAAGACTCATGTGCAATTAATTATTGTTGCTTATATTTTTTTATGAATTATAAAATGTGGGTGTGACTAATCCACAAATCAGTGGGAATTTTGACAAGCATAAAAACGGGTGTATTTCTCACAGCAAATTGAATTGGTCCCCATGAAGCATTTGTGTGCATTGACAACCGGAACACAGTGACGTACAAGTTTGATAGCTATAATATAAAACTGCCCTACAGTGCCCCCTTGAATATTTAAATAGAACCCAAAATAATTACTTTGTCATAAACATTTGAAATTTGGCATGAACATCCCTATTCCCGTGCTGAACAAAAAAGAATTGTGGAAAAAACAGCCATGTCCCATGTAGCACAGAAAAATAAATGTCACCTGCCTTCTCTTTTAGTGTCCACTTTTTATGTAAGGGGCCCTAAGAGAGACTCTAATGACACTTCCTCTCTGTTATTAGAACCAGGCAACACCTACCTGGTGGGGTTATTGTGGTGCCCAACTTCTTACAAGATGATGAGTGGCTCCCAGGAAAAGCTAGGTTAGGTGTTCTGAGCCCATGTGAGTGCCTTGAAAGTGACCCTTATGAAGTTAAATTCCAGCGCATGTCAGTGACCCATGAGGAAGTAACTGTCAGTCAGAAGGGCACAGATAAGCTAGACAAAGACCTGAAGGTTCTGTTTGATTGGCTACAGTTAGGTGGCACCTGTGAGCAGCAAGCAGAGTTAAAGGCACTGTTACATAAGTATTGTGATGTTTTTATAGTATAGAAGGATTCCACCAAATCAGTACAAAGAGGTGAGAGAACACATCTCAGAACTGTTGAGGAAAGGCATTATCAAAGAAATTTCAAGTTCATATGCATTACCAATAGTCCTAGTCCACAAGCCAGATGGTAGTTTAAGACTATGCGTAAACTACAGGAAGCTGAACTTAAACACCAGATGTGATGTATTTCCGTTACCACAAAGTGATGAAAGTCTGGATGCTTTAAGTGGTGAGGAGTTCTTCTAAAGCATTGACTTTGCTAGCAGTTACCATCAAGTTGTAGTCCATGAAAAAGACAGGCACAAAACAGCCTTTACAACTCCCTTCAGCCTTTATGAATATACGCGGATGCTGTTTGGATTATGCAACGTGCCTGCAACCTTTCAGCTTTTAAGGAAAGCAACAATGAGTGACCTTTTTTTCCAGATTGTTCTCCTGTACTTGGAGGACCTTTTTGTGTTTTCAAAAACCTTTGAAGAACACCTTGAGAGACTTGAAACGGTCCTTTAGAGGCTCAAAATCACAGGTCTAAAAGTAACAGTTGAAAAGTGTTGCTTTCTCCAGTCCTAAGTTAAGTTTTTAGGTCATCAGGTTTCGGCTCAGGGGATAAGCACAGATCCCCAGAAAATTAGCGTTGTAAAGACTTGGCCCACTCCAAGCTCAGTAAAAGAGCTTGTAGAGGGCTTTTCCTGGTTTCTGTAATTATTTCAAGAGGTTTATTGAGGGGTTTTCGCAAGTTCCAGGGCCGCTTCATGATGTTGTCAATGTCTGTATCAGGAAGTGTAGTCCAGTTAAGACCAAGCAGTTGTTCCAGTAAGCCTGGACTCCAGAATGCTCTGAGGCATTTGAAGTGCTCAAATCGAATTTAATCAATGAGCCCATACTAGGTTATGCTGACTTTCAGTTACCATTTATCTTAGAGACAAATGCTAGCAACCTTTGTTTAGGTGCAGTATTATATCAGGTACAGGGTGGAAAGAAAAACGTCATAGATTATGCTTAGAGGGGCAGAGAAAAACGACAAGAACTACAGTAGTATGAAGCTGGAGCTTCTCGCATTAAAATGGGCAGTAACAGAGAAGTTTCATAGCTACCTTCCTGGTTCCAAGTTCACAGTCCTGACCAACAATAACGCACTTTGCCACCTGTCCACAGCCCTGTTAGGGGTTATTCAACAGCAGTGGGTTGCACAGTTAGCTGTGTTTGATTTTGAGGTTAAGTACCAGCCTGGTTGTTGTAACTCGACAGCCGATGCCCTTTCCAGACAGCCAGCTTTATCAGAGTTCAATTCAGATTCAGTGGACTCAGAGTTTGATGGTTGTGTAGCTATATGTGACAGTCTTAGGCAAGGCACTGCTTTAGATCCAGAGATGCAAGGGCTGAGCATTGTTAGGTGAGCTAAGTGTTGTAGACACAGCTAACAGGGACAGTGATTTAGTGCAGAGCAATACACCCAGGGGAGGGGGGGAGGGGTTTTGATTTATGTGAAGAACAATATCTAAAGTAAAGAAATTGATCTAAAAAACAAAGCATTAGAATGTGTAGGAGTTACAATTACACTATCTACTGAAATGTCCTTTGTTGTAATTGCAATTTACCGCCCCCCAAATGCCACAAATACATTTTATTCAGAGTTATTTAAAATGCTTAAAATGTTTGAAGGGAAAGAAGTACTACTTATGGGTGATTTCAATGTCAATTGGCTAAATAAAGCGCAAAAGAGAAAACTCAAAGAAACTATGAAATCATTCCAAATGAGGCAAATGATAAATAAACCTACAAGATTATCAAAAACCTCTCAAACACTTATAGACCTAATCTTTACTAATAAACCGGAAAGGATAATCAAAACATATAACTTGGTAACTGGATTATCAGATCATAACTTTACATTAGTTGTAAGAAAGTTGAATAAAACAAGATATAGGGAACAACAACAAAAAAATAATAATAATCAAAATGTGTTTTTTGTTCCAAAAAAGGATTTGTCTCTTTTGGAAGACGATGTAAAACAAATCAACTGCAATGATATAGTGGATAACAAGTCGTGTGAACAAGCATGCAATGATTTAACATTAACTTAAAAAAATATCTTTATAAAGTATACAATGACAAAAAAAATAAAACAAAATAAAAAACGGCATTTGCCATGGTTCAATAGTGAACTCTGGGAATTAATAATTAATAAATTAATTAACAACTGATCACTTAATCTATCGAAGTCTGCGAAACAAGGTCACAACATTACTTAGGAAAACAAAGGCTAATTTCCTCCTCAATCTCATCAAAGATGCAAAAGGAAATAGCAAATTGTTGTGGAAAAATATTGACAAACTTCTTGGAAAATAAAATAAAACTGACCATGAAATGCAATTAAACGTAGAGGGCAAAACTCAAAACAATAGTGAAATTTTAGCTATAAATTTTAATGAATATTTTATAAATGCTGTTCAAAGGCTGACCCAGTTGTTTCCAACACCTTGCATTCCCCATAACTTACTGTGTGATGAATCAGGCTTTAGTTTAACATCTGTTAATAATGTAAAAGTGGAAAATATTTTGGGAAAATTGAATAACAGTAAAGCAAAGGACCTGTATGGAATGGAGAGTGTATTTCTAAAAAGCCATCAAGAAAGCCTGAGCAACTATTTTACTTATTTAGGTGTTACTCTTGATCCAAACCTAACCTTTAAGAATCATGTAAAAAAAACTGTGTAATTCCTTAAAATTTAATATGGCAAATTTTAGATACATACGAGTGTCTCTTACAACTGAGGCATCAAACATGTATTTAAATTCTATGATTTTGTCACGTTTTCTTTACTGCATAACAAGCTGGTCGCATGCTTGCAAAACAGCTTTAAAGCCTCTTGAATCAATGTATAAATGTGCGCTAAAGATTCATGACAAAAAATCCAGACAGTATCACTGTCAGATCCTCTCCAAATATGGTTTTCTAAACTTTGATAATCTGTTAACATATGCAAACATCTGTCTACTTTTTAAAATTATTCATGGTATTGCTAGTCCTCCTCTAAGAAGGTTTGTCTCACTGAGCTCAGAAAAAACAACTCGAGTCACTAGGGCGACCTCTAGAGGAGAGTGCAGTGTTCCAAAACGTAGGACTTCTTTTGCTAAATCGGCTTTCTCGATTGTTGCTGTGAGTCAGTGGAATAGTTTGCCAAATGAGATTATAGCATGCACAAGTTTTCAAAGGTTTGCACAGGTGACAAAGGAATGGCTAATATCAAAGCAAATTTGCACTCATTAGTGAATGTGTATGAAAGAAAGAGTATTTGCATATTTGAAACTCAGTGTTTGTGTGTGTGAATAATTTGGTATGGAAGTGTGTGTGTGAGCTGAATGTTTTTAGAAATGTCGTATTTGAATGTGAGATGTGTTGTATTTGATATATGTATCATAGATTTACAGGTTTCTCATCCATCTACACCAAACTTATTTTTAGTAAACATCAGCCTGTCCAGGGACTACAGGTGGAAATTAGTATTTATGCTATAACCTGGCACCAGACATCTTTCCTGTTTTTAAGGTCAATGTAATGTTGTACACTGTCCCTGTTTCAAATAAAAGTATACCATACCATACCAAGTGTGAGAGGTTTAACAGAACCTTACAATATCTTCTGAAAACTTTGCTCCCTGAAAAAAAGCACCATTGGCCTGAATACCTAGCTCAGGGGTGGCGAACACGCGGCTCTCGAGCCGCATGCGGCTCTCTGCCAATAGGAATGCGGCTCTTTGCCTCGTATAATATTTTCTATATACTGCGGCTCTTTGCATTGTCTCATGTTTCACTTATTTTTTTCTCTCTTAAAACACATTCAAATCCACCAGAGCTTATTAAAACAAATAATAAACAATATATAAAAAACTGATTTATCAGCTTTTTTTACGCTGCATCTGACACGTGACCGCTCGTCATCTGCGCGGGTCACGTCTAATGCTGTGAAAATAAGTAAACATTTCATGCGCGTGCAGACTGTTGCCCTCGAGTCAAAATGGCAAAATGCAAAACTAAACGAAAATATGAGGATGAACACGGGACATTTCTGGAAGAATGGGAAGATGCTTACTTTTTTATTGAACAGAATGGCAAATCACTCTGTTTAATCTGCAATACTACAGTATCACATTTCAAGGCTTCAAATCTTCAGCGTCATTTTAGCCTCTCCAGGCTCATATGGACAAGGAATTCCCCAAAGGTTCTGAACTACACAAGCACAAACTGAGCACCTTGAAAAGCCAGGTAAAAAGACAGTTTCAAATGTTTCAGCAATTGAACAAGCGTGAAGAAACTGTGACACTTGCATCCTATAAAGTGGCCTGGAAGATTGCCCGTGCTAAAAAAAGAGAGAGAGTTTTTAAAACAGTGTTTTGTGGATGTAATTGAAACCTTGGCTCCAGATAATTAAAAAAATCCCACTGAGATTATCATCCCATCACTCCAACAAGGTAAGAAAATCTGTGATGTGGTTTGGAAATAACACCTGACTTATGCTTGTGTTAATATTTTAATAAGGTAAGATAAGATAAGCCTTTATTAGTCTCACAGTGGGGAAATTCCAGTATTGCACCGCACAGTTAAAGAACAGAAGGAAAGTGGTACATGCAATAAAACAAGATAACAGATGAATAGCTTAGAATAATAAAAAAATAGACTTAAAAAATAAACTAAAAATATTCCATCAGTTTATATTATACAGGCCCTGTGTTTCTGAAGTGTGTTCAGTAGTTGTGTGTGTCAGAGAGAGACAGAGATGAAGATAAAGAGAAAATGTGTGTGTGTTTGACAGAGTGAGAGAAAGAGAGAGAGGAAGAGATGCCTGTGTGTGTGTTTATGTGTGTGTATGTGGGGGGTATCTGACCTCTGGGTAGGTGCTGTGCTAACTCTGACTAAGCTGCATTTGATGTGTGTGTTGAGGGTGGACACTTACCTTGAAATGAACAGAAGTACAATGCTTGCTGTTGTTTTGTAAGGAGAGGAGTGTTTTATGGGAAGTAATGTGTGTGTGTGTGTGTGTGTCTGTCTGTCTTGGCAGGTCAGTGCGTCATGTGGCTCTTTGAGTCTTACGGTTGAAAATTTTGGCTCTTTGTACCTAACTTGTTCGCTGCCCCTGACCTAGCTGAACTTGTTTATACCTACAATGTGACCCTACACTCATCGCCTCCCAGGCAAGAGCTTCATGCAGTTCCTCTTGTTCATGAGCCTGAAGCTGGTCTAGACTCAGACACTGAATCCACAGACTCAGAACCTGAATACCTCTTGGTGGAACACGTTAATGAATGTGTTGGTCCAAAGTTGGAGGATCTTGAAAGTCACTTGGAGGATGATGACGAGAATGAAATGGAAAGTGACCAAGTGTTGGATGTTGACATGAGTGACAGGCCCAATGAAGACTTATGTCTTCACATAGAATCCATTGTTTAAAATCTGGGTTTGTCTGAAGAGCTAGAGGAGCGACCTGCTCCACATTAACACCTGGGACAGTATGATAGAAAACAGTGCATGTAAGTGGTAAAATGTTCTTTTAAATGTGTTTTGAGTACAAAAATAATCTTTCATACTGATAAACAATGCTGTAATGAGCGTCATACCTTAAGGATATTGTTCATTTAATTTGTAGGACCAAGAATTGACATAGACCATCCTGTGAAAACTGTAATGCCTCACGTAGGGGAAAGACTGAGCTACGTCACACCCTGAGTGTTAAATACAAATCAGATGCAGCTACTGAGACTGTTTAAGAATGCATTATTGTTTTGTGACCAATTTTGTACATTTTGTTAAACAATGTAATTGCATTTTTATTGTACATTTGCAATTTGAATGGAAACGAAGTAGTGTTTATTCTCTGTTTTGTTAAAGGATAAGCCCACTACAGTTGTCTTTAGTTTTTAGTCCTTTAGTCTTTTATCTTTTATTATTACTATTTTTTTTATTTTTTTTTAAGAGAAACATTTGATTATTACAAAGAGGCTGGAAAAGACTGTGAATCCTAAAATAGGTCCAATACTTGGAATCTGGGGCATTTGTTTATGGATTGTTCTGCTGGGGACAGTTGGGAAATAAAGACTCACATTACTCTTTGGAGTTACTGTTATCAGGTCTATTTATTCTACACCTTCACACATTAATATTCCAACTATTATCTAACATGAGTTCAGAGTCAGCAGACATGATTTTCAAGCGCATGGCAGTAGGGAGTAGGTGATTACAAAAAATTTGGTAACCACTGTTTTAGAAGAATATGATGATGTCACATGAACCTCACCCATTCTCAGCTCAAAGAGAGTGTGCTGTCAGTGCTAGCCCACAGGGGGCAGTGTAGATCCAATGGACCTCAAGTGTTCTGCAGTAATTTAAACTCATGTCTGTGTAAGTCTTACCCTCTGGAGCACATGGCCATGACAAAGCAGGACAGAAGATAAAGAGTGAATAAGGTGTTTGAGTGAGGAGGGAGTCACACAGTAACAGCCCGACTCAGTCTGGTCTCTGTTTATCAGTGTGAAAAGACCAGTTCAGTGACAGACTTACCTCTTGACTTTAGCAGGAATATCTCTAAACTCTTGAAAAAAGTCCTTAGAGTGGTCACTTTTCAGACACAGAGAGTTGGGAGCAGGAGTAGGACTGGGTTTAAACCCGTGACCAGATGCAGGAGGCTCCATGTTGTAGGAGCTGGAATCAAAAGAAGAGTCCATTTGAACAGAACATACAGAGATGTCTCTTGTTTAGATGCTCTGTTCTGCAGATGTGGAATTCCTGTGAAATGTGTCTATGCCCCACACCCAGAGGTCTGATTGGTCTGCGTCTCCCTCTGCTGGACACATGGCAACATAACACTGGGTGTTACTTTGTTTAAAATATTCTACTTCCTCAATACTGTGGGTTAGGATTAAACAATTATTAAACCAGGACCATATGGATCCAAACAGAACTAAACTAGGATAAAACAATTTCAAAGCAAATACTTCACCTGGTATTAACCAAAACCAAGCATGTTTAAAAGAGGTCTACAGGCCCCATTAGAGGGTCGACTGTATTTGTACTTTTAATTGAGACTGGAGGTGACTGCTGACACTTTCTCTTTGTCTCTGTGGGCCAAAGACTATGACTTCAGTCTTGTTTGAGTTTAGCTGTAGAAAGTTGTTTTGCATCCACACACTGATCTGTTGGATGCAGTGGCAGAGTGAATCTGCTGGTCCATATTCACCTGCTGCCAGTGCAAAATAGAGCTGAGTGTCACCTACATATTTATCATAGGGCACATTATTGCTGTGCAATAACTGGCCTAACAGCAGCATATAGGGATTGAACAACAGGGGTCTCAGGGTTGACCCCTGGGGCACCTCACAGGTAAGGGGCATTTTATCTGAGACAGATTTTCCAATTTCAACAAAGTACTCCCTGTCTTCTAGATATGATTTGAACCTGTTTAGTGCAGGACCAGAGATGCTCGTCCAGTCCTCTAGTCTCTGTAAGAGGATCCCATGATCCACAGTGTCAAATGCAGCACTCTGATTTAACAGGATCAAGACTGAGACTTTGCCTGCATCAGTGTTCAAGCAGATGTCACTTGTCACCTTGATAAGAGCAGCCTTACTACTGTGGTGGGATGTAAAAGCTGACTGGAAAACATCAGAGGAGTTGTTCATTTGGAGAAAGTTATTATGCTGCTGGTAAACAACTTTTTCAAGGACTTTGCCTAAAAATGGCAGATTTGAGATGGGTCTGTAATTGTTAAAAATTGTGGCATCAAGGCTCCTCTTCTTTAGGAGAGGCTTGATAAAAAGTTTTCAAAGCTCTTGGGAATGCTCCAGATTGAAGTGACATGTTAACTATGCAAGCAAGTGGTGATAGCAAACTGTTTAGCACAGACTTTAGAAATCTAGTAACACATCGAGGCAACATGTAGATGAACTCAGACTAGTTCAAAACAGAACTTAACTAGGAATAAACTAATTCTAAGGAAATACTTGAACTGTACTGCACAGTACTAAACCTGGGACTCACCCGCATCATCACCACAGAGTTCAGACACTCATTTAGGCCACACATGAATTTATACATCAGGTTTGCCATGAGAGCCTGAAAAGTGTTCACACGACAGAACAGGAGACTGGCACTACTAGCTCTGGACTTTTTCAGCAGCATTCTGAGGACATCATGAGAAGATACTTTGAGCTTTTGCAGTGTGACCTTATGTTTGGATCGCAGGGGGGCTGTATCCAAGGTTATACAGGAGGTTCACACACAGAGACAGTGAACAGGAGAGTCCCACAGCTCTGAGCAGGGATCAGCTGTCTTTAGGTGCATTTAGACTCATCAGGTCTGAGGTAGAATGAGTTTAGCCTTAGATCTGCTGAGGTCAAAAGTCGGTGGGTGCTGTTGGTAAAATATGTTAAAAATGCTGATCTTTGTTCAAATGCAGTTGAACAGTTAAATAAATACAAATAAAAGTCCTCTATATACTGCAGTGCAGTTGCTGTAAACAATCAAACATTTGGCTTTTCTGAATCTTGGAGAGAAGGAGCTACAACGCTGACCTAGTATATCCCACTATTCTGTATCAGATTGCTATTGTGATGTCACATGAACCTCACCCATTCTCAGCTCAGAGAGAGTGTGCAGTCAGTGCTAGCCCACAGGGGGCAGTATAGATCCAATGGACCTCATGTGTTCTGCAGTAGTTTACACTTACACTCACCTGAAGGATTATTAGGAACACCATACTAATACGGTGTTTGACCCTCTTTCGCCTTCAGAACTGCCTTAATTCTACATGGCATTGATTCAACAAGGTGCTGATTCATTCTTTAGAAATGTTGGCCCATATTGATAGGAGCATCTTGCAGTTGATGGAGATTTGTGGGATGCACATCCAGGGCACGAAGCTCCCGTTCCACCACATCCCAAAGATGCTCTATCGGGTTGAGATCTGTTGACTGTGGGGGCCATTGTAGTACAGTGAACTCATTGTCATGTCCAAGAAACCAATTTGAAATGATTCGAGCTGTATGACATGGTGCATTATCCTGCTGGAAGTAGCCATCAGGGGATGGGTACATGGTGGTCATGAAGGGATGGACGTGGTCAGAAACAATGTTCAGGTAGCCCGTGGCATTTAAACGATGCCCAATTGGCACTAAGGGACCTAAAGTGTGCCAAGAAAACATACCCCACACCATTACACCACCACCAGCAGCCTGCACAGTGGTAACAAGGCATGATGGATCCATGTTCTCATTCTGTTTACGCCAAATTCTGACTCTGCCATTTGAATGTCTCAACAGAAATCGAGACTCATAGACCGGCAACATTTTTCCAGTCTTCAACTGTCCAATTTTGGTGAGCTCGTGCAAATTGTAGCCTCTTTTTCCTATTTGTAGTGGAGATGAGTGGTACCCGGTGGGGTCTTCTGCTGTTGTAGCCCATCCGGCTCAAGGCTGTGCGTGTTGTGGCTTCACAAATGCTTTGCTGCATTCCTTGGTTGTAACGAGTGGTTATTTCAGTCAACGTTGCTCTTCTATCAGCTTGAATCACTCGGCCCATTCTCCTCTGACCTCTAGCATCAACAAGGCATTTTCGCCCACAGGACTGGGCAGACTGGAAGTTTTTCCCTTTTCACACCATTCTTTGTAAACCCTAGAAATGGTTGTGCATGAAAATCCCAGTAACTGAGCAGATTGTGAAATACTCAGACCGGCCCGTCTGGCACCAACAACCATGCCACGCTCAAAATTGCTTAAATCACCTTTCTTTCCCATTCTGACCTTCAGTTTGGAGTTCAGGAGATTGTCTTGACCAGGACCACACCCCTACATGCATTGAAGCAACCGCCATGTGATTGGTTGATTAGATAATTGCATTAAGGAGAAATTGAACAGGTGTTCCTAATAATCCTTTAGGTGAGTGTATGTCTGTGTAAGTCTTACCCTCTGGAGCACATGGCCATGACAAAGCAGGAAAGAAGATAAAGAGTGAATAAGGTGTTTGAGTGAGGAGGGAGTCACACAGTAACAGCCCGACTCAGTCCGGTCTCTGTTTATCAGTGTGAAAAGACCAGTTCAATGACAGTCTTACCTGTGGTCTTTAGCAGGAGTGTCTGTATACTCTTCATCATCGGAGGATTCCCATCTCTCAAATGAAGTTCTATCAACAGGTTCAGACCTGGGTTTAGACCCGGGACCAGATTCAGGTCTCATCGCCGTGTTGTAGGAGCTGGAATCAGAAGAAGAGTCCATTTGAACAGAACATACAGAGATGTATCTTGTTTAGATGCTCTGTTCTGCAGATGTGGAATTCCTGTGAAATGTGTCTATGCCCCACACCCAGAGGTCTGATTGGTCTGCGTCTCCCTCTGCTGGACACATGGCAACATAACACTGGGTGTTACTTTGTTTAAAATATTCTACTTCCTCAATACTGTGGGTTAGGATTAAACCATTATTAAACCAGGACCATATGGATCCAAACAGAACTAAACTAGGATAAAACAATTTCAAAGCAAATACTTCACCTGGTATTAACCAAAACCAAGCATGTTTAAAAGAGGTCTACAGGCCCCATTAGAGGGTCGACTGTATTTGTACTTTTAATTGAGACTGGAGGTGACTGCTGACACTTTCTCTTTGTCTCTGTGGGCCAAAGACTATGACTTCAGTCTTGTTTGAGTTTAGCTGTAGAAAGTTGTTTTGCATCCACACACTGATCTGTTGGATGCAGTGGCAGAGTGAATCTGCTGGTCCATATTCACCTGCTGCCAGTGCAAAATAGAGCTGAGTGTCATCTACATATTTATCATAGGGCACATTATTGCTGTGCAATAACTGGCCTAACAGCAGCATGTAGGGATTGAACAACAGGGGTCTCAGGATTGACCCCTGGGGCACCTCACAGGTAAGGGGCATTTTATCTGAGACAGATTTTCCAATTTCAACAAAGTACTCCCTGTCTTCTAGATATGATTTGAACCTGTTTAGTGCAGGACCAGAGATGCTCGTCCAGTCCTCTAATCTCTGTAAGAGGATCCCATGATCCACAGTGTCAAATGCAGCACTCTGATTTAACAGGATCAAGACTGAGACTTTGCCTGCATCAGTGTTCAAGCAGATGTCACTTGTCACCTTGATAAGAGCAGCCTTACTACTGTGGTGGGATGTAAAAGCTGACTGGAAAACATCAGAGGAGTTGTTCATTTGGAGAAAGTTATTATGCTGCTGGTAAACAACTTTTTCAAGGACTTTGCCTAAAAATGGCAGATTTGAGATGGGTCTGTAATTGTTAAAAATTGTGGCATCAAGGCTCCTCTTCTTTAGGAGAGGCTTGATAAAAAGTTTTCAAAGCTCTTGGGAATGCTCCAGATTGAAGTGACATGTTAACTATGCAAGCAAGTGGTGATAGCAAACTGTTTAGCACAGACTTTAGAAATCTAGTAACACATCGAGGCAACATGTAGATGAACTCAGACTAGTTCAAAACAGAACTTAACTAGGAATAAACTAATTCTAAGGAAATACTTGAACTGTACTGCACAGTACTAAACCTGGGACTCACCCGCATCATCACCACAGAGTTCAGACACTCATTTAGGCCACACATGAATTTATACATCAGGTTTGCCATGAGAGCCTGAAAAGTGTTCACACGACAGAACAGGAGACTGGCACTACTAGCTCTGGACTTTTTCAGCAGCATTCTGAAGGACATCATGAGAAGATACTTTGAGCTTTTGCAGTGTGACCTTATGTTTGGATCGCAGGGGGGCTGTATCCAAGGTTATACAGGAGGTTCACACACAGAGACAGTGAACAGGAGAGTCCCACAGCTCTGAGCAGGGATCAGCTGTCTTTAGGTGCATTTAGACTCATCAGGTCTGAGGTAGAATGAGTTTAGCCTTAGATCTGCTGAGGTCAAAAGTCGGTGGGTGCTGTTGGTAAAATATGTTAAAAATGCTGATCTTTAGTTCAAATGCAGTTGAACAGTTAAATAAATACAAATAAAAGTCCTCTATATACTGCAGTGCAGTTGCTGTAAACAATCAAACATTTGGCTTTTCTGAATCTTGGAGAGAAGGAGCTACAACGCTGACCTAGTATATCCCACTATTCTGTATCAGATTGCTATTGTGATGTCACATGAACCTCACCCATTCTCAGCTCAGAGAGAGTGTGCAGTCAGTGCTAGCCCACAGGGGGCAGTATAGATCCAATGGACCTCATGTGTTCTGCAGTAGTTTACACTTACACTCACCTGAAGGATTATTAGGAACACCATACTAATACGGTGTTTGACCCTCTTTCGCCTTCAGAACTGCCTTAATTCTACATGGCATTGATTCAACAAGGTGCTGATTCATTCTTTAGAAATGTTGGCCCATATTGATAGGAGCATCTTGCAGTTGATGGAGATTTGTGGGATGCACATCCAGGGCACGAAGCTCCCGTTCCACCACATCCCAAAGATGCTCTATCGGGTTGAGATCTGTTGACTGTGGGGGCCATTGTAGTACAGTGAACTCATTGTCATGTCCAAGAAACCAATTTGAAATGATTCAAGCTGTATGACATGGTGCATTATCCTGCTGGAAGTAGCCATCAGGGGATGGGTACATGGTGGTCATGAAGGGATGGACGTGGTCAGAAACAATGTTCAGGTAGCCCGTGGCATTTAAACGATGCCCAATTGGCACTAAGGGACCTAAAGTGTGCCAAGAAAACATACCCCACACCATTACACCACCACCAGCAGCCTGCACAGTGGTAACAAGGCATGATGGATCCATGTTCTCATTCTGTTTACGCCAAATTCTGACTCTGCCATTTGAATGTCTCAACAGAAATCGAGACTCATAGACCGGCAACATTTTTCCAGTCTTCTACTGTCCAATTTTGGTGAGCTCGTGCAAATTGTAGCCTCTTTTTCCTATTTGTAGTGGAGATGAGTGGTACCCGGTGGGGTCTTCTGCTGTTGTAGCCCATCCGGCTCAAGGC
Organism: Periophthalmus magnuspinnatus; assembly: GCF_009829125.3. Lineage (NCBI taxonomy): Eukaryota > Metazoa > Chordata > Actinopteri > Gobiiformes > Gobiidae > Periophthalmus > Periophthalmus magnuspinnatus. The sequence goes on from NC_047142.1 coordinate 25,649,229, forward strand.
TGTGCGTGTTGTGGCTTCACAAATGCTTTGCTGCATTCCTTGGTTGTAACGAGTGGTTATTTCAGTCAACGTTGCTCTTCTATCAGCTTGAATCACTCGGCCCATTCTCCTCTGACCTCTAGCATCAACAAGGCATTTTCGCCCACAGGACTGGGCAGACTGGAAGTTTTTCCCTTTTCACACCATTCTTTGTAAACCCTAGAAATGGTTGTGCATGAAAATCCCAGTAACTGAGCAGATTGTGAAATACTCAGACCGGCCCATCTGGCACCAACAACCATGCCACGCTCAAAATTGCTTAAATCACCTTTCTTTCCCATTCTGACCTTCAGTTTGGAGTTCAGGAGATTGTCTTGACCAGGACCACACCCCTACATGCATTGAAGCAACCGCCATGTGATTGGTTGATTAGATAATTGCATTAAGGAGAAATTGAACAGGTGTTCCTAATAATCCTTTAGGTGAGTGTATGTCTGTGTAAGTCTTACCCTCTGGAGCACATGGCCATGACAAAGCAGGAAAGAAGATAAAGAGTGAATAAGGTGTTTGAGTGAGGAGGGAGTCACACAGTAACAGCCCGACTCAGTCCGGTCTCTGTTTATCAGTGTGAAAAGACCAGTTCAATGACAGTCTTACCTGTGGTCTTTAGCAGGAGTGTCTGTATACTCTTCATCATCGGAGGATTCCCCTCTCTCAAATGAAGTTCTATCAACAGGTTCAGACCTGGGTTTAGACCCGGGACCAGATTCAGGTCTCATCGCCGTGTTGTAGGAGCTGGAATCAGAAGAAGAGTCCATTTGAACAGAACATACAGAGATGTCTCTTGTTTAGATGCTCTGTTCTGCAGATGTGGAATTCCTGTGAAATGTGTCTATGCCCCACACCCAGAGGTCTGATTGGTCTGCGTCTCCCTCTGCTGGACACATGGCAACATAACACTGGGTGTTACTTTGTTTAAAATATTCTACTTCCTCAATACTGTGGGTTAGGATTAAACCATTATTAAACCAGGACCATATGGATCCAAACAGAACTAAACTAGGATAAAACCATTTCAAAGCAAATACTTCACCTGGTATTAACCAAAACCAAGCATGTTTAAAAGAGGTCTACAGGCCCCATTAGAGGGTCGACTGTATTTGTACTTTTAATTGAGACTGGAGGTGACTGCTGACACTTTCTCTTTGTCTCTGTGGGCCAAAGACTATGACTTCAGTCTTGTTTGAGTTTAGCTGTAGAAAGTTGTTTTGCATCCACACACTGATCTGTTGGATGCAGTGGCAGAGTGAATCTGCTGGTCCATATTCACCTGCTGCCAGTGCAAAATAGAGCTGAGTGTCACCTACATATTTATCATAGGGCACATTATTGCTGTGCAATAACTGGCCTAACAGCAGCATATAGGGATTGAACAACAGGGGTCTCAGGGTTGACCCCTGGGGCACCTCACAGGTAAGGGGCATTTTATCTGAGACAGATTTTCCAATTTCAACAAAGTACTCCCTGTCTTCTAGATATGATTTGAACCTGTTTAGTGCAGGACCAGAGATGCTCGTCCAGTCCTCTAGTCTCTGTAAGAGGATCCCATGATCCACAGTGTCAAATGCAGCACTCTGATTTAACAGGATCAAGACTGAGACTTTGCCTGCATCAGTGTTCAAGCAGATGTCACTTGTCACCTTGATAAGAGCAGCCTTACTACTGTGGTGGGATGTAAAAGCTGACTGGAAAACATCAGAGGAGTTGTTCATTTGGAGAAAGTTATTATGCTGCTGGTAAACAACTTTTTCAAGGACTTTGCCTAAAAATGGCAGATTTGAGATGGGTCTGTAATTGTTAAAAATTGTGGCATCAAGGCTCCTCTTCTTTAGGAGAGGCTTGATAAAAAGTTTTCAAAGCTCTTGGGAATGCTCCAGATTGAAGTGACATGTTAACTATGCAAGCAAGTGGTGATAGCAAACTGTTTAGCACAGACTTTAGAAATCTAGTAACACATCGAGGCAACATGTAGATGAACTCAGACTAGTTCAAAACAGAACTTAACTAGGAATAAACTAATTCTAAGGAAATACTTGAACTGTACTGCACAGTACTAAACCTGGGACTCACCCGCATCATCACCACAGAGTTCAGACACTCATTTAGGCCACACATGAATTTATACATCAGGTTTGCCATGAGAGCCTGAAAAGTGTTCACACGACAGAACAGGAGACTGGCACTACTAGCTCTGGACTTTTTCAGCAGCATTCTGAGGACATCATGAGAAGATACTTTGAGCTTTTGCAGTGTGACCTTATGTTTGGATCGCAGGGGGGCTGTATCCAAGGTTATACAGGAGGTTCACACACAGAGACAGTGAACAGGAGAGTCCCACAGCTCTGAGCAGGGACCAGCTGTCTTTAGGTGCATTTAGACTCATCAGGTCTGAGGTAGAATGAGTTTAGCCTTAGATCTGCTGAGGTCAAAAGTCGGTGGGTGCTGTTGGTAAAATATGTTAGAAATGCTGATCTTTGTTCAAATGCAGTTGAACAGTTAAATAAATACAAATAAAAGTCCTCTATATACTGCAGTGCAGTTGCTGTAAACAATCAAACATTTGGCTTTTCTGAATCTTGGAGAGAAGGAGCTACAACGCTGACCTAATATATCCCACTATTCTGTATCAGATTGCTATTGTGATGTCACATGAACCTCACCCATTCTCAGCTCAGAGAGAGTGTGCAGTCAGTGCTAGCCCACAGGGGGCAGTATAGATCCAATGGACATCATGTTTTCTGCAGTAGTTTATACTTACTGTATGTCTGTGTAAGTCTAACCCTCTGGAGCACATGGCCATGACAAAGCAGGAAAGAAGATAAAGAGTGAATAAGGTGTTTGAGTGAGGAGGGAGTCACACAGTAACAGCCCGACTCAGTCCGGTCTCTGTTTATCAGTGTGAAAAGACCAGTTCAATGACAGTCTTACCTGTGGTCTTTAGCAGGAGTGTCTGTATACTCTTCATCATCGGAGGATTCACATCTCTCAAATGAAGTTCTATCAACAGGTTCAGACCTGGGTTTAGACCCGTGACCAGATGCAGGTGGCTCCATGTTCTAGGAGCTGGAATCAGAAGAAGAGTCCATTTGAACAGAACATACAGAGATGTCTCTTGTTTAGAAGCTCTGTTCTGCAGATGTGGAATTCCTGTGAAATGTGTCTATGCCCCACACCCAGAGGTCTGATTGGTCTGCGTCTCCCTCTGCTGGACACATGGCAACATAACACTGGGTGTTACTTTGTTTAAAATATTCTACTTCCTCAATACTGTGGGTTAGGATTAAACAATTATTAAACCAGGACCATATGGATCCAAACAGAACTAAACTAGGATAAAACAATTTCAAAGCAAATACTTCACCTGGTATTAACCAAAACCAAGCATGTTTAAAAGAGGTCTACAGGCCCCATTAGAGGGTCGACTGTATTTGTACTTTTAATTGAGACTGGAGGTGACTGCTGACACTTTCTCTTTGTCTCTGTGGGCCAAAGACTATGACTTCAGTCTTGTTTGAGTTTAGCTGTAGAAAGTTGTTTTGCATCCACACACTGATCTGTTGGATGCAGTGGCAGAGTGAATCTGCTGGTCCATATTCACCTTCATTTGGACAAAGTTAATATACTTCTATTCTTTAGGAGAGGCTTGATAAATACAGTTTTCGAAGCTCTTGGAAACGTTCCAGATTGAAGTGACATTAACAATGTAAGCAAATGTTTAGTGCAGTAGATGTCTCCTGTTCAGAAGCTCTGTTCCCCAGTGATATCTGTCTATGCCCTGTATACAGATGTATGATTGTCTGTGTGTCACTCTGCTGAACACAAGGCAACGTACCTGGATGTGACTATATTTACAATGTGCTACTACCTCAATAGTGTGGGTTAGGAGTTGACAATGATTAAACCAGGACCATAAAGGTCCAAAACTGAAACTAAACTAGGACTAAACTATTTTGAAACAAATACTTAACCTGGTATTAACCAAAACCAAGCATGTTTAAAAGAGGTCTACAACAGGCCCCATTAGAGGGTTGACTGTATTTGTACTTTTAATTGAATATATTTTTAGCCATGTTACTGTACTTTTACTTGAGTACAAATATTTTCTTCACCACTATTAGCGTAGTTCAGGATTAGATGAGGTTAAAACCAGGACTAAATGCATCAAAATAGAAGTAAACTAGGAATAAACTATTTCTACAGCAATACTTGACCTGGTCTTCACTGAAACCAACCATGTATAAAATAGATCAACACCAGGTCCCAATCAGAGGACTTAAGTTAGCCTAAACTTGGTCTAAACCAGTGTTTCATCTTTTTTCTCTGTTTATGATAAGAAATACTCACTGCGTCACCACCGTCTCAAACAAGTCTTAAATACACAGCTCTCAAATACTTCCACATTGAACTTTAGACTTTAACATTTTATTGTCCCCAAGGATCAGAGGTGGAAAGAGAACTAAAAAAAAAAAAAATTCTCAGATAAACGTACGGTTGCATGGTTAACATGTACACAACTGTAAGTACTGGTCCCAAATGTGTAATTATAAAAAGTACAAAGTGCACAGTACAGTTAATTTCCCATGTACAAAGTAAATGTACTGTGAGTAGTGTGTTTCAGTCTTATTTCTGAAACTTCATTAAACCATTTAAAGCTGACTGAATTTGCTTTAAATCATAGTCTACATATTCTCTGAGCTCTGGTCAATCAGAGCAGGTGATGAGGTGCTGTTATGTGTATTTTAAATGTGACAACCGTGTGCTGTACTAACTGCCATGCTTTTAATTGTAAAAGTACATTATTAGAATTATTCTCAAGTATAAATACATGTTTACGTCTAAAAGTATGCTCAAAAAAGTACAATTACCCCCCAGACATCTACTCAGATACAATATGGTGAGTATTTGTTATGAGCCTAGTTACTTTTCCCTGCCAAAAGCACACTGTTTTCCATAAACACAGCTCTCTTTTGACAAATACACAAACAGGTAAACAACATTAGACACATTACAGCAGACATTAGAGTGCACTCAGCGGAGCCTGGTGTTCAGACATGTAATGGATGAAATGATCAGGCTTTACAGAGGTGAGGGCACAGGGGATATTTGATACTCCACATAATGGCTAATCTGTGCATGGAGGGTGTTGAGGGTTTTGGCCTCATTGTCAGGTACTACCCTCTGGCATTGGTGGAGGTAGTGGATAGCTACCTGGATAAAAATGCGGCCGTCTTAGAAGAGCATATTGATTCCATGGGAAAAAGGTGCTCAACCTTTTTCTGTCCCCATAACAACAACCGTTATAATTTGTGATTTCCCAAGGCGGCCCACATCATTATAAATTACCCTATGTCTAATTCTTGTGTTTTTTTATGACACAGATAAAGTTATTTGGTAGGCCGACCAAAAGGTGTCTACAGGTTCTATATGACAAGTACTTTATACTATTGATAGTAATATTTTATTGTTTCTACTGTTATTATTGTGTGTGTTTGTGCAAGTGTGTGTTTGCTGCCGGACACCTGAATTTCTCCCTTGGAGATTAATAAAGTTTTTATCTATCTATCTATCTATCTATCTATCTATCTATCTATCTATCTATCTATCTATCTATCTATCTATCTATCTATCTATCTATCTCTCTATCTCTCTATCTATCTATCTATCTATCTATCTATCTATCTATCTATCTATCTATCTATCTATCTATCTATCTACATGAACCACTGCACTGAAGTATGTTGTAAGAGCCAGAGTTGGATCTTCCTCAGCGTAATTATCACTTTCTGATTGTTTAAACGTGTTTGTACAATACAGCACACTCCAGAGGCCCGGCCCCTCCCTCCTCCCTTACTCATAACACATCCCTGTGACAGCACAAGGGCAGTATGATGTAAGTTTATTACATGTTTATCAGTTGCCTTGACTTTGGTTCACATCACTGTTGCATTCACCCTGCGGATATGACTAATTATATTATTAACTTATAATAAGCACACAATATATAACTTCGGGTATGTATTTTACTCAGCAAAAAAAAAACAAAAAAACATCAAATCACATACATGAGTCTCTAGACACATAGTACATTTCATTACATTACGATATAGCACCTCTAGCGTCAGTATGTTCCCTCCCCCCTCCTAAAAATACAGTCACCATGTAGGTACACAATAAAACCATCCCTGCTGTGTTGAATGAGGTAATTGTAAATGTATGTCTTACAGGCAATACATGATCAAGTAATCTGAACCTTTGAAATCAATGTAAGGTTGGTAAACGACATAACGGCTTAATTAAGTAAGTGCAGAGGAACATTAGTCAAATGCCGCTTTACTTTAGCTTTTATTATTAATGCACTGAGGTCAGACTCAGTTTCGAAATGTTTTTGGGTTTTTTTTCAGGAGGAGCAGTGTGGTTTTCGTCCTGGTCGTGGAACACTGGACCAGCTCTATACTCTCCATCGGGTCCTCGAGGGTTCATGGGAGTTTGCCCAACCAGTCCACATGTGTTTTGTGGATCTGGAGAAGGCATTCGACCGTGTCCCTCGTGGTGTCCTTTGGGGGATGTGAGGGAAGGATGGAGCGTGAGATTGACAGGCGGATCGGTGCAGCGTCAGCTGTAATGCGGTCGCTGTATCGGTTCGTTGCGGTAAAGAAGGAGCTGAGCCCAAAGGCGAAGCTCTCGATTTACCGGTCAATCTATGTTCCTACCCTCACCTATGGTCATGAGCTCTGGGTAATGACCGAAAGGACAAGATCGCAGATACAAGCGGCTGAAATGGGTTTCCTCCGCAGAGTGGCCGGGCGCACCCTTAGGGATAGGGTGAGGAGCTCGGTCACACGGGAGGAGCTCGGAGTAGAGCCGCTGCTCCTACACGTCGAGAGGAGCCAGTTGAGGTGGCTCAGGCATCTGCTCAGGATGCCTCCTGGACGCCTCCCTAGGGAGGTGTTCTGGGCATGTCCCACTGGGAAGAGGCCCCGGGGAAGACCCAGGACACGCTGGAGGGACTATGTCTCTCGGCTGGCCTGGGAACGCCTTGGGGTCCCACCGGAGGAGCTGGAGGACGTGTCCGGGGTGAGGGGAGTCTGGGAGTCCCTGCCCCGGATAAGCGGAAGAAAATGGATGGATGGATGTTTTTGTTTTTTTCTTAGCTTATTAGAATAGGCAATGAAATTCATAAACAATATGTTAACAAGGTGCCTATTATGCAATAATGAAAACAACTCTTAGCATTTATAGAACATGTACCTCTCTAGGCTTAATGACACAGCCTGATCTGGTGGTGTAACCAGGCTGCTGATGTGGCTAGTTCGAGCTGGGACAGGTTCAGTGTCACTGGACTGAGGCACCGGTTCGTCACATCTTTGGTTGTTTTTGTGTGTGCCTGGAGTCTCTTTGGATTCACGAAGGTGGCGTATGTTGCGCCATAAAGTTAATGCTTCCTCTGTTTTGATGTGGTAGCTCCTGTTGATTTGAGCAGGTTGTGTCAGTGTTGTGAGTCTTCACAATCCATCCTCCTGATGCAAATGGATGTGTACACCTGTTGGTAAAGGTGGAAGATTTTTGGCTGACCTGTTGTAGTACAGTTGCTGTTGGTGTTTGCACACTTCTCTGTGTTGCTTCTTGATGCGTTGAGGGGTAACATACCATCAGCTTTAGCTTTGTCTAGGATGCATTTGGCTGTCTGGACTGTCTTTTCAATGAGACCATTATTTTGTGGGTATCTCAGGCTCGTGGTGTGTTTAAAGTCCCAGACTTCTGCAAAGTGCTTAAAGTTGTAACAGGGGCTATTGGCATTGATGATGCGTTTCGTAATGCCTTGGCATGCAAAGACTGCTTTGAGTTTTAAGATTATGGCAGATGCAGTGCTATTACTGAGTCTCTCCATTTCAACATATTGACTGTAGTAGTCCACAATTGTAATGTAGTCTTGTCCATCCCATGTGAATAAGTTTGTTCCTACCACTTGCCATAGTCTTTGAGGAATGGCGTGTGACAGGAGTGGCTACTGCACTGTCCAACCAGAGTTTCTATCTGCTGTCCATTCCTGGCTGAAACAGTAGGCCACATGCTCTAATCTCATCTCTGTGATTCCAGTGTGCATATGTTTTTTATTCTGCACTCTTCTCTTTTGATGTTAATTTTATGATGATTATTTGTGATTATATATGTTTTGATTTGTTTGTATTGTGATTTTAATGTATTTCTTATTCTGTAAAGTACTTTGAATTACTAGTGCAACACAAATAAATTTGCCTTACCTTACTCCTGTACTAGTGAGACCTGACTTTGTGATTTTTTTTTTTTTTTTTGTGATTTGTTTTCACTTTTGTGAGCTGAGTGTCCTGTGCAGTAGCTGTTTAAAAAAAAAATCAATTTATGTTTTTTTTTTATTTGGAGCAGCAGTATCATCCTTTGGAGGTGGGGTGGTGCAGTGGCAAGTGGTTTCTTAAGTATCGCCAGTATCCAGTGGTCTATGGCCGGATCCCACAGTTACTTCCCTGCCATACATGAAATTGCGTTTACACCTAAAGAGCACAGCTCTTTACAGCTCCTTTTCAATCTGGGTGTAGTTTTGTTCTGTGCTGTTGAGTGATTTGGATGCCTTTGGATCCTCCTTGGAGCTATGCCACGCCTTCTTTCTGAGGATTGTCAGTTCTTTATGACGGTCAGAGTAACACTAACTAACACTGGGTGGTTCTGTAATGTACAGCATCCCAAATGAACTCACTGTCTTGTTTAGTAACAGTCTTAATTGTGTGTTTACCTCTAAAATATGTGGAGTGAACCTGGCCAGGTATTTGATCATGCCTAATATTGTCTGTAGTTCAGACTTGGAATGTGGTAGCTGCATATCTTGTATGGCCTTCACTTTTTGCAGCTTAAGACCTTTGTTGGTGAGCTTGTAGCCAAAATAACTCACTAAGTGCTTGAGAACAGATTTTGCACTTGTCTGGGTTTAACTTTAATCCCCTTTCTCTTGTGTATTGGAGCATAGCGTTGAAGTGCTCCTTTTTGGTTTTGCCAAAAACGAGGATATCTACAATAACAGTGGCACCTCTAAGTTCTTCTTCTCTCTCGTGCACACGTCTCTGAAACTCATCTTGTGCTGAGCTAATACCAAAGGACAGTCTGAGGAATTGGTATCTGCCAAATTGCATGCTAAAGGTGGTCAGCAGTGATGATTTATCACTCAGTTTAATGGCCCAGTAGCTTGATCAAGGGTAGTGTGGTCTATGAATAGCCATGTTAAGGTCTCTTGAGTCTAGGCCAGTCATGCCCAAACTACTTTACTTCTGAAGATCTACTTTAACAAGCCCATATCAAATATTGAATGTGTCCCATTGATGATGTAAACATGAATAAAGGTCTTGTTGTTCAGTTTAACTTGTAATAATGACACAGATTTGAAGTATTCACTGTATTGATGACCAGTCTATAGCCCTCAATCGGCCCTCAGCTTTGTCTGTGTTTCTATATGTGGCCCTTAATGAGAAAGGTTTGGACACCCCTGGTCTAGGCATATGCGGAGTTTAGGTTTTTGAGGTTTTCCAACAACTAGAGCAATGACCCATTCAATAGGCTTGATTTCCTTTCTGATGATTTTGTCATCCTGCATTTTGTCTAGGTGTTGAATGAATGAATTTTATTTTATTTTGGTTGTGTACTTTTTTTTTATTCTTTGGAAAAAAGACAGAAAAAAACATTTTCTTCATTAATTACAACCAAAAAAGGATTGGGCTGAAGCCGTGCACTTATGTAAGCCCATCCTGACCAACACATAACTCCACAATACAGCAACATAGCAAAATCCATTTACTTAAATCAGTTTCTTAAACACATATGTCTTGGCTCATACAACCTACGGCAATATATAATTATGAATGAATTCATGTTTTAAAGTTTTTAGTTTTTTTTTTTTATTTAGAGAGTTTTAATTAACTTATATTCATCACTGAGATCATTCCAAAGTCTTATTCCTAAAACAGACACATATTTTATTAGATTTAAACTGAAGCAAACCTCAGCAGGTAGCAAATTATAGTAACTACTTTTTAATTTAAAGAAGGACTGAATTCCTGCAGGAATATCCTTGTTCACAACACAAAACAGAATTGTCAAGATTTTTGACTTAACTATGTCCGTAAACTTTATTATATTTGATTTTATAAATAGTTCATTAGTAGAATAACGGAATCCTGCTTTATTAATTATTCTTATTGCCCTTTTCTGTAGTTTAATTATAGGATCTATGTATGTTTTACAGGCATTTCCCCAAATTTCCAAACATTAAGATAAAGCACAAGTGATGAATATAATGTATGCAGGCATTTCTTATTCAATACAGATTTGGTTTTATAAAGTAAACCAACAGTTGTTTTTTTTTTTTTAATATTTTATTCCTGATGTACTGTATATGAGATTTCCAACATATCTGATGATCTATGATCACTCCCAAGAACCTGGAATCACGTTCTATTTCGATTCCATTACAAAACAATTTTATATTAGAATTTGCCTTGCTGAATTCAAAAATCATGAATTTTGCCTTTTTTCTCGTTCAAAGATAACATATTTAAATCAAATCTTTTTTTTTAAATTCATTTTTAAAATTGTATCAACTCTGTTTCAACTTGTGAAATCAAGTGATCAACTGATTTGACCTCTTAATAATAATAATAATAATAATAATAATAATAATAATAATAATAATAATAATAATAATAATAATTAAAACTGCAAGCAGTGATAAAGGCCCTCGCCACCCCTTGCGACCGCGGGGTACACGCCACCGCGGAGATCCTGCCTTTCGTTCCCGCTTACATCGTTCCCCCCCCAAAATCAGCGACTGAGTAATACTACTCCATTCATTCCAATGACACCATTTATCACATTTTCACGCCTGAACGGTTGTAAATAGAGGTATGTGTTCATTGGCTTTTTTGTTCAGTATGATGAGAGGAATATGTGTACCACATTTCAATGGTCTATGAGAAAGTAATTATTTTTCATCCTTGTTGACCAAAACCCATGTATTTCAATGAGAAATGTCAGATGTTGTCATGGCAACACCTTTGAAAATAGAGGTATAGTGTCATTGACTTTTTTGTTCAGTATCGGAATAGGGATGTCCATGCCAAATTTCAAATGTTTGTGACAAAGTAATTTTTTTGTGTACCATTTAAAATTTCAAGGGGGCGCTGTGGAGCAATGTAATATTTGATATGTGTAAATTGCATATCTATGCACTCAAAATAAGATTTTAAACAAAACGTATATTAATGCCGGAAAATAGGACACAGCATGTTCAAGTTACGGACAATTTAGAATTTCAAAAAACGTCTTTTTTCTTTGAAGGCTGGCCACACCCACATTTTATAACTTAAAAAAATTTAGGAGAGTAGCCTATAATCCCACATGTGTCTAATTTTTTTTGACCAATTCGCAAGTTTCTTGAATGAATATCCAATGCGCAAAAAATTCAAATGTGTGAGGTAAAATTTTGAAAAAATTGGGTTCCGCCCACAATGGCCGACTTCCTGTAGGGTTTAGGGTGGGGTCATAATATAATTTTTTACGTGTCTTGACATGTTCTATGTTTGTACCAAATTTCATTTGTCTACGATGAAAAAGATCTCTCATTGCCGCAATGTATTTCAAATTTTGAGGTGGCGCTATTGAGTCATTTTGTTACGTAAATTTTTTTGCACATCAAAATACAACATTTCTTGCCAATCTTGAATTTTAGGCCATAGTTTGATGAGTGTAGAGCAGGGGTGCCCACACTTTTTCAGCATGGGATCTACTTATAAAGTGACCAAGTCAAAAAGATCTACCACCTTCTATAAAAAATGTTAAACATATTTAATTATATTTTTTATACTGAACAATGAAACTTACATTTTTGTCACTCTGATGACTGGCACTGAATGGAATCAGCCAGGGATCCATAGTCCGGAGAATAGCTGCTGATAACCAGCCTCAGGCACGCTTCCAAATGATCATCTGTCAATGTGGAACGGTATTTGGACTTAATAATCTTCATGTGAGAAAAGGCTGACTCGCACAAATAAGTGGAGCCGAATAATGCAGTCAAGGAGGATGCGCACTTCCTCATGTTGGGGTACTTTTCCTCTGTGAGTAAGTTCCAGAACTGTCCATGAGCCCTGGACTTAAGATGAATGTCAGCTTGTAGTGTCAGAATCTCCTCCTCCACTCCAGAAGAGTTCAGGTGAAAAAGTGATGCAATTTTTGTTGACAGCGAATAAACATCAGCATCTTCCAGAAAAGGGTAACACATGAATGTAGCGATTGGCTCCAATAAAACAAAGTCTTGAAAGCGTTTGTCAAACTCCGATAGACAGTTCTCAATCTGCTCTGTGTAGCGTGCACTGTCAAGTTGCACGCACGCCCTGCGTCTCCAACTCTGATGCGAGGTTCTGGAAGTTACCCAAATCATGGCGCTTCATCTTTGACAATAGATGCAGCATTTTCCGTTTGAAAGCATTAACAGAGCTGATCATATTGATCACAGTTTTGTCTTTTCCTTGTAACTCGACATTAAGGTCGTTCAACATGTTGGTCAGATCGGTTAAAAATGCTAAGTCTAGCAGCCACTGGTCGTCATTTAGTTGCGTGTATTCCGCATGTTTAGCAACACGGAAAAACTCCTTAATCTCCGGACAGAGCTCTCGAAATCTTTGCAGGAATTTCCCTCGACTAAGCCATCTCACGTCAGTGTGTAGCAACAACTCCGAGTGGTTGCAGTCAGCCTTGTCCAGATGTGCGCGGAATAGCCGTCTTTGGAGCGATCTAGCGCGAATAGAACAGGCAATCTTCGTTGTTATGTCCATTATCTCTCTCATTTTGAGCATTTTTGCGCATAACGCTTGTTGGTGTATTATGCAGTGGTAATTGAGGAAGTCCGGGAAAGCATCATCGTCCCTGCACCTGGCAATAAATCCATTTGAACGGCCAACCATCGCGGGCGCTCCGTCCGTGGTGACGGACACCAGTTTGCACACTGGGAGTTGGGTTTTCTCAATAAAGTTTTTGAAAGACTGAAAAATGTCCTCTCCTCGCGTATGTTCAGTCATGGACAGTAATGTTAACAGCTCCTCTTTTGCAGTCATATCGGAAAATACCATCCTAATAAATACACACAGCTGGGCTGTGTCACTCACATCTGTAGACTCGTCCAGTTGCAGTGAAAAACACTCGCAGGCCGCGATATCCTTCCAAAGTTGCTGGGTCAAATCCTCGGCCATAGCCTCACTGCGCCGTGTAACTGTATTTCTTGATAGCTGGATAGCTTTAATTGAAGATAATATTTCTGGTTTGTTTTTAAAGTCTCGAAACAACGTGTTAGCTGCTTCAACGAATGCCTCTTTTATCATCTCTCCGTCTTGGAAGGCCTTCTTGTGCTTAACAATTAAGTGGCTCACCCGAAATGATGCCTCGGTGGCTGCCTTTGCTTTTGTGGTCGGATGTGTAAACAATAACTGCTGTCCGGACAACTGGGATTTTAGATCCTTCACCTTTCTCTTTCTCAGCTCACTATTTGGAGGAAAGTTAGTGTCATAGCTTTTGTGAACAGTCCGAAAATGCCGCTCCACATTTCCTTTCTTTGGAATAGCGACAGTACACTGGCAAATGAGGCAAACGCACTTCGAATATGACATTGTGAAAAAATAGTCCTCCTCCCATTCCGTATGAAAGTGGTAGATTTTTGGCTTCTTACTTGGTCCAGCTCCCGCACTCATTTTATATAATTTATTAAGTTTAGATAGAAAAACAAATTGGAGCTAACTAGATAATGCGATAGCTTGATTTTGTTTGGCCACATTTGGCGCGTTTGTAGACGCATGCGTGTACAAACGCCTGGCGTCTACTTTTTGGGGAATGTCTCGCGACCTACTCGTACTACCTTTGCGATCGACCGGTAGATCGCGATCGACGTATTAGGCACCCCTGGTGTAGAGCATCTATTTAGTCTACAACAAAGTCCAGTACTCTGAACCCCATTCATTTCAATGACACATTTATTATGTTACCACGGTAACATAGTTGCAAATAGAGGTATGTTGTCATTGACTTTTTTGTTCAGTTTGCCAAGCCAAATGTCCATGTCGAATTTCAAATGTTTACGTCAAAGTAATTTTTTTGGTCCAATTCAAAAGTTCAAGGGGGCGCTGTGGAGCAATATAATGTCTGACCTATGCAAATTGTATATGTATGTGTTCAGATCCACATTTTGAAAAAAATGTATATTAATGCCGGGAATTAGCAAACTGCATGTGTGAGTTATGTGCACTTTAAAACTTCAAAATATTGCTTTTTTCTTTGCAGGCTGGCCACACCCACATTTTATGATATAGAAAAATCCAAGACAGTTCCCTATAATCCCACATGGGTCTAGTTCATTTTGACCAATTTGCAAGATTCTTGAATGAAAATCCAAGGCGTAAAAAATCCAAATGTGAGAGGTAAAATTTTGAAAAAATCGGGTTCCGCCCACAATGGCCGACTTCCTGTAGGGTTTAGGGTGGGGTCATAATATAATTTTTTACTTGTCTTGACATGTTCTATGTTTGTACCAAATTTCATTTGCCTACGATAAAAAAGATCTCTCATTTCCGCAATGTATTTCAAATTTTGAGGTGGCGGTATTGAGTCATTTTGATACGTTAATTTTTTTGAACATCAAAATACAAACTTTTTTGCCAATCTTGAATTTTAGGCTATAGTTTGATGAGTGTAGAGCATCTATTTAGTCTACAACAAAGTCCAATACTCTGAACCCCATTTATTTCAATGACACATTTATTATGTTACCACGGTAAAATAGTTGAAAATAGAGATATGTTCTCATTGTCTTTTTTGATCCGTATGATGAGAGGAATATGTGTACCAAATTTCAATGGTCTATGACAAAGTAATAATTTTTCATCCCAGTTATCCAAAACCCATGTATTTCAATGAGAAATGTCAGACGTTGCCATGGCAACACCTTTGAAAATAGAGGTATGGTGTCATTGACTTTTTTGTTCAGTATAGCAATAGGGATGTCCACGCCAAATTTCAAATGTTTATGTCAAAGTAATTTTTTTGGTCCAATTCAAAAGTTCAAGGGGGCGCTGTGGAGCAATTTATTGTCTGACCTGTGTAAATTGTATATCTATGTGTTCAGATCAACAGTTTGAATAAAAAAGTATATTCATGCCGGAACGTAGGACACTAACTGTGTGAGTTACATGCAATTTAAAACTGTACAAAATGGCTTTTTTCTTTGCAGGCTGACCACACCCACATTTTATAACTTAGAAAATTCCAAAAGAGTTGCTTATAATCCCACATGGGTGTAGTTCATTTTGACCAATTTTCATGTTTCTCGAATGAAAATTCGAGGCGTAAAAAATTTAAATGTGAGAGGTAAAATTTGGGGAAAATGGGGTTCCGCCCACAATGGCCGACTTCCTGTAGGGTTTAGGGTGGGGTCATAATATAATTTTTTACTTGTCTTGACATGTTCTATGTTTGTACCAAATTTCATTTGTCTACGATGAAAAAGGTCTCTCATTGCCGTAATGTATTTCAAATTTTGAGGTGGCGCTATTGAGTCATTTTGAAACAATTTTTTTTTAACATCAAAATAATAAATTTTTCACCAACCTTGAATTTTGGGTGCAATAAAATTGACTTTTCGTTAACGTTCAGGGGGTCAAAAGTGACTTCAATCCGGCCACCAAAATAATAAAGAATAAAATAATAATAATAATTAAAACTGCAAGCAGTGATAAAGGCCCTCGCCACCCCTTGCGACCGCGGGGTACACGCCACCGCGGAGATCCTGCCTTTCGTTCCCGCTTACATGGCCCCTCCCCCCAAAATCAGCGTCTCAGTAATACTACTCCATTCATTCCAATGAGACCATTTATGACATTGTCACGCCTGAACGGTTGGAAATAGGGGTATGTCTTCATTGGCTTTTTTGTTCAGTATGATGTGAGGAATATGTGTACCAAATTTCAATGGTCTATGACAAAGTAATTATTTTTCATCCCAGTTAACCAAAACCTATGTATTTCAATGAGAAATGTCAGACGTTGCCATGGCAACACCTTTGAAAATAGAGATATGGTTTCTTTGACTTTTTTGTTCAGTATAGCAATAGCAAAGTCCATGGCAAATTTCAAATGTTTGTGACAAAGTAATTTTTTTACGTGCCATTTAAAATTTCAAGGGGGCGCTGTGGAGCTATGTAATATTTGACATGTGAATTGCATGTCTATGCACTCAGATGAATATTTTGAACAAAACGTATATTAATGCCGGGAATTAGGACACTGCATGTTTGAGTTACGGGCCATTTAAAACTTCAAAAAACATACTTTTTCTTTGCAGGCTGGCCACACCCATATTTTATAATTTAGGAAAATCCAAAAGAGTTCCCTATAATCCCACATGGGTTTAGTTTATTTTTACCAATTTGTAAGTTTCTTGAAAGAAAATCCAAGGCACCAAAAATACAAATGTGAGAGGTAAAATTTGGGAAAAATGGGGTTCCGCCCACAATGGCCGACTTCCTGTAGGGTTTAGGGTGGGGCCATAATAATTTTTTACTTGTCTTGACATGTTCTATGTCTGTACCAAATTTCATTTGTCTACGATGAAAAAGGTCTCTCATTGCCGCAATGTATTTCAAATTTTGAGGTGGCGCTATTGAGTCATTTTGTTACGTTAATTTTTTTGCGACATGAAAATACAAAATTTTTTGCTAATCTTGAATTTTAGGCCATAGTTTGATGAATGTAGAGCATCTATTTAGTCTACAACAAAGTCCAGTACTCTGAACCCCATTCATTTCAATGACACATTTATTTTGTTACCACGGTAACATAGTTGAAAATAGAGGTATGTTGTCATTGGCTTTTTTGTTCAGTTTGCCAAGCCAAATGTTCATGTCGAATTTCAAATGTTTACGTCAAAGTAATTTTTTTGGTACAATTCAAAATGTCAAGGGGGC
This sequence comes from Periophthalmus magnuspinnatus, assembly GCF_009829125.3. Classification (NCBI taxonomy): domain Eukaryota; kingdom Metazoa; phylum Chordata; class Actinopteri; order Gobiiformes; family Gobiidae; genus Periophthalmus; species Periophthalmus magnuspinnatus. The sequence continues at coordinate 25,666,294 of NC_047142.1, forward strand.
GCTGTGGAGCAATATCATGTCTGACCGATGTAAATTGTATATGTATGTGTTCAGATCCACATTTTAAAAAAAATGTATATTAATGCCAGGAAATAGGACACTGCATGTGTGAGTTATGTGCAATGTAATACTTCAAAATTTTGCTTTTTTATTTGCAGGCTGGCCACACTCACATTTTATGATGTAGAAAAATCCAAGACAGTTCCCTATAATCCCATATGGGTCTAGTTCATTTTGACCAATGTGCAAGTTTTTTGAATGAAAATCCAAGGCGCAAAAAATCCAAATATGAGAGGTAAAATTTTGAAAAAATTGGGTTCCGCCCACAATGGTCGACTTCCTGTAGGGTTTAGGGTGGGGTCATAATATAATTTTTTACTTGTATTGACATGTTCTATGTTTGTACCAAATTTAATTTGTCTACGATGAAAAAGGTCTCTCATTGCCGTAATGTATTTCAAATTTTGAGGTGGCGCTATTGAGTCATTTTGATACATTAATTTTTTTCCAGATGAAAATACAACTTGTTTTGCCAATCTTGAATTTTAGGCCATAGTTTGATGAGTGTAGAGCATCTATTTAGTCTACAACAAAGTCCAGTACTCTGAACCCCATTCATTTCAATGACACATTTATTATGTTACCACGGTAACATAGTTGCAGACAGAGGTATGTTTTCTTTGGCTTTTTTGTTCAGTGTGCCAAGCCAAATGCCCATGCCGAATTTCAAATGTTTATGTCAAAGTAATTTTTTTGGCCCAATTCAAAAGTTCAAGAGGGCGCTGTGGAGGAAAAAAAAAAAATCTGACATATGTAAATTGTATATGTATGTGTTCAAATCCACATTTTGAAAAAAATGTATATTAATGCCGGGAAATAGGACACTGCATGTGTGAGTTACGCGCACTTTAACACTTCAAAATATTGTTTTTTTCTTTGAAGGCTGGCCACACCCACATTTTATGATGTAGAAAAATCGAACACAGTTTCCTATAATCCCACATGGGTCTAGTTCATTTTGACCAATTTGCAAGTGTCTTGAATGGAAATCCACGGCGTAAAAAATCCAAATTTGAGAGGTAAAATTTGGAAAAAATGGGGTTCCGCCCACAATGGCCGACTTCCTGTAGGGTTTAGGGTGGAGTCATAATATAATTTTTTACTTGTCTTGGCATGTTCTATTTTTGTCCCAAATTTCATTTGTCTACGATGAAAAAGGTCTCTCATTGCCGTAATGTATTTCAAATTTTGAGGTGGCGCTATTGAGTCATTTTGATACGTAAATTTTTTTGAACATCAAAACACAACATTTTTTCCTAATCTTGAATTTTAGGCCATACTTTGATGAGTGTAGAGCATCTATTTATTCTACAACAAAGTCCAGTACTCTGAACCCCATTCATTTCAATGACACATTTATTATGTTACCACGGCAACATAGTTTAAAATAGAGGTATGTTCTCATTGGCTTTTTTGTTCAGTTTGCCAAGCCAAATGTCCATGCCAAATTTCAGATGTTTATGTCAAAGTAATTTTTTTGGTACAATTCAAAAGTTCAAGGGGGCGCTGTGGAGCAGAAAAAAATCTGACATATGTAAATTGTATATCATTTTGTGTAGATCAAGATTTTAAACAAAATGTATATTAATGCCGGGAAATAGAACACTGCATGTGTGAGTGATGCACATTTTAACACTTCAAATTATTGATTTTTTTTTTGCAGGCTGGCCACACCCACATTTTATGATGTAGAAAAATCAAAGGCAGCTCCGTATAATCCCACATGGGTCTAGTTCATTTTGACCAATTTGCATGTTTCTTGAATGAAAATCCAAGGCGCAAAAAATCCAAATGTGAGAGGTAAAATTTTGAAAAAATGGGGTTCCGCCCACAATGGCCGACTTCCTGTAGGGTTTAGGGTGGGGTCATAATATAATTTTTTTCTTGTCTTGACATGTTCTATGTTTGTACCAAATTTCATTTGTCTACGATGAAAAAGGTCTCTCATTGCCGTAATGTATTTCAAATTTTGAGGTGGCGCTATTGAGTCATTTTGACACATTAATTTTTTTCCACATGAAAATACTACTTGTTTTGCCAATCTTGAATTTTAGGCCATAGTTTGATGAGTGTAGAGCATCTATTTAGTCTACAACAAAGTCCAGTACTCTGAACCCCATTCATTTCAATGACACATTTATTATGTTACCACGGTGACATAGTTGCAGACAGAGGTATGTTTTCATTGGCTTTTTTGTTCAGTTTGCCAAGCCAAATGTCCCTGCCAAATTTCAGATGTTTACGTCAAAGTAATTTTTTTGGTCCAATTCAAAAGTTCAAGGGGGCGCTGTGGAGCAGAAAAAAATCTGACATATGTAAATTGTATATCATTTTGTGTAGATAAAGATTTTAAACAAAATGTATATTAATGCCGGGAAATAGGACACTGCATGTGTGAGTGATGCACATTTTAACACTTCAAATTATTGATTTTTTTTTTGCAGGCTGGCCACACCCACATTTTATGATGTAGAAAAATCAAAGGCAGCTCCCTATAATCCCACATGGGTCTAGTTCATTTTGACCAATTTGCATGTTTCTTGAATGAAAATCCAAGGCGCAAAAAATCCAAATGTGAGAGGTAAAATTTTGAAAAAATGGGGTTCCGCCCACAATGGCCGACTTCCTGTAGGGTTTAGGGTGGGGTCATAATATAATTTTTTACTTGTCTTGACATGTTCTATGTTTGTACCAAATTTCATTTGTCTACGATGAAAAAGGTCTCTCATTGACGTAATGCATTTTGATTTTTGAGGTGGCGCTAATGAGTCATTTTGAAAGAATAATTTTTTTGAACATCAAAATAATAAATTTTTCACCAAACTTGAATTTTGGGTCCAATAAATTTGAGTTTTCGTTAACGTTCAGGGGGTCAAAAATGACTTCAAAGCGGTAAGTATAATAATAATAATAATAATAATAATAATAATGGAAATTTTTTTTCCACCCATTATTTTTCTCCTAAACCATAACAGCTACAGTCATGTGACTTTCTCACATTGTGCCCCATCACAAATAAGGCCCCTGTGATTTTTTTCACACGTCCACGTCAAAGCGTTTGTCTTCTACGAATTTTTGAAAATGAAATTTGAAGAGGGCGCTAGAGAGCCATTTTGTGAGAGAGTGCCTTGATTTGCATATCATTGCGTTCAGCTCATAAATGTGCATAATTGCTGTATTAGCGTTTTCCCAACAAAAAATGTGTGAAAGAGAAATATTTTTTTGAAATATTCCAAAAATTATGATTTTGTTGAAAATTCACCCTGACCACACCCAAAGTCATAATCAAAATGTAATTGATAATCTTTAATCACACATGTGTTTAGTGAGATTTGGCCAAATTTGACGTGTTTGTGATGAAAACTGGGCGAGAAAATGTCCTGAATGCGAGGGTGTGCACTTTTGTCGTTCCCGGGTTTGATCCAATATGGCCGACGTCCTGTACATTTTAGGGCGGGGCCATAATATCATTTTTGTCATGTCCCGACATGCACTATTTTTTTATGTAAGTTTCGGATTTTTACGTTGACTTTTTTACGAGTCGGGCTCCCATTGGCCCCATGAAAATCAAAGTTTGAGGTGGCGCTACCGAGTCATCTTTCGTTATTTTTTCTCGGGGTCTTTTGTGACAATTAGAGCTCGTCGAGTTCTAATTTTTGACACCACTCACTGCCATGTCGGGGCGTGTTTACTACTTGATTTTTGCCATTTTCCGGGTTTCGGACGCGGTTTTAATGAGTCCCTCGCCGGGACGGAGTCCCAGGCTCGGGCCTAATAATGGAAATTTTTTTTCCACCCATTATTTTTCTCCTAAACCATAACAGCTACAGTCATGTGACTTTCTCACATTGTGCCCCATCACAAATAAGGCCCCTGTGATTTTTTTCACACGTCCACGTCAAAGCGTTTGTCTTCTACGAATTTTTGAAAATGAAATTTGAAGAGGGCGCTAGAGAGCCATTTTGTGAGAGAGTGCCTTGATTTGCATATCATTGCGTTCAGCTCACAAATGTGCATAAACGCTGTATTAGCGTTTTCCCAACAAAAAATGTGTGAAAGAGAAATATTTTTTTGAAATATTCCAAAATTTGCGATTTTGTTGAAAATTCACCCTGACCACACCCAAAGTCATAATCAAAATGTAATTGTTAATCTTTAATCACACATGGGTTTAGTGGGATTTGGCCAAATTTGAAGTGTTTGTGATTAAAACTGGGCGAGAAAATGTCCTGAATGCGAGGGTGTGCACTTTTGTCGTTCCCGGGTTTGATCCAATATGGCCGACTTCCTGTACATTTTAGGGCGGGGCCATAATATCATTTTTGTCATGTCCCGACATGTTCTATTTTTTGATGTGAGTTTCGGATTTTTACGTCGACTTTTTTCCGAGTCGGGCTCCCATTGGCCCCATGAAAATCAAAGTTTGAGGTGGCGCTACCGAGTCGTCTTTCGATTATTTTTTCTCGGGGTCTTTTGTGACAATTAGAGCTCGTCGAGTTCTAATTTTTGACACCACTCACTGCCATGTCGGGGCGTGTTTACTACTTGATTTTTGCCATTTTCCACGCTCCGGACGCGGTTTTAATGAGTCCCTCGCCGGGACGGAGTCCCAGGCTCGGGCCTAATAATAATGGAAAATTTTTTCCACCCATTATTTTTCTCCTAAACCATAACAGCTACAGTCATGTGACTTTCTCACATTGTGCCCCATCACAAATAAGGCCCCTGTGATTTTTTTCACACGTCCACGATCAAATCGATTGTCTTCTACGAATTTTTGAAAATGAAATTTGAAGAGGGCGCTAGAGAGCCATTTTGTGAGAGAGTGCCTTGATTTGCATATCATTGCGTTCAGCTCACAAATGTGCATAAACGCTGTATTAGCGTTTTCCCAACAAAAAATGTGTGAAAGAGAAATATTTTTTTGAAATATTCCAAAATTTGCGATTTTGTTGAAAATTCACCCTGACCACACCCAAAGTCATAATCAAAATGTAATTGATAATCTTTAATCACACATGGGTTTAGTGGGATTTGGCTAAATTTGAAGTGTTTGTGATGAAAACTGTGCGAGAAAATGTCCTGAATGCGAGGGTGTGCACTTTTGTCGTTCCCGGGTTTGATCCAATATGGCCGGCGTCCTGTACATTTTAGGGCGGGGCCATAATATCATTTTTGTCATGTCCCGACATGTACTATTTTTTGATGTGAGTTTCGGATTTTTACGTCGACTTTTTTCCGAGTCGGGCTCCCATTGGCCCCATGAAAATCAAAGTTTGAGGTGGCGCTACCGAGTCGTCTTTCGATTATTTTTTCTCGGGGTCTTTTGTGACAATTAGAGCTCGTCGAGTTCTAATTTTTGACACCACTCACTGCCATGTCGGGGCGTGTTTACTACTTGATTTTTGCCATTTTCCACGCTCCGGACGCGGTTTTAATGAGTCCCTCGCCGGGACGGAGTCCCAGGCTCGGGCCTAATAATAATAATAATGGAAATTTTTTTTCCACCCATTATTTTTCTCCTAAACCATAACAGCTACAGTCATGTGACTTTGTCACATTGTGCCCCATCACAAATAAGGCCCCTGTGATTTTTTTCACACGTCCACGACAAATCGATTGTCCTCTACGAATTTTTGAAAATGAAATTTGAAGAGGGCGCTAGAGAGCCATTTTGTGAGAGAGTGCCTTGATTTGCATATCATTGCGTTCAGCTCACAAATGTGCATAAACGCTGTATTAGCGTTTTCCCAACAAAAAATGTGTGAAAGACAAATATTTTTTTGAAATATTCCAAAATTTGCGATTTTGTTGAAAATTCACCCTGACCACACCCGAAGTCATAATCAAAATGTAATTGTTAATCTTTAATCACACATGTGTTTAGAGGGATTTGGCCAAATTTGAAGTGTTTGTGATTAAAACTGTGTGAGAAAATGTCCTGAATGCGAGGGTGTCCACTTTTGTCGTTCCCGGGTTTGATCCAATATGGCCGACGTCCTGTACATTTTAGGGCGGGGCCATAATATCATTTTTGTCATGTCCTGACATGTTCTATTTTTTGCTGTGAGTTTCAGATTTTTACGTTGACTTTTGTCCGAGTCGGGCTCCCATTGGCCCCATGAAAATCAAAGTTTGAGGTGGCGCTACCGAGTCGTCTTTCGTTATTTTTTCTCGGGGTCTTTTGTGACAATTAGAGCTCGTCGAGTTCTAATTTTTGACACCACTCACTGCCATGTCGGGGCGTGTTTACTACTTGATTTTTGCCATTTTCCACGCTCCGGACGCGGTTTTAATGAGTCCCTCGCCGGGACGGAGTCCCAGGCTCGGGCCTAATAATAGTTGCCGATAGAGGTATGTTGTCATTGGCTTTTTTGTTCAGTATGATGAGAGGAATATGTGTAGCAAATTTCAATGGTCTATGACAAAGTAATTATTTTTCATCCCAGTTAACCAAAACCCATGTATTTCAATGAGAAAAGTCAGACGTTGCCATGGCAACACCTTTGAAATTAGAGATATGTTCTTATTGACTTTTTTGTTCAGTTTACCAAGCCAAATGTCCATGCCCAATTTCAAATGTTTACGTCAAAGTAATTTTTTTGGCCCAATTCAAAAGTTCAAGGGGCCGCTGTGGAGCAAAAAAAATTCTGACATATGTAAATTGTGTATCATTTCGTGTAGACCAAGATTTTAAACAAAATGTATATTAATGCCGGGAAATAGGACACTGCATGTGTGAGTTATGCACACTTTAACACTTCAAAATATTGCTTTTTTCTTTGCAGGCTGGCCACACCCACATTTTATGATGTAGAAAAATCCAAGACAGTTCCCTATAATCCCACATGGGTCTAGTTCATTTTCACCAATTTGCAAGTTTCTTGAATGAAAATCCAAGGCGCAAAAAATCCAAATGTGAGAGGTAAAATTTTGAAAAATTGGGGTTCCGCCCACAATGGCCGACTTCCTGTAGGTTTTAGGGTGGGGTCATAATATAATTTTTTACTTATCTTGACATGTTCTATGTTTGTACCAATTTTCATTTGTCTACGATGAAAAAGGTCTGTCATTGACGTAATGCATTTTGATTTTTGAGGTGGCGCTATTGAGTCATTTTTAAACATTAATTTTTTTAAAGATCAAAATAATAAATTTTTCACCAACCTTGAATTTTGGGTCCAATAAAATTGACTTTTCGTTAACGTTCAGGGGGTCAAAAGTGGCTTCAATTCGGCCACCAAAATAATAATAATAATAATAATAATAATAATGGAAATTTTTTTTCCACCCATTATTTTTCTCCTAAACCATAACAGCTACAGTCATGTGACTTTCTCACATTGTGCTCAATCACAAATAAGGCCCCTGTGAATTTTTTCACACATCCTCGACAACTCGATTGTCTTTTATGAATTTTTCAAAATGAAATCTGAAGAGGGCGCTAGAGAGCCATTTTGTGAGAGAGTACCTTGATTTGCATATCATTGCGTTCAGCTCACAAATGTGCATAAACGCTGTATTTGCGTTTTCCCAACAAAAAATGTGTGAAAGAGAAATATTTTTTTGAAATATTCCAAAATTTGCGATTTCGTTGAAAATTCACCCTGACCACACCCAAAGTCATAATCAAAATGTAATTGTTAATCTTTAATCACACATGGGTTTAGTGGGATTTGGCCAAATTTGAAGTGTTTGTGATGAAAACTGTGCGAGAAAATGTCCTGAATGCGAGGGTGTGCACTTTTGTCGTTCCCGGGTTTGATCCAATATGGCCGACGTCCTGTACATTTTAGGGCGGGGCCATAATATCATTTTTGTCATGTCCCGACATGTTCTATTTTTTTATGTGAGTTTCGGATTTTTACGTCGACTTTTTTCCGAGTCGGGCTCCCATTGGCCCCATGAAAATCAAAGTTTGAGGTGGCGCTACCGAGTCGTCTTGCGATATTTTTTCTCGGGGTCTTTTGTGACAATTAGAGCTTGTTGAGTTCTAATTTTTGACACCACTCACTGCCATGTCGGGGCGTGTTTATTACTTGATTTTTTCCATTTTCCACGCTCCGGACGCGGTTTTAATGAGTCCCTCGCCGGGACGGAGTCCCAGGCTCGGGCCTAATAATAGCTTACACTTGTAATGCGCTTTTTACAAGGCCTCTCAACGCGCTACACTATAGTCATTATTCATTCATTTCCACACTTGGTGATGGTAAGCTACTACTGTAGCCACAGCTGCCCTGGCTGACGGAAGCAAGGCTGCCAATCTGCACCATCAGCCCCTCCGACCACCACCTATCATTCGCGCACACACCACTTTCATACTAGGCAATGTGGGTGAAGTCTTGCCTAAAGACACAACCACAGAACTTGGTCTGAGCCGGACTCTTATTATGTCTACGTTTATGTTTAAGTTTGACTCTATTCACTGGACAATAATAGTTATACAATGACATAAATGTGTCAAAAAATGTGTAACCCCTTCCATCTAGGGTTACCCTTACCTAGTCAGTGTTTGACCCTGATTGGCTCACTTCCAATTGGTTGGTGAATAAATGACTGGAGCAGCTCTGTACCTGTCTGCTCCTCCGCCCCTCCCACTCCGCTCTCACTGTGTCTGTGCAACTGGCGTTTGGACTGGATGAAAACTACTCGGCTTTAAACATTACTTTCCACATTCTTCTCACACACGACTCAATGGTGAGTTTTGCCAAAACGTTTTCGATCTTAAATAATCATTGAAATCCCCCAAATTCAAAGCCAGTGCCGAGTTTGGCGTAAATTAAGTCGCGGTTTGTTTCCGCATATCCGCGTGTTGAATCCCGCTAAGAATGTGAGTATTTTTGTGTTTGTTTTGAATTACGGCAATCATTAACTAAAATTTATGAATGAAACATCATGTTCTAATTAACTTTGATGTGTTAACTTTAATTCGGCAGCACTGCTATGCTCTTTTGATACATTCTGTTAATGTAATTGATATATATTGTTAATCTAATTGCTCACTGCTGGCGGTATTGTCGGTGTAATGTGTAGTCTTGATTTGTTGCGCAACTGTTTTTATTAGGAATGTTGAAATGTTACGGTAACTGAATTGAGATCCTGTTTTGACCTTGTTTTTAGGTCAGGTTTTTTTCATGGGACCAAACAGAGATTCTCTACTGATGGCGAGCTGGTAGGACTAATATATTTTGTTTTGCTCCGCGAACTGTGGATTACGGATTTGCGTGATTACAAACTGAACCTGAACTGAATCCTAAAAAAAGGGATAAACTGAACTCTTACACAAAGTCACACAACTTTAAAAAAAACTGAACTGAACTCTCACACAAAGTCAAAATCTTTGACAAAGAACTGCCTTCTTTTTTTTTTTGTTGTTGTTTAAAACCGTTAATTTTGTTCATTGTAATTTGATTAAATGGTATGCCACTTTGTTTTGACTTTCACCAAATATATTTTACTTTATTCCAATCTGTTCTGTGTGTGTCATTCATGCACAAGCTCCCTGAGCAGCCTGTTCTTCTGTCGTCTTAATGCGTTAATTGCCATAAACAATAGCCCAACCAACTAAATATTCTATAGTGGTTACAAATGCATTATAGGAAATATTTGTATCATCAACATAGACCTCATCCCATCCTGGGTACCAAGTTTTGCCTTAAACAGCTCAATTGTCTCTGGCAGCCCAGCTCTCTGTAACTTATGAGTCTACTTTATTTTTCTTTAACTTAATATCAAACACCATAAAAATTGGCAAATGATTTCTTATATCTGTAAGAAAGGGTATTAAAGGGCAGATACCCAAACAAAATCAATCATCTTAATATGTTCACAGGATTTTAACAAATCAGTATTAAAATTCCCACAAACCAAAAGACCCTTACTACTTTGTTTAGAATATAACTCAAAACGTTTCCTGTTAAATTCATCAATACATGACCACTGGGCCCTATAAATACAGCTAATCAATATACTTTTGTATTGATTCATTTGTTATTTCAACAGTAACACACTCCATCAACTCATTAACCGAAAGTCATTCCTTCCACAATCCTATATTTTATACCCTTTTTTACAAATAAAGCAACTGCCCCTCACCTTCTGTTTTTCCTATTTTGATTAAATAAATTATAACCTTCTAATTCATTATCCAGTTCTTTATTGTCACATAGTCAAGTCTCTGAGAGTGCTACAATGCAAAATTTGAACTTACAATTATTTAAATAATCTTTTGTTTTGTCTATTTTTATAGACTCCTGCTGTTAAAGTTGACCACAGAAATTGTTCAGTTGATGCTTTAATATCATGTTGAGAATAATATCCACAGTCCAAAGTTAAATTCTCAGACAAACAGCCATCAGGATCATTGTCTGTTTCTGCATCATAAGACTTGTAATCCTGATGTTCAAATGTATTCAAGTGTGTAATGCTCTTGCTTTTGCTTGGTAAGTTTCTTCTTTTTGGTGAGCCTACTAGGTTTGACAGTACCATGCAGTTCATTTTCATTCTTACTTAAATTTGTCCAAGTCTTTGATTTCTCATATTGAGATTATTTTAGCTTGTTCTGGTGTTCCATTGAGTTTGATCATAACTTTACACTTCCTCGTCCCTGTATCCTGGATCTTCTTCTGTTTCTTTAGGACTCTTGCCATTTTTTTTTTTCTTGTGAAGTGTTCATTTACATTACACCTGAGCCCGTTTTTTTTATTTTTTTTTTTTTTTTTTTTTTTAGTTAACTTTAGCACTTCAACTTTATGTTTGTGGTTTGCAAATCTCAAAATGATCTTGGGTCTATTCTCTTGTTTCAGAGGGATAGAGGGACAAGCAGAGATGTTCATACTTTCTAGAGCACATGTGTCAAAGTCAAGGCCCGTGGGCAAAATATGGCCCTCCACATCATTTTATGTGGCCCTCAACAGGGTAAATTAAAAGGTAAAAGGTCTTAAAATCTCAATTTATCAGGAGATACGCAGTTACACAGCCATATTTTTACATCTAGGAAAATGCATATGCAATATTTGTAACTTGAATAAGTAATAAATACAGAAATGGTTAACAAGTTGAAAAATGAGATAGATTTATTTTACATCTGGCCCTTTGAGAGCAGACATTTTGCTGATGTGGCCCTCAGTGAAAATGTGTTTGACACCCCTGTTCTAGAGCGATGTCTTTGCTGTGAAAGAAGTCAATGACTTGTTGTTCAAGTGTGTAGTTCACCTGGTGGAGCGTCTTCACCCTCCTTGTCTCCTGCTGTAGTCCTGGCATAAGTGCAGTGTCTTGTCACCAATCCAGATATCACCAAGTCATCCATCCTTGTGTATTCCTTCAAGTCACCCACTCTTTTTGTAATTCGTTAATCTTCTTGTCCTTTTCCAGTTGTCACACTTCATCAATTAATTTCAATATATCTTTTTGCTTAACCACGTTACTCAACTCTTCTGTCATTGAGTTGAGTGATTTTTTCACTTCTTCCATGTCCTCTGTCATCTTCTTTGCCATTGTTCTGTATCTTTTGGTTAAGTTATATTACTAAATTGTATTGTTGATGCTGCCAATACATATCATTCAAGTGACTCCCAGATTTGTGCCTTGCCAAAAAAATAAATAAATAAAAAATCCCCAAATAGGAGAAAAAAGTGTTCGATTCACAAATGCTTTGGATGGCACATCCTTTGGGTGATATTTAGTGGATTGCTAGAGCTGAACAAACTAGCGTGTCACAGCAGCAGCCATCTTGGATTCATTCTCAGTCAACATTGGTGTTCTTTTGCTCATAGTACGTTGGAGTAAAAGGGTACACTACTGGCATTGTATCTAGATTTATGTGGAATGTGCACTCTCCTTGAAACTCTCCAATACCCTGAAAAACATTTACATAACTACATCTACATATCTACTATTTTAAGATTTCTTTTGTGTCATTGTCTGCTTTGCTTTCACTCACCCCCATAAGCATGAAATGATGATGTGAAAATCCAGCTGTTTTGTTTGGTCATTACATATTATAATAGAGTTACAAATGCCATGTACCTTTAGTGCTTTGCCTCCGTGGGCTGTGATGGATTATGCAGGTGGCATTCTGGGTACAGTCTTAAACAGTGTATTGCAGATGGGATTTATTGCTGCACCTATGTCTGTTTTGAATTTCACCGTTTGTTGGCCTGGTCCTACTTTTATGTCTGCTTAGGCTTGTACGTTGTTCGTGTTTGTGTTTACAGTTGTGATGCTGTCAATAAAGAGTTTACACTGCTCATCATCACTGTTTTGCTCCAGTGCATGTACATGTCTGTTTTGTGGCTTAGCTGGGGTAGACTCTGGATCTGCATGCTTTGGCAAAATGATCGTATCTTTTACATTCCATTTCTCTTGGCAGGGCATGGGTGTCTGCGCATCTCTCACATACTCAGTTACTTTGTCTTTGGTCTTTCACTTTTACTTTCACTTTTTTTGCAAACCTTTTTTTATTATTTGTATAATAACAAAATCAAGATAACAAAAAATAAGATTCCCCCATCCCCCACAAAAGTAAAATAAACATTTTATTAAAGAAACCCCAGTGCCGAGCTCATGGTGCCACACTACTCTAATGTTTATACTGATTTGTGCGTTCTCTGATGTAGAATACCACTAGACATTTTACCTGCCTTTACTAAATTGCCTATTGCTTTCCAAGTGTTTTAACGGTGCCATGCTTGTTAAATAACTTGGCTTAACTTTTTTCCAGCAGCCTCTCTCCAGTTTATTCTGGTATCTGCACCTCCTGAATACTACAGTATTGGCGTTGCTGGCAGGACTGGCTGTTGTTTTTGTTTTTTGGCCCTTGATGTTACTCGGCTAAATACAGTAACAGGTTGACGGTGCGGAGGGACCACAGTACTACAGTGTCACATCCCATCTCTAGTCTAAGGCAGAACATGGAGGACCTGCAGGCCCTTATGGAGCAGTTTCAACTTAGAGCCTATATTGAACAGTTGAAAGCGCAAGTACAAGCTCAACAAGCTCAAATACAAGCTCAACAAACACAAAGTAGTGAGTCTGACCCAAGGCCTAGACCCTCTAGTGCAAACATGACTTTTACTGGTAACGTGTTTAAGAACACTGCAAATATACACACGTGAACAAACTTGTTGGTACCCATTGGTTAATGAAATAAAAACTCACAATGGTCAGAAAAATAACTTGAATCTGACAAAAGTAATAATAAATTAAAATTCAATGAAATTTAACCAGTGAAGGTCAGACAGGTCCCTTTTCCAGACGACATGTTTCAGCTCCTTCCAAAAATGCTCAATAGGATTTAGGTCAGGGCTCATAAAAGGCCACTTTAGAATAGTCCAATGTTTTCCTCCAGCCATTCTTAAGTGTTTTTAGCTGTGTGTTTTGGGTCATTGTCCTGTTGCAAGACCCATGACCTGTGATTGAGACCAAGCTTTCTGACACTGGCCAGCACATTTCTCTCTAGAATCCCTTGATAATCTTGAGATTTCATTGTACCTGCACAGATTCAAGACACCCTGTGCCAGATGCAGCAAAGAAAATAACAGAGCCTCCTCCATGTTTCACAGTAGGGACATTGTTCTTTTCTTGATATGCTTCATTTTTCCGTCTGTGAACATAGAGCTGATGTACTTTGGAAAAGTTCCATTTTTGTCTCATCTGTCCATAGGACATTCTCCCAGAAGCTTTGTGGCTTGTCAACATGTAGTTTGGCAAATTCCAATCTGGCTTTTTTATCATTTGTTTTCAACAATGGTGTCCTCCTTGGTCATCTCCCTTTAAGTCCACTTTGGCTCAAACAACAACAGATGGTGTGATCTGACTGATCAATTTTCCTCCTGAGGCCTTGTCCAGGGAGGTTGGCTACAGTCCCATGGATCTTAAATGTCTGAATAATATGTGCAACTGTAGTCACAGGAACATCAAGCTGCTTGGAGATGATTTTATAGCCTTTACCTTTAACATGTTTGTCTATAATTTTCTTTCTAATCTCCTGAGAAAACTCTTTCGTTTGCTTCCTCTGGTCCATGTTGAGTGTGGGACATGTCACCAAACAGCACAGTGACGACCTGTAGCTCTATATATAGACCCACTGACTGAGTACAAGACTGTAGACACCTGTGATGCTAATTAGTGGACACACCTTATTAACATGTCCTTTTGGTCACATTATTTTCAGTCTTTTCTAGGGGTACCATCATTTTTGTCCAGGCCTGTTTCATGAGTTTATTTTTTTCAAGTAATTTTTTTTGAAGCCTGGTTGAAAAGCAATGTCTGACTTTCATTGGTTAAATTTTATAGATTTTTATTTATTATTACTTTTGTCAGATTCAAGTTATTTCTGTGACCATTGTGAGTTTTTATTTCATTAACCGAAGGGACCAACAATTTTCTTCACGTGTGTCTGTTATGTATATGTGCCTAAAGAGCGAAAGTGTCCTCGATGGTGGTGCAAAAGCAGAGGTGAAATTTTACCCAGATGCTACACAGGATACACCAGATAAGATATTTTCTATTTTGATGGAAAACTATAGCTGTAAGCAGTCATATGTGGCTGCTCAGCTCCAATTGCTCCAGCGCACACAGAGGGAAGGCGATTATTCTCATGCCCTGAAATCTTTAATGGATGTAGCTTTATGCAAAACTACTGGTAATATCCCTAATCATGATAGAACCTTGCACAACCAGTTTATCGAACACATTTTAGATGATACTTTATGCAGAGAGTTAAAGCAATGTGTGCTTGAAAATCCAACTATGTCTTTTATTGACCTCTGTGCACTTGCCATTAGGTGGGCTGAAGTGAGTAGAGCAAGCAGTAAGAATCGGCCTCATGCGTTTTCTTGTGACTATCAGCGGGCTGAAGTGGTTGAGGCGACTGTAAATTTGGTTACAACAGAGCCTATTGATGAGAAGGCAGAAATAAAAGTCCCAAGTCCCAGTCTCAATTAGATACAATAATGCAAAATTTAACTGCGCAGGTCCTTCAAGCTAACAGTAATGACATACCTCAGAGTTTCATAAAATGCCCTTGCATCCAGGCAGATAATAAAATTAACTGTCATCTCTGCAATGGACCCGGTCATTTTGCGCAATTTTGTAGGGTAAATCTAAACACTGGCAATCATTGTGCACTGTCTAGCTCCGAAGTTTCTTCATGCAGTCAAGTAGTGGGAGAGGGCAGAGACATTCAGCTGTCGGAAAATGAGGCCCTATGGTGCAGAGAGCCAGGGGTCAGAAAAGGAGTCTGTGGGCTCAAATGAAGATGCGCTTGGAAGAACCCTCTCAAAAATGGGTCTCCTTGTTGTTAAAGATAAGAATGAGTCTACAGAGCAAAAATCAACAGTACCTGGCCTCTTGGGAATGAATATCATTCAATGCTGTTATAACTTTCTTTTTGAGGAGTTTGGTCCCAGTCTTTTTCAGTCACCGGTTAAGGGATGGAGAGTAGTACTGGTAAAATGCCAACACATTGAAACAGCGACTACGCAAGGGCATCTGGGTAAGGTCCAAGGCCAAGCAGTGCGCATTCCAGCGGGCTCCTTAACCTGTGTCCAAACAGTCTGTCCAGTCAACCTCACCCTGCCATCTGTGTTGCTGGAAGCACTGTCTGGGACCAGCCAACTGCCAGCAGGTCTTCTTGTCTCCCCTACCTTCCTCTCTGTCCATCAAGGGGACAATGTAGGCTCAGAGGACGTGTGGCTCCAGTCTCTCACACAGCTCGGCGATTTGCATGTGGTGGATACCAAGCAGTCCGGGAATACTGTCATTCTGGAGGAGAGTGTAGATCAAGAGGCAATTGCCGTTATCCACCATGTGTCAATATATTGTGCTCCATCACTTGGCCTGTCTAATATTTCCTGGTCAAGTCTGTCACCCAAACAAAGCAAACAAGCAGGTGAACTTTTAAAGACTCAGTGCAGTGTTCAGCCAAGGGGACAGTGAAATAGGATGTACACCATTGGTAGAACATGAAGTGAAGGCCCATATACAAGAGCTGCCCCAGCTCAAGTCCATTTTCATCACCTATTGTCATTGTGCTCAAGAAAAATGGTGAAATGAGACTCTGTGTGGACTACAGGTTGCTTAACGCGAAGACAAGAAAGGATACTTACCCACTTCCCAGGATTGAGGAGACTTTGGACGCCCTTCAGGTGCACGGTGG
This sequence comes from Periophthalmus magnuspinnatus, assembly GCF_009829125.3. Lineage (NCBI taxonomy): Eukaryota > Metazoa > Chordata > Actinopteri > Gobiiformes > Gobiidae > Periophthalmus > Periophthalmus magnuspinnatus. Next base: position 25,682,513 of record NC_047142.1, read on the forward strand.
TCTCAACTCTAAATCTTGCAAGTGGTTACAACCAGGTACCTGTGGCAGAGAATGACAAAGCAAAAACTGCCTTTTGCACGCCCTGGGCTTTTTGAATTTAGCCGCATGCCATTTGGATTGAGCAATGCACCAAGCACTTTTCAAAGGTTAAATGCAGATTTGGAGACCAAACTTTCCAATCTTTGTTATAGTATTTAGATATAATTTTCTCCTCAACATTTGAACAACACCTTCAATGCCTTGATCTGGTGCTGACTCGCCTGCAGCAACACAAACTAAAGCTAAATTGCAAAAATGGCACCTTTTTTCAACCTGAGGTGCAGTAACTGGATCATGTCATATCAACCACTGGAATAGCAACAGATCCATCAAAAATAAGCGCAGTTGCTGAATGGGCCAGGCCTAGTACCTGTACCGAGCTTCACTCCTTTCTAGGCTTTGCATCTTATTACTGGTGTTTTGTGCAAGGATTTGCAAAATACGCAGCACCACTTCTTAGGCTGGTGGCAGTGCTAGGTGGCAATGGAAAGAGGAGATTTGTAGGGAAAATGGCAATTGCCAATTTGTGGACAGAGGGCTGTGAAGATGCATTTCAGACACTTAAACAAATGTTAATCAGCGCTCCAGTGCTTGGGTATGCAGATTTCAAAAAGCCATTTATACTTGAAATTGATGCAAGTCTTGCAGAGCTTGGGGCAGTGCTGTCACAAGACCAGGAGGGTGGACGAAGACCAGTCGCTTTTGCCAGACCCACAGAGAAACGTATGTCTAATTACAGCTCCCAAAAGCTTGAATTTCTAGCTGTCACTCAAAAGTTTTGAGAATACTTGCTGGGGAACAAGTTTGTTGTCTTCGCTGACAATAATCTACTACTCCTTAAATTAACATCTTCAAAAGTAAAGATGCCTAATCAGTCTGTTTTAGGCTTTAGGTTTTTGATGTGTTTGCAGCACTGTAAAAAAACATGTTGCTCCAGCCGCTTCTTCTTAATTTTCAACAAAGTTCAAGAACAGCAATTCTTCACATATAATTACGTGAGACAACAGGTAGGCAGTAGTGCACCCCCTAATGTACAAATCATGTATCAAATTTCTCTTTTTTGAAATCAACATTAAATCATGTGCAGACATTTTTTTTAAAGAAAATATAAATGATTTATTATCAACTGAATTACTAAATTATGTAAATGAATAAACTTTATTTAAGCCTCATTTAAAACTGTTGCACAATTTTCAAATGTTCTCCACATCATCTGAGCCCCTGAAATAAAAATAATAACAGTACTAACTTAGTCATATGGCATTTATGTTTTTATTTGGTCTATTTTTATTTGATTTTAAAACTGAATAATTGTGTTATTGTCAAGATCCCAGTCTGCCTTGTGTTTTTGTGCTGTTTTCCCGCCTCTTTTCTGTGTTTGCAACTAAGAACAAAGGGAGCCATCAGGTCTAAGTTGAATGTTTTTGCTTCTCATCAGATCCCACTCCCTGGACCCATTCAGCTCCTCTGGCTCCGTCCCAGCACTCCACGACTGGTACAAACCTCACACCCTCCGACCCAGTTCACCTCTACCAGCACTGCTCACCTCATCTCTGACCCTGCTGCCCATGATCTACTCCTGGACTACTGCAAACAACCCTGCTCTCATCTAGTTGATCTATGCACCTTCATTTGCACATTTCAAAACTGTAAAATAAACATTGTTAAACTGTTCCCTGAGTTCTGTCTCTTTGGTCCCCCTATCAGTTGTTGCGACATTTATTTACTATTTGTATGAATTCATGACTGAAATGTTCATGTTCATGGCAAGGACTAAACAGATCAAAATTAGACTAGGAATAAACTAGTTTTCAGGAAATACTTGACCTGGTCTTACCTGGAAGCAGCTGCGTATAACTAGATCAAGACCAGGTCTCAGTCGGAGGACTAAAGTTAAACTAAATTCAGTCCAAGCCAAAACTAATCAACTCACTGTTGAATATTGTTTCAATATTTGAACAGATCGTAATAATTTACATGTGCCTTCTTCACACAAAAAAAAAAACTGCACAATCCCATATTGTAGCACAGGACCTATACCAGAGGCCTGGGAGCTTGAGTGTTCTGTGCAGTATCTTTACTCTTCCTAGCACCTTGCTTTTCTGGACTGAGATGTCTGCTGTAGCCCCTGGTATTTCTCTAGTTTGTCCTGTTCCTTTTTCCTGATGTTCCCATCACTTGGTACTGCGATGTCGACCACAACGGCTTTGCTCTGTTTATCCACCACAATGTCCGGTTGGTTCACCATCACCATTCTGTGAGTCTTATTCTGGAAGTCCCACAGGATCTGGGCTTGATCATTCTCCACTACCTTTGGAGGTGCTTCTCACCTTGATCTTGGGGTCTCCAGTCTGTACTCTGCACAGATGTTTCTGTACACTATGGTTAAGCCGCTCCATGTATGCTTTCCCTGCCAGCATCTTAGAACCTGCAGTTATGTGCTGGATTGTCTCAGCAGCCTCTTTGCACAGCCTACACCTTGGGTCTTGTCTGGTGTGGTAGATCTGGGCCTCTATCACTCGGGTGCTCAAGGCCTGCTCCTGTACAGCCAGGATGAGTGCCTCTGTGCCGTCCTTCAGACCAGCTTTCTCAAGCCATTGGTAGGATTTCTTGATATCAGCCACTTCAATTATGTTCCGGTGGTACATCCCGTGCAGGAGTTTATCGTCCCATTAGCCTCTTCCTATTTCACTCCACTCCACATATATGTATATATATATATAATATGCGGCCGCTTAGGGTCCGCAAACGTGGAGGAGCACACAATCAAAAATTGGCCTTCTGAATAATTGTTCTGTAACTCATGTAGGACAGACTCATGTATTTATTTATTTATTTTCAATATTTTTTTTACTGATTTAGGACAGACTGATTGACAGAAAAATTACATCATAAAAGTGTCACATATGTCCACCAAGGGGTGCTCTCCTCAGATCCACCACAGACACAGAGGAACCTTCAAACATCACTCCAAACCCAGGAAACAGAGGCTCAGTGAAGGAGGAGCTGAAGGTGTGGAGGTGGAACAGTTCTCCATCAGAGCGAACATCATAGAAGGACAGAGATCCAGCCTCAGAGTCCAGGAACACAGACACTCGACCTGAGGGACGGAAGAAGGATGAGGAGGAGGAGGAGGTGGAAGGGGAAGGGGAGACAGAAGAGGAGGAGAAGGAGGAGGAGAGGTCTGTTTCTCTGTTGTTGTGATAGAAAGAGTAACGTCCATATAAGACCCTCAGACTCCAGGACTGATCATTGCCTCCAAACTTAGACTCCTTTCTCTCTCCTCTCCGTCTGATTCCTCTGTAACTCACTGATATTTTAATGTCCCACCCGCTCCACTGCACCTCCCAGTAACAGCGCCCCCTCAGGCCAGTGCAGCTCAGGACCTGATAGTAGTGTGTAAATCTGTCCTCATGATCTGGATACTGCTGCTCCTCTCTCACACAGGTCACTGTCACACAGGTCACTGTCCGTTTGTCCTCAGACAGTTTCAGTTTGCTGTGAGCTGTGTTTGGATCCAGAGAAAACTCACAGGAATCTGAGGACACAAACACATCACATCACTTCCTGTTTCTGTCAATCTAAAAGTTAATTGTTTTGAGACTCACACTTCCTCAGACCTGGGACCATCCACTGTTCTCCAGCAGGATCCATCCTGAAACACACAAGTCCAGTTTAGACCAGACCAGAGACCAAGACCTGGACCAAGCCTGGACCAGAGACCCACTGAACCAGGACCCACACCTGAGAGACTGCAGGGGGCAGTGGGGGTCGTCCCGTAGAGTGGTCAGGAGCTCAGCTAAGGGTCCTGGATGGTTGTAGCTCAGGTCTAATGCTCTCAAATGGGAGGAGGCAGAGCTCAGAACTGAGGCCAGAGCAGCCCCGCCCCTCTCTGAGACCAGACATCCAGACAGCCTAAAGACACACAGGATTATACTCATGTGGACATAAGGGGACAACACTACACTCATGTTGACCCTGGCGGGAAGAACTCCACTCTTGAGCACTGGAGTTTTTTTTTGGATAAGGCCAGAGACCACACCTATGGGGGGAAATGTTGCAGCCACAAAGACTGAGGAAAGATAGTACTACAATCACTGATCCTATCTGACAATGCACAGATCCAGCTGTACGCTGAGAAGGAGACAGAACTACACCATAAGCAAGTGCAACTCAGATGACAGCCTCTCTATTTAGGGGCATCTGAAGCAAAGCATTGAAAAAGCTGTACTATGTTACAGAATCAGATCGCTACATTTAATTATGATGTATTCTATTGATTGCGAACACAGGAGGAAAAAATTAATGCTTGTGAACACTAGCAAATTGCAAAGGGGATTGTGAGAGCCAGAAAGTAGTTACATTTATTGAATCACCTGCTTCCTCCTACCACATTTTAACATCAGGTTATGAATAATTAACTCTAGATTCAAACAGGTCTCTCTCTGTGTCTGTTTGGAATGGTGAATCTAGTCCTAGGCTGTTTCAACAACTACCTGAGAGTCTCCAGTTTGCTGGTTGCGCTCTTCAGCCCAGAACACAGCAGCTCCACTCCTGAGTCCTGGAGGTCGTTGTGACTGAGATCCAGGTGTGTGAGACTGGAGGAGCTGAGGACTGAGGCCAGAGGACCACAGCTGTGAGGGGACAGGCCACAGCCACAAAGACTGAGGAGAGAGAGGGACATTAGATACTAGGACTATGACACAAGAGTTTAAATATAGTTTGGACTCACAGAGCTTTGGTGGAGGCTTTGACCACTGGCAGCAGACCCAGGAGAGCTGTCTCTGAGGCCTGGTATTTCCTCAGGTCAAACTCCTCCAGGTTTGAGTCTGAGGACAGTAACAGGAAGGACAGAGCCGACCACAGAGCAGGAGAATTTAACCAGGAGATCTGTCCTCTTCTCATGTACTCTTGTATCTCCTTCACCAGACTGTGATCGTTCAGTTCATTCAGGCAGTGAAGCAGGTTCAGTCTTCTCTCTCCAGACAGACCCTCTTCATTAAGCTTCTCTTTGATATACTTTACTGTCTCCTGATTGGTCCGATCACTTCCTGTTTGAGTCAGCAGACCCTGCAGCAGGCTCTGATTGATCGGAATAGTTAGCCCCAGAAGGAAGCGCAAGAACAGATCCAAGTGTCCATTTGGACTCTGTAAGGCCTGGTCCACAGCGGAACGGTATAACAATTTCAGTTCAGTCTTGTTTTTAAACAACTGAGGAAGAAAAGAAGTTTGTTGGACTCCCAGCAGGTTGACTCCAGACTCTGTGAAGATCTGATGGACGTGAAGAGCAGCCAGAAACTCCTGCACACTCAGATGGATGAAGCAGTAGACCTTGTCCTGGTACAGGCCTGGCTCCTCTCTAAAGACCTGTGTGAACACTCCGGAGTACACTGAGGCCACTGCAGTGTCCAGCCCACACTCGCTCAGGTCAGACTCGTAGAAGATCAGGTTTCCTTTCCGCAGCTGCTCAAAGGCCAGTTTTCCCAGAGACCTCACCATCTCCCTGGTCTCTGGAGTCCAGTGAAGGTCCGCCCCTGATCCCTGGTGATACTTGATGTTCTGGACTTTGGCCTGAACCACCAGGAAGTGGATGTACATCTGTGTGAGAGTCCGGGGCAGCTCTGGTGTCTTTGTTTGTTCCAGAAGCTTCTGTATAACTGTGGAGAGGATCCAGCAGAAGATCGGGATGTGGCTCATGATGTAGAGGCTGCGGATGCTCTTGATGTGGGAGATGACGGCTGTGGCCTCTTCTCTGAACCTCTTCTTGAAGTACTGCTCCTTCTGCTGATCAGTGAACCCTCGCACTTCTGTCACCATGGAGACGCACTCAGCAGGGATGTGACTGGCTGCGGCAGCGCGTGTGGTTATCCAGAGGTGAGCAAAGGGAAGCAGGCTCCCCCTGATGAGGTTCACCAGCAGCACATGCACTGAGGTGGACTCTGTGGGGTCATTCAGGACAGGGGTTTGGGTGAAGTCCAGAGGAAGTCTGCACTCGTCCAGACCGTCAAAGATGAAGAGCACCTGGAGCTGTTGGAAGCTGTAGAGACTTTTGGATGGACTGAAGAAGTGGTGCATCAGTCCCACCAGGCTGAACTGTGTGTCTCTGAGCACATTGAGCTCTCTGAAAGCGAACGGGAACAGCAGCTGGAGGTCCTGGTTGGCTCTGCCTTCAGCCCAGTCCAGACAGAACTTCTGAGTCAGCACTGTTTTCCCTACACCGGCCACGCCCTTTGTTAGCACCGTTCTGATTGGCTCTGGTGAATGTGGGCGGGCTTTAAAGAGGTCTTCACATGTGATGGTGGTCTCTGGAGAAGCTGGTCTCCTGGATGCAGTCTCCATGTGTCTGACCTCATGTTCCTGGTTGACCTCTGAGGCTCCGCCCTCTGTGATGTAGAGCTCTGTGTAGATCTGGTTCAGGGGGGTGGAGTCTCCTGCTTTAGCCACGCCCTCAAACACTCGGCTGAATCTCTGTTGCAGATGCCTCTTCAGTTTATCTTTACAAACTCCAACACTGTTTCCTGAATAAAACACAAACAACTGTCAACTCAACCTACTTCTGAAAACGTCTTCATTTCAACTTCTTCTGAACTAGATGTGTAAATAGAAAATATGCTACTTTTAATTGTAAAGTTAAAGACCCAGAATGTGACTTTTTTAGTGGAGGGTCTGAAACCTGCTTGTTTCCGTGAAGATTTTTTTTTTTTAAATTGCACTTCAAGGAGACAGAGCATGTTACAGGTAACAAGTTACAAATCACATCTGTTAAGAGATAAACCTCACAAAAAGAGTGCATTTTTTGAAAGAGCAATAAAACACATATAAGTGAATAAATGGTAGACACATGTGTTTAATACTGTGGAACATTCGGTGGACAGCCTTTAGCTTAAACAGATCATAGCCAGCAGCTGTTCCTCAGATGGATAAATCTTCCACCTAATGTACCCGGGTCATAGTACTTTCTGTGAGCCTAAAACACCTGTAGACTTTTGTTACTGTGAAGTCCAGTCTGGTGTGGTCTGTTCCTCAAATGGACAGTAACAGAGTTCTTACTGTCCTGCAGGTGCTGAGCCAGCTGCTCCTGGTCCATCCTCCTCAGGAAGTCCAGGGTGATGTTCAGAACCGCCTCTCTGCTGCTCTGCTCCTCCTCCTCACTCTCAGAGCATTCTGGGTAATCTGAGGCCAGGAGCCTGTGGAGCCTCTGCAGCTGCTCTTTGACAAAAGTCAGGACGTCCTCCTCCAGACGCTGGAACAGAACAATAAGAGAAGAGTTTTGGTCAAAGAGAGTACCTGAGGAGCACCCCACAGAACCCAATACATGCTGCACTCGTGGGGTACTCACCCTGAATATGGCGTCCAGCTGCTCCTTTGGGCCTGGCTCCCTGTCAAACAATACATTCATCATCATTTATTTATTCCAGACTCATGGTCCATAAAAGAACACAATAAGAGACAACAGTAAAACAGGGTTATAAAAGACAGTCAGTGTTTCCATAAAGAGCAGTGGTTCTGCACAGAACTAAACCTGGGACTCACCAGCATCACCACCACAGAGTTCAGACACTCATTTAGGCCACACAGGAATTTATAGATCAGGTTTGTCATGAGAGTCTGAAAAGTGTTCAGACAAGCCTGACAGAACAGGAGACTGGCATTTCTGGCCCTGGACTTTTTCAGCAGCATTCTGAGGGTATCATGAGCATATACTTTGAGGTTTTGCAGTGGGACCTTATATTTGCACCAGAGTGGGGCTGTGTACTACAGTGTACAGGAGGTTCACACACAGAGACAGTGAACAGGAGAGTCCCACAGCTCTGAGCAGGGACCAGCTGTCTTTGGGTGCATTTAGACTCATCAGGTCTGAGGTAGAATGAGTTTAGCCTTAGGTCTGCTGAGGTCTAAAATCTGTGGGTACTGTTGGTAAAATATGTTAGAAAGGTTTATCTTTGGTTAAATGCAGTCCAGTCTAGTTATTATTCAGGGCAGTCCTGAACAATTCAGAACAGCTGATTCTGAAACCTCTGTACAATCTGTAGAAGACCCTGTGATCCTGTCCCACCTGAACTCATCTGTCTCACACTGAGAGCAGCTCCATTAAAACACAGGATCACTGTTTGCACTGATGAAGGATGAACAGCAGGTGGCGCTGTCCTGAGAACATGTCCAGAGCTCTGGATTAAGCAGGGTTTACCTATGCTCTTCATCAGTCACTTTTCTGGGATCTGGGAGTTTAGTCTAAACTTGGTTTAAGACAAAACTAATTTGCACATGTCTGAACCAAATAAAGAGCAAAGTCTAACACATTACATTTTACATGTGCCTCCTTTACAAAACCTGTATAATCCCATATGTAATTTCATTTCATGCACGATGTGAATGTTTCAGATTATTTTAAATAGTTTCTTTCATAAATAGGGTATTTTCTACAGCTAAATTTTTCTGTCTGTGGAGAACAGTTGTTGGCATCAATATTATATATATTGGCAGATAATTCTTTACATAAGATAAAAGTCTCCCCAAACCTGCCCATTGTTCTCAAGCATATAAATGTAAGTATTAATAACCTCCTTCTTACATTTTTTTGAAAATACCAAATAAAATGACTCACTTCTGGTCTTCAGGATAGACTTCTTTGGAGTGGTCTCTTTTCTGAGGTCTAGGAGGAGGTTTAGGTCTGGGTTTAGGTCCAGGTGGCTTCATGTTGAAGGAGCTGGAATCAGAAGAAGAGTCCATTTGACAAGAACATACAAAGATGTCTCGTGCTGCACCCAGAGGATTGATCAGCCTCTGTCTCCCTCTGTTGGTCACAGGCTGACATTACATTTAACTGGATATTATGATGATGAATTATTATTATTATTATTATTATTATTATTAGCTTTTTTTTACGTCTTCTACTTGTTTACTGGGTTAACAGGACTAATTAAAATTAAGACTAAACTACTTCTAAACAAACATTTAAAGACGCATTATGTTACTTTTTTGGTGGAGGGTCCATCACCTGCTTGTGTCCACACTATACCACAGTGTGATTAACAGGCCACGTTACAGGTAACATTTACCTTCTAATGGTATTTTTAGTATTGAAAAACTCAGGCATTAAGCTTAAGTAATATCATCGCTAGGGAGACAAGAGTTTGGCTTATCCTCCTCCAGAAAAGTTACAAAGTTATAAAGAATATCAGAAGCTACTTTTGAGCAGTAAATTCAATCTATGAAATTTAGAAATATTAACTACTGACCAATAAAATATTAAACCAAATGTTATGTTTGATTTCTTGTGAAAAATACTCAGATACACTTACTGCGTCAGTGTCGTCTCTAAATACTTTGTCTCTCACCTGTCGGACCTGTTCTACCTGGAGTCATGTGACCACTCCATATGTGGCCAGGCTGAATGTCTCTACTCTTATGCTGCAGATCAAATTTAGCACTGCTTTTTTCTAGCCTTGGTCACTGTTTTGTCAGTTAAGTCCATGGGTATCTAACTCAAAAGCATTTGATTAAAAATGTTTATTTCACTCATGGCCTCCAGAGGGCACTCCACCACTGTTAATCCCACCATTACACATGGACACTGAAGACCAAAGGGTCAGATGGAGTAGAGGATTCATTTTGCGATGGAAAATAAACAGTCCTCCCCAAACAAGGATTCTAAAATAAATGTAGCCTTAAAATATAAAGCTTTTGAAAGACTGAAATGTAAGTTTCAATATTTCCAATAAACAAAATGTGAGCCGTAAAACAGGAAGAAGCAAATGGAACACAGATATTCAACTGTCTGAATCAAATCTAGTCGGGGCAGTTATGAAATGACTTTTAACAAACAGTAGTTTCCATCACTTTGTTCTGTTATTATGTATAGTTAATATGCAGAGATGTACAATGGTATATTTTACCATTCTAATGGAGTTTTCTTATCAACAACCTGGAGCTGCTAAGATTAAGATACACTTTATTGTCTCCATAGGGAAATATGATGTCTGCATTTGACCCATCCTTCAAAACCTGTTTGTTTTTCTGGGGTTTTTTTTAGTGAGGAAGGAGTCACACAGTAACAGCCTGACTCAGTTTTGGTCCCAGTTTATCATTTCAACGGCAGTCTTACCTCTGGTCTTCAGGAGGAGCTTCTCTAAAGTTTGGAACATTGCCTTTGGAGCGGTCACTGTTCATAAACTGAGCTCTGGGAGCAGGTTTAGGTCTGGGTTCAGACCCGGGGCCAGGTCCAGGTGGTTTCATGTTGTAGAGGTAAGAATCAGAAGAAGAGTCCATTTGAACAGAACATACAGACTTGCTGCACCCAGAGGTCTGATCTGTCTCCCTCTGCTGGCCACATGCTGACGTTACATTCACCATCTCTGTTGGACGTTTTAAACTAGGATTAAACCAGGACTACCAAACACTAAAGACTACACAAGCAAAACAAAGCAAAAAGTTACTTTTCTGGTGGAGGGTCCACCACCTGCTTGTGTCCACAGTAACAGGCCACCTTACAGGTAACATTTATCTTCTAAAAGTATTTTTAGTACTAAAAAACTCAGCATTAAGTTTAAGTAATATCATCTCTAGGGAGACAAGAGTTTGGCATATCCTCCTCCAGAAAAGTTACAAAATGTACCTTTAGAAGCTACTTTTGAGCAGTAAATTCAATCTATGAAATTTAGAAATATTAACTACTGACCAATAAAATATTAAACCACATGTTATGTTTGATTTCTTGTGAAAAATACTCAGATACACTTACTCTGTCAGTGTCGTCTCTAAATACTTTCAGTCTCTCACCTGTCGGACCTGTTCTACCTGGAGTCATGTGACCACTCCATATGTGGCCAGGCTGAATGTCTCTACTCTTATGCTGCAGATCAAATTTAGCACTGCTTTTTTCTAGCCTTGGTCACTGTTTTGTCAATTATTCAAAAGTATTTGATTAAAAATGGCAATTTCACCTATGACCTTGAGAGGGCACTCCAACACTGTTAATAACAGAATAATAATAATAATAATAATAATAATAATGCCTTAAATGCGCTTTACAGACTTGTCAAAGTCTCTCAAAGTGCTGCACTAAAGTCATTATTCATTCATTTCCACACTTGGTGATGGTAAGCTATTATTGTAGCCACAGCTGCCCTGGGGCAAACTGACAAAAGTCATTGCAGTCAAAGCAATGACAAAAACTCTCTGTTATTCTAATGATAAAATCAGCAAATCACACAAAATAAGGCTGAGAAAAATGGCAGGGTTAAGTTAGGGTTAGGTGTTAGGATTAGGGTTGAGGGTAGAAATTGGGGTAGGGTTAGGTTAGCAGTTAGGGTCCCTGAGGATCTCTCGCTTTGTGAAAGCCAGGGACTAGTTGGATGTCAAGGTTTGAAAATGAGATAGACCAGCTCTATTGAGATAGACCAGCTCTATTGTACATGAGTTGTGCATACTTCTGCACAGACTGATTGCAGAGCATAAGTGGGCAAGGAGAAGATGGCAGAGTGGTTGTCCTGCCTCCTCCAGTGAGAAGGTTGTGGGTTAGACTCCTGCCCAGAGTAAACAGGGACTCCCAGGACTTCCCTCACCCCAGACACTTCCTCTAGCTCCTCCGATGGGACCTCAAGGTGTTCCCAGGCCAGCCGAGAGACATAGTCCCTTCAATGTGTCCTGGGTCTTCCCCAGGGCCTATTCCCGGTGGGACATGCCTGGAACATCTCTCATCCAGAACAGATGCCCGAGCCACCTCAGCTGGCTCCTCCCGTGTGACTGAGCTCTTCACTCTTTCTCTGAGGAAGTGCTCCGTCACCCTGTGGAGGAAACTCATTTCAGCCGCTTATATCTGCGATCTTCTCCATTTGGTCATTACCCAGAGCTCATGACCATAGGTATTTTGGAATCCATCCATCCATTTTCTTCCGCTTATCCGGGGCCGGGTCGCGGGGGCAGCAGTCTAAGCAGGGACTCCCAGACTTCCCTCACCCCGGACAGGTCCTCCAGCTCCTCCGGTGGGATCCCAAGGCGTTCCCAGGCCAGCCGAGAGACATAGTCCCTCCAGCGTGTCCTGGTTCTTCCCCGGGGCCTCCTCCTGGTGGGACATGCCCAGAACACCTCCCTCGGGAGGCGTCCAGGAGGCATCCTGAGCAGATGCCCGAGCCACCTCAGCTGGTTCCTCTCAACGTGTAGGAGCAGCGGCTCTACTCCGAGCTCCTCCCGTGTGACCGAGCTCCTCACCCTATCCCTAAGGGTGCGCCCAGCCACTCTGCGGAGGAAGCCCATTTCGACCGCTTGTATCTGCGACCTTGTCCTTTCGGTCATTACCCAGAGCTCATGACCATAGGTGAGGGTAGGAACGTAGATTGACCAGTAAATCGAGAGCTTCGCCTTTGGGCTCAGCTCCTTCTTCACCACAACGGACCGATACAGCAACCGCATCACAGCAGACGCTGCACCGATCCGCCTGTCAATCTCCCGCTCCATCCTTCCCTCACTCGTGAACAAGACCCCGAGATACTTGAACTCTTGGGGCAGAGACTCACCACCCACCCGGAGAGAGCAAACCACCTTTTTCCGGTCGAGAACCATGGCCTCAGATTTGGAGGAGCTGATTCTCATCCCAGCCGCTTCACACTCGGCTGCAAACCGCCCCAGTGCCTGCTGCAGGTCCTGGCTCGATGAAGCCATCAGGACAACATCATCTGCAAACAGCAGAGATGAAATCCTGTGGTTCCCAAACCAGACCCCCTCCGGCCCCTGACTGCGCCTAGAAATTCTGTCCATAAATATAATGAACAGAACCAGTGACAAAGGGCAGCCCTGGCGGAGTCCAACATGCACCGGGAACAGGTCTGACTTACTGCCGGCAATGCGAACACAACTCCTGCTCCGGTCATACAGGGACCGGATAGCCCTTAGCAAAGGGCCCCGGACCCCATACTCCCAGAGCACCCCCCAAAGGACACCACGAGGGACACAGTCGAATGCCTTCTCCAGATCCACAAAACACATGTGGACTGGTTGGGCAAACTCCCATGAGCCCTCGAGGACCCGATGGAGAGTATAGAGCTGGTCCATCTTTATTAATTCAACATAACATCATTCTGATGAACAAATGTTTTACAAATGAGTAGTTTTGAAATATTGTTACTTTTTAAGTTCATATAATTATCCCAATAATAGCTTATCAGCCTCTGTTGTTTTGTGTTTTTTGAAATATTCAGTTTATTCAGTTATTCAGATGGAGTACAAGAGACACTTTTTTAAAAATTGAAAAAAAAAATTAGAAAAAAGTCATAACATTAAAGTAATTTAATGAGAATAAAGATGTGATTTTTTTTTTTTTTTTTTCTATCCAGATATAGGGGTTGACATGTCAAAACACAGAAGAGCAACTCACCATCATGACCAGAGTACAAAAGAATGGCCCTTATTTGAGTTAAAAGCTTAAATTAAAATCTACGTAGGATGGACGTACAACTTTTTTATTGCTGGCTTTTTAAACATGAACATCTGTTAAATCAGGAGTGACCCCCATGTGCCTCTGCTGGTAGCTGAGCGCTCCTAGGCTCTGAACCACAGACAAATACAGGTGTAGAAGTCTCAAGATTCTCCAAATCTTCACCAAAACACTTGTTTACACTTGTTTATGGGCCTGTGGAGCTATGTGCAATGAGGCAGCTCATGTTCACACAGTCTACCTGGGACATCCAGGACGCAGTGGACACAATGGTCCAGGGCCTCACAGTGTTCCTCAAGGGGAACAGCGAGGACTGTATGCTGTGGTCGATTTCACATAATTTGGGATCAGGGCCTGAAACCAGCCTCAGCTCTGTGTTTTGAACTATACTATTCACATTTGGAGACAAACAGGACAGTGGCCACAGGGATGGAGCTATATTATTCTCGGTGCATAAACCTAGAGCTGCTCAGTGCACACGGCTCCACACGGCCATCATGAGGGGCTGAATTATCCACAACGAGCACATCAGTGAGCAGTGATTGTGTAAAGTGCACATGTTTAGAACAGTAGAGAAGTAAAGCTGAGAGGAGAATAGATCACACTGAGACTCCTCCACCTGTTTGCAGCTGGAGCACAGCCTGTGTCCTGCCCAATGAGCACCACGGGGCGCCACGCTCTGCAGCAGGAGTCCAGTCACTCGAGGACAAAATGTAGCCTGTTCAGCAGTTTGTGTTGTATGTGCACGAGCGGAGCAGTGGCAGCAACTGTGGTACAGATCTGTCTAATAACGTACACACACACTGGACGTGTAAATGTCAGTATTTCACAGTTTGACCTCCTTTATGAGCATTTGTGTAAGATTTAACTCAAAGCCCAGTCTTTTGAAGTCTTTGTTCACTTTGAACACTCTTAAACACTCCTGAACACTTCTGAGCACTGCTGAACATTGCTGAACACTCCTAAACACTCCTGAACACAGCTGAACACACTGAAGACTCCTGAACACTCCTGAACGCTGCTGAACAATGAACACTCCAGAACACTGCTGAACACTCCTGAACACTTCTGAGCACTGAACATTCCTGAATACTGCTGAACACCGAACACTCCTGAACAGTGCCAAACAGTACTGAACACTCCTGAACAGTGCCAAACAGTACTGAACACTCCTGAACAGTGCTGAACACTCCTGAACAGTGCCAAACAGTACTGAACACTCCTGAACAGTGCCAAACAGTACTGAACACTCCTGAACACTACTGAACAGTGCTGAACACTACTGAACACTACTGAACAGTGCTGAGCATTGCTGAACACTGCACACAACTGCACATAGCTTCAAACAATCAAGTCTGTTGTGTTTAAAACATTTGTGTCGTTCTTGAGCTCTGAATTGCACACTGTCTTTTAGGCTACATAATGACAGACCTGAGTGAGGAATCCAGGTGACCACACTTGCACACACACATACACACAAACATGCAAACATACACACACATACACACACACTTACACACACACATCCACAGAGGGATCCACACAAACGCTGCATGGACACAGGACAGGTCATGTTTATGGACATTCATGAGGTACATGCTGTAAACAGATTGTCTCTATGGGCTCATCCTTTGTGCCTTGGCCTGAAGACTCTGCCTGCTTCTGCCTTCATCCCTGTGCAGTTATTTAAAGCACTGAGTCTGTTATTGACACGTGACTGTTACAATGACGTGGCCCTCTCCAACATGGCCGTCCATCTGTCACACCGACATCTTTAGACTGTCACATGACCCAGTGGAGGATGAATAAATCCAAACCCACAGGAGTCTGTTTGCTATAGTAGCTGGCCTTGTTGATGTGTTTGTGTGATTGGTGATGGTAACAGTGGCCAAAGAGATGCCTGCCTCTCTCTGTCACATTGAAGGTATATAGTAATACTATAGTTTAGGAAAATACACACAATTTAACATATAGTTACATGTTACTGATTTCCACAGTTGGACAAAAGTTTAGATCTCATGTACAGCTCTGTAAAGAGCGTCTCATTTTCACCAAAAACTGTTAGTTACCAGTGAACAGTGGTGGAGGGTAACCAAGTAAAAGTAGTAAAGTACTGTACTTATATAGAATTTTTAGGTATCTGTACATTACTTCAGTACATTTTATAGTGGATACTTTTACTTCACTACATTTGAGAGCAGGTATCTGTACTTTCTGCTCCACTACATTTTTTAACTGGACTGAAAAGTAAAAAGTACATATGATTTGAGGGGTTATTTTTACTGTGTTCATGGTAACATACTGACTAAAGTTTTCAAGTTGAAGCTTTAGCTTTAAGCAACAAAAATAACTACAATGGTCCCTCACCACTGTTCCCTCTAAGCTGTGCGCGTGCGCAATTGCGCACTGCTGACACGGTCTCCGCGCACAGAAAATCTGTGCTGCGTACAAAAAAATCGAACCGGAGTTGAAAATAAAATAAACACACAACAATTCATTCTGCGCTATTTTTCAATGTGAGTCAGTGAGTGTGACCGGGGACGAGCTGCTCCAGACAGTGATGTGATTCACACACGTGTTTGCTCAGCTTATCCACGTCATTGACAGACGTCCTCATGCGCCGCTATCAGAGTTTTAGCCGATGTGGCCGACGTGGAGTGAAAACTCGCTAATGATGCTAAGTGTTTAACCCCTTAACGTTCCGACGGCCCGCCCTCGGGCGCACTGTTACGCACTATTTTGCAGCAGTTTTGCGTTTTAAACATGACGAAACGGACAAAACAAAGGAAGAACGTGACCGAGGACACTGTGGATGTTTGTACAAGTTAAACTAGAGGCATCTCGGACCCGGAGCGGTTCGTGGAACCGAGTGAAGACACATGGATGTGATGCAGCATGACCACAGTGCGCACGTCTGATGTTGCTCACAGTGGTCCATGGGACGCTCAGGGAGTTTGTGTGTTTGTTCAGACTCATGAAAAATTAGAGGGAACATTGTCCCTCACTATATCTCGGTTCATCTTTCGCGGTCTCGCTGTTTAGCGGATTTTTTTATTGTAAATTTGCATCCATTTTTTACAGTGTGTGAGTGTGCATTGTGTTCTGCATCCTGATTGGTTAAGGAACTGTAGATCATTGTCCATCAGTCTCGTCCGTCCCGTGTCTCCTGTACAGTACAGAATGCACCAGGACGAAGAGGCAGGGTCAGAGGAACTGTGAAATACACGTCACTATTAATTAATTAAACAAGAGAAATCTTGTTTAATTAATCTTAATTAAATCTTGAGAAATCTCACAAGAAATGAGAGAAAATGTTAATGCCTGTCTGAAAAATGTGTGTAAATGTGTGGTGAGCGGTTTTACAGCTGCAAAACATATAGAGTAATTGTAAAAAATAAAGCTGATACTTTGTGGATTTCGCCAATTGCGGATTATTTTTAGAATGAAACACAAAATTCATAAGAAAAATTAAGACATTGATTCGTCTTGTTACTGCATCATATTTAATCAGTATCATTACATTTACACTTTAAGAAATGAACCACACTTGTGTGAAATACTTTTTACTCCTAGTAGTACCTTTTTAAACAGTTACTTAAACACTCTTACTTAAGTAGATTTTTTTTATGTGCAACTTAATCTGTATCTGTACTTTTACACAGTGGAGTACTTCATCCACCACTGCCAGTGAAAGTGACAGTGCAGAAGTATGATGTGCATGTTTTCTCTGGGAGTGACACCAGCTGTGCACATTAGACGGGGTAATCCTCAATAAGACGATTGTAATGAATTTATTGATTTTAACAGATCAATATCAGAAAAAAATCATGTTTTTTGTTTTTTTTTTTAAGGCAGAAAAATGAAACTATCAGATTTAACCTTGCAATAAAAACAGCCTCTCTGAGTTCTCCATACGCCTGGGGACTGTGTGCTCTGAAGATTTCAAGATCCTCTCAAAATGTATTTGTTTTTAATATAACTCAACAGCCTAGTGACCATGTAATTCTTCTACTGATTTAACCAAACACAGAACAGTGAACAAAATGTATACTTTAGATATGACAAACTCTCTCACGCACACATGTAGAGAGGACATGCACACTCCACTCACAGACATCAGGAGTCTAACCCACAACCTCCTGGTGAGAGGGAGGAGACGGATGTTTGTTTTGTTTTTTGTTTTTTTCTTTTATAAAGTGCACTCTTGTGGTTCTGACTTCCTGCTGCTTGAGGCCCTAAGTGTTTAAGTGTCCGGCCCCTCACTCTAAAATGGCCGTTGCTTTTGTTTATTAGCTCCATCCTTCATTTCCTCATGACAAACACTTCCACCATTAATCCCCGATCGATACCCACACCCTCCAACAGAAGCCGCTCTTCAGTTCGGCCGTTTCAGTCCTAATTAGTGTGAGGCATTCAAAACACTACAGACTTATTTCACTGTAAATCGACCCAGTCACCATGGTAACCAACCTGGTTCCTCTAACCCCGAGTTTAACCAGAGTCTGCCCCTGAAGGAGAGCTCTGATTGGTCATTTTACAAGTTTAATGATGTGAATTTCCTTTGCTTTTTATGCATTTTGTTTCAGTTTGTCGTCAGATCCACACACATGTTGACAGGGTGTGCGAAAGTTTGGTCACGCTGAAGAGGGATGAGGAGATGGAATCTATTTTAAAAACTTTTAATGATGAAAAACACTTTCCAGCATGGACAGGTGGGAAATATGTGAGCTCCCATACCCATCTCATACCCATCCCATACACATCCCATACCTCTACCCATCCCATACCCAGCTCATGCCCATCCCATACTCATTCCATTCTCACCCCACACACATCCCATAACTCTACCCATCCCACACTCATCCTATACCCATCCCATACCCAGCTCATACCCATCCCATACTCATTGCATTCTCATCCCACACACATCCCATGCACATCCTATGCCCATCCCATACCTATCCTATATACATGCCATACATATGCCACACCCATCCCATAAACATTCTGCACCCACCCTATACACATTCTATACCCATCCTATAAACATGCCCGTACACATCCTATACACACCCCTTCCACATTTCATAACCTTCCTATACCCATACCCATCCAATACACATTCCATACCCATTCCATACCTATCCCATACCCAGGTCATACCCATCCTATACCCATCCCATACCCATCTCATACTCACCCTATACTCATCCCATACTCCTCCCATACACATCCCATACTGGGTGTTACTCAGTGAACACATGATGTAATCTCACGTCTTATAAAGAAGCCCTAGCAACAACGTGTGTGTGAATGTGTGTGTGAATGTGTGTGAATGTGTGTGTGAATGGGTAATCACGAGTACGGCTCTCACAGGGTCGGCCATTTTTCCTGATAAATAAACAAATAAACAAAAATAAAACAACATATATTTTAATGGCTAATTATGTAAAGCTAAATCTTTGCAAAACTGTTCGAAATGTCTCAAACTATCTCCGTAACAAACGACACAAATATCACAGATAGCGATTTCGGTCTTAATATTGTCCTGTTTGAAATATGAGTGCGTTTATGGACCCGGGCGCTCGTGCTGCCGTCTGAGCGTCTGCTTTCTTCATGGAGCCTGTTCACTTCATTTGGCAAACTGCACTTTGGGGCCTTTTATTTGTTTATGGGCAAATATAAAAAGCAGTTATTAGAAATGAGCTGAAATATGTGGCCTCCATTATGGAACAATGCAATCATATTAACGCACATAAATATCCTCGGAGGTGAGAGAGGAAATCCAATAATCTGATGGATCAACGGCACCGCGGTCACTGCGACACAACCACATCCCGGAGTGAACACGCCGTTAAAGCTGCTGCATTACGCAAACATGAGTCTCCTGAGCTTTAAGACATGTTATAATGTCGTTACCGCCTCAAAAACAGACCTGGAGTTATGTTTTGTTTCATTCACACCTGTTGAAGCAACACTTTATTATTAGTCTGTCTACATCTCCAAAGCTCAAAATGCTCCATTCCACTTTGTGATGTCATTAAGTGCTGTTTTTCCAAGTTAACAGCTACTTTTTATCTTTTGCTCAACAGAGATTGCCAAATTCAGGTCTGAAATGATCCAAATGATTCTAGTGAAGGTGTGTGGAGTTTAAAAACACAGTGGAGCACTTCCTGTATTACCACATCATGACATCACAAGGTGGAACAGCATGTTTTCTGTTTGAGAGAAGAACTCAGCCTAAATATGCTGGGTTTGTTCAAAACAAAACACAACTCCAGGTCTGTGATGATGAAACTACATTAGAACATAAATCAGAAAATAGTGTAATATGGGCCCTTTAAAGTGGAGGTATTATGTAAAATTGACTTTTTTGAGCTTGCTTCCGTGTTATAACGTTCTTCCCTCATCATAAACATGTCTGAAGAGGTTTTAGATGTCATCCATATATGTTATTGAGTAATTTAGAGATCTCTCCCGGACCCTGTTTGAACCCTGCTTATGGTTCACTGTAAGATCCTGTGTAAAGCTCCGCCCACAAGCCTATATCACCCATGCTCCCGCACGACAAATCTCCATCTCTTTAATACCCCATAGAAATAAAATACTTCCTCTTTAATACCCCATAGAAGTAAAATACACCCCTTTAATACCCCATAGAAGTAAAATACTTCCTCTTTAATACCCCATAGAAGTAAAATACCCCCTCTTTAAATTGGAATACTGTTTTGAGTAGTTCTTTTTAGTTTTAGATTCATTTATTTATTTTGTAAATTCTTTATATCCAGCATTACTATTATGTCCCATATTGGGGAAATCACAGTTTCAACAGCAAAGTACAACTAGTAGTAGCAGTAAAAGAAATATTATTAAGGATATACACGACCAGTCACAAGTTTGGACATGCCCTTTCATTCAAGTTTTTTTTTTTTTTTTTTTACTACTTTCTACATTTTATATGAACACAGAGACATGAAATATATGAGGTAAGATATATGGAATTATGTAACAAATAAAAAAGTGAAGTAACTACTAAATAGAATCAGATAGAGTGATACAAGGCTTTAAATGTATGACTAAAAAGTCCTGGACGTGGTCACTCTGAGCCTACACTACGTCCACATTACTCCCTACAGTGAGCTGTACGCTGGGGTCACACTGTGTAGTTTTCCAAATGACCAGCAGGTGTAGAAGTAGTGCACTCAACATTAACAACACTGCACCTTGAAAAGCAGTGTGCAAGAACTGCACCAGTCAGTACAGGGCCACAGCTCAGCTGGTGGAGTGTTTGTCCAGTCACCTGAAGGTTAGTGGTTTGAATCCTACTATTTTGTTTTATTATTGTGATATTAGAGACAATACAAATAATAAAAGACATTAGACATTTTGACTTGAGGGAAAAGGGAGTGCATACATCCAGGTTTGAAGGGAAGTTTGTGTGTGTGTGTGTGTGTGTGTGTGTGTGTGTGTGTGTGTGTGTGTGTGTTCTTAAGAAGGAAAGGGCGGAACATTTATCAAGAGAAAAAGAAATAATTCAGTGAGCTTTTTCACCCTTTTATTTCCTTATTATTATTATTATTAGTAGTAGTAGTAGTAGTATTAATAATAATATTATTATTATTATTATTATTATTATTATTATTATTATTATTATTATTATTATTATTATTATTATTATTATTATTATTAATGTATTTATTTATTTATTTTTATCCTGAATCCCACTGTTGACATAAACATCATTGGTTGAGAGATTAGATCCACTGACCCACAGGTTGGCGGTGTGATTCCAGCTTCCACAGATGAATGCTGTTGTTGTGTCCTTGGGCAAGACACTGGTGTATGAATATGTGTGTGTGTGTGTGTGTGTGTGTGCGTGTGACTGGGTGAGTGGCTCCTTGATGTAGAACAAAGCAATATGATTTCCTGAATGTGTGTTATTTATTTTTTTATTTTTTTTCTTGCAGTGCAGACATGTTCTGGGAGTGATCATTTCCATCATTTAAAAGCAATAGTGTTATGTGAAATCAATACAGGATCATACCCAGAGCAGAGACATGCGTGTTGTATAGATTTTATAATAAATATTTAGCCTGAGCACTTACACCAAGGTCATTTACACTGAAGAATGTAGGGAAAGACATAACTGCAGTATCCATATGTTACGAGATTTACAACATTTATACAAAGAATGAAGGGTCTGGATTAAAAGAGGAGCAGACATGTTCAGACTGTGCAGAAGAGGGACAGTGGTACAGAGGAGGGGCAGTGAATATATGGTGCAGAGAAGGAATCAGAGGATGCAGAGGGTCAGAAGGGTGCAGAGGATGCAGAGGAGAGGGTCAGATGAGCAGCGGATGTTAGAGGAAAGGATCAGAGGATGCAGACGACAGGGTCAGAGGAGCAGAGGATGCAGAGGGTCAGAGGATGCAGAGGATCATAGGAGCAGAGGGTCAGAGGATGCAGTGGGTCAGAGGGTGCAGAGGATGCAGGGGGTCACATGTGTGGCAGCAGCTCTCCTTGTCTCAGTGTGGGGCCTAAACGTTAACGCTTTGATTGTGTCTATTCCAAAGGCTGAGCTCAGTGATAAAGCAGCAGGACACTCCTCTGTAATGACTCCTTTAATCTGAGTCTGAGCCAAACGAGCTAAACGAGCCAACCGCCGCGCCGATGGAGAGATGCCGTTCCTCACCAGCAGGGGGCCAATCACCTCCGAGCGCCGCGGGAGACGGAGAACGTATGCACACGACAAAGACTATTTATTTAATGACACAGCCAATCGCACCAAAGTGATCAGAGCTCAGAGACGGACCGTTTGGAAGTGTAGTTAATGATGAGCAACAGCTGCTTTCAGGTCGCCGGGGAAACTTTAACACTCTGGAACATGGCAGGAGTTCATTATGTCAGAAGGTTGGGCAAATGTGTGTGAAATTTAAAATAGATTCAAAACGACAACATAGTTTTTATAAAATTGATCTGTGCGTGACCTGTCCTCTGCTGCATCTGACCCTCTCCTCTGCATCCTCTGACCCTCACCTCTGAATCCTCTTCTCCACCTGACCCTCTCCTCTGCATCCTTTTTTCCATCTGACCCTCTCCTCTGCATCCTCTGACCCTCACCTCTGCATCCTCTGACCCTCACCTCTGCATCCTCTGTTCCTCTGACCCCCATCTCTGCATCCTCTTCTCCATCTGACCCTCTCCTCTACATCCTCTGACCCTCACCTCTGCATCCTCTGACCCTCACCTCTGCATCCTCTGTTCCTCTGACCCTCACCTCTGCATCCTCTTCTCCATCTGACCCTCACCTCTGCATTCTCTGTTCCTCTGACCATCAACTCTGCATCCTCTTCTCCATCTGACCCTCACCTCTGCATTCTCTGTTCCTCTGACCCTCTCCTCCTCTGCATCCTATTTTTCATCTGACCCTGTCCTCTACATTCTCTGTTCCTCTGACCTTCTCTTCTGGACCCTTTGCTCCATCTGACCCTCTCCTTTGCATCCTCTGTTCCTCTGACTCTCTCCTCTTCCTCTTCTGCTCCTCTGACCCTCTCCTACATCCTTTGTTTCATCTGACCCGCAGAGGTCACAGGTCAGTGTAACAGGGCGTGTTTGTTTTAATGACTTTGTCTGTCAGCGTACACCCGTCGTTAGTCTGAAGAGGAAAACTGGAGGAACCCATGCAGCCACAGAGAGCAAATACAAACCCCACAGCCCCTGAATGGACCGGAGAGCGTGAACGGGACCCTCTGCGCTCGGGCCCATGATGTGAACGCTGTGGTAAAAGCTGTTTGTGAAGTACAGGCTGCAGGCGACAGGCAGGGAGCAGGAGAACTCTTCAGCTGATTAAATTCACGGGGGTCCAGTTCAGTCTGAGCACCTAAACATCACATTACACCCTCCATTACCCTCACAGATGAGCTCAGAGCTACAGGCTTTTGTCTTCTGATCTCAACTTTCTGAAGAGACTAACCCAGGATAAAGAATTCCTCCCATTAATAGTGTTAAAAGCGAATACTTGCCACAACACAATTCTGACACTACGGCTTGTTTTGGGGTCGTTTATATTACAATGGTCCATAATTCCATCCAACCACATCTTCTCCAGGAATGCAGGAGGGAGGGCATCTGACACACAGGGATATGGAACAGTGGTAGGGCATCTGGCACGTAAAGCTATAGGAGGATAAGTGCATCTGAAACACAGCAAATGGCTTACCCAAATTGAACTTAATCTGTATAATTCTTAGTAAATCAGATTACAGATTAAAATGACATATAACCGATGAACTATTTGTCCCGGGACTCTGTGTGTTGTAATAAAAGCCCAATCCATCCCATAATAATCTGAAACATAACACTAAAGTATAAGAATTACAGAGATTTTTATTTTTTTTTTAGCTTTCTACCATGTTATAACATTGTTCCCTCATCAAAAACATGCTTGAAGTGGTTTTATTTGTCATCTGTGCATGTTTGAGCAATCTAGCAATCTCTGTACAAGGCTCCGCCCACAAACCTACATCACCACTCCTCCCACGCGATAATTCTCAAAAAAAAAAAAAACATGATTCAAAACTGTACAACACAACAACTTGACAAATCTGATGTGATGTGCAGTAGTTTCGTTAGCTGATTGCGTTGTGGTAGCGCTCTGAAGGGGGAGTGACTTAGCGTGGAGAGCACATTGTTTTCAGCGAGTGTAGCATGTTATATGTTAGCAGTTAATACCTCACAGTAGTAACATTCTCCCTTTTTAACTATAAATGAGGTCAAACAATCTAATAGTTAAGCAGCAAATTCAAGCTGAGGATTCTGTTTGTCTCCAGCTCAGAGTAAAAGTATGTGCTCCGTAGGACGCTCTGAGGCCACCTGGATTCAGTTACTGATAAAGACTTTCTGTGTTTATGTATGTGGCCTTACAAAGTGTCGTAGAAGACACTGTTGACATTGTGTTATAGTGATGCCTGTTTAATGAAGCACACTAAGAGCAGCAGTTTGATATTTTTCATAGGGATGGTGTTTTGTAGTGATTCTGTCCTCTCCATTCAACAAGTTTATTTGTACAGCGGAATTGATACATAAAGTAATTCAAAGTGTTTTACAGAGACTTACACAACAAAGCACTTTTACATTAACAGTTATAATCTATGACCCCGTGGATCATTGCGTTAACATTTGCACATTTTCCATCCATTCATTTTATTCCGCTTATCCGGGGCGAGGTCACGGGGGCAGCAGTCTGAGCAGGGACTCCCAGATTTCCCTCACCCCGGACATGTCCTCCAGCTCCTCTAGTGGGACCCTAAGGTGTTCCCAGGCCAGCCGAGAGACATAGTTCCTCTTCTCCATGGCCTCCTCCTGGTAGGACTTGCCTTGACATCTCCCTCGGAAGGTGTCCAGGGGGCATCCAGAACAGATAAGCAGCGGCTTTACTCCGAGCTCCTGTATGACCGAGCTCCTCACCCCCTGCGGAAGAAACTCATTTAAACGCTTGTACAGTGGTCCCTTGTTTATAGCGGGGGTTACGTTCTGAAAATCACCTGCAAGAGGCGAAATCCACGAAGTATCAGCTTTAGTTTTTACACTTACTCTATATGTTTTTTGCTGTAAATCCCCTCACCACACACTTTATACACTTTTCTCACACAGGCGTTAACATTTTCTCACATTTCTCTCTTGTTTAAACTCTTTCAAAGCTCAAACCTTCGTCGGCGCCTTTGTCGGTGCAGAACTTTTCATCGACATTGTGGGTTTTGTCGGGGAGAAAACAAATTGCAAACATACAGCACTTCAGAGTCACACTGCGATCCAACATTATGTAAATTTGTCTGAACACATTCTGTACTGTACAGGAGACACGGCACGGAGGAGACTGATGGACAATGGTCTACATTCCAACAGCCAATCAGGACGCACAACACAATGCACATTCAGACGCTGTAAAAAAGCAAGTAAAACTGCACTAAAAAAATCCGCAAAACAGCAAGACCGCGAAAGAAGAACCGCGATATACTGAGGGACAACTGTATCTTTTTTTTTTCTTTCAGTCATTACCCAAAGCTCATGGCCATCTGTGAGGGTAGGACCAGAGATCTAAACTAGGACTAAACCAAGACTAAACCTGGACTAAACCAGGACTAAACCAGGACTAAACCAGGACTAAACCAGTTCTAAACCAGGACCATAGCTGAGGGTGAGAACAGAGATTGACCAATAAATCAAGACTTTACCTTTGACTCAGCTCGCTCTTGTCCTTCTTCTTCTTAAAAAGTGCAAATTGAGCTCAGCTGAATTTGACCTAAATTTGGTGTAAGAAAACTATGGTGCCCAATGGAAGCTGACATCGCCGCAAGCGTCATCACAACTGTACCTCCTCTGGATCTCTGCATCGCTGTTTTCATTTGTGCCAAACTGACTGTAGAAAGTGTGCGATCCTTCAGACATAAGGAGCGAGTTAAATGGTATTTGTATGTTTCTATTGTTGAGTAACTGGCCCATTGAGGCATCTGTTTCTGCTCTTGCACAGATGAAGCAGGGGTCAGGGGGAGCGGGGGGGTTTGATCAGTTCATCGTGTGCAGCCCGCTCATGACACCAGCGCGGGGGGGTTCCACAGACCTGCTACGTCACCGCTGCTTTTCACTCACAAACAAACACAAGTAGAGTGTTTATGAGCTTGTTCTCGCAGCAGAAGTGGGAAGAACTTAGGTCAGTTTACATAAAAAGTGTTGAAGGGTCTTAAACTCGCGGCCCGGGGGCCAATTGCGGCCCGCGAGATGATATTTTGAGACCCGCAGGACAATATGAAAGTTTAATGTTAGTGTGGCATTACCATGTTTCAATAAAGATTCAACAAATAATAAAGTATATCCATAAAATCCACAAGAATTGTCATGTTTCCTCGCGTATATTGAAAGCAAATGACGTTTGAGAAGATTTTAACAAAGCTTTTTTTTGTGGAATACCTGATAAGCCCAGCTTCACCCAGACTCTGCCTCCTGCGGCCCCCAGATAATTTGAGTTTGAGACCCCTGCTCTATAGTATCACTATTGTAATATCTGAAGTATAATATTTTGGATCTTGAAAGTTATCAGATATTTATGGATGCTTGCCTTATTTTTAAAGTTTTAAATGGACTCGCTCCTCCACCATGAATGGATTTTATAAGTAAAAAAAACTACTGACCGAATTAACACAAGAGCATTGACCAGAGGAGACTGTAACAAACAGAGACGCAGGACTGAATTTGGCCAAATGGCAACGTCTATCAGAGGATCACAGTCATGGAACACATTACCAGCCCATGTCAGGAACTGTGGGTCCTTTTCAACCTTCAAGAACACTCTGAAACAACGGTTGAAAAATAATCAAACATGCTCACACAGGTAGATTATCTTTTTCTTGGGGCGTCTTAAACTCAGAGAGTGGTCTGTTGTGGTTCACTTGGTGTCATGTCTATGTGCACTTTTGTCTCGTCTGTGTGTTTCTTTAAATGTTCTGTTTTTGACCTGCCTTAGGACAACGGATGTAAAGTAGCTATTGTGCTAATTCTGGCATATTTACATTGGTGCTGTTTGTTGACATGTTGAATAATATGCACTGTCCTAATTAAAATAAATAAATAAATAAATAAAAGATCTGCTGTTATCATGGTGTTTCCTAATTAAAAGAAAAAAAAATCATATCTGTGTTTTGTTCATAGACGGTGTTTATAAATGGACATAGCTAATTTTATTTTCTTAATCGGTGATACTCATAGGATTCTGCAGTGTCGCATGACAAATGAAAAAAAAAAAAAAATGGGCTGCTTGCTAGTGTGATGTGCAGCTGTCCATAGGGGGCGCCGACAGTGTGAAGCGCTTTGTTGTGATGATGTTTACGCCAACGTCAGCTCCCACTGGACACCGCATTTTTCTAACAAGTAAAAACAAGTAAAAGCAAGAAATCTGTGGATTTGTTTCTTTTATTAAGTCGTTTTAGATGAATATTGTGATTTAAAATGTCCAAATTACAACATAATGATCCACACGAGTTATAGATTAGAAATATAGAGCGACACAAGCACGATGTGCCTTCTATAACCTTTTAAGCAAGATGTACTTTTAAAATAAAGCACACATTATCACCTTAAACCAAATCAGTGCATGAACATTGATCAAATACGTTTAGAAGAAAATACAAATGATAAAACCAAAACAAACCAAACTAACCAAAAGAAAGTTAAGTCAGACACATCGTGCTTGTGTCGCTCTGTAGTTATAATCTATGACACCTGTGGATCAATATGTTGTAATTTGGACATTTTAAAGCACAATATTCATCTAAAATGACTTAATAAAAGAAAGAAATCTGCTGACTTCTGCGTTAGAAAACAGCTGTGCAAATAAAATTGGAGAAGGAAGTGCTTATGTCACAGTGGCCGTGTATCGGTGGAGGTGAAAATGAGTTGATCGGCAAAATGGCGTCTTGAGAATAAGTGATTAAAGATTTCTCAAACATGAATCACTCCAAATCCAACTTGAGGTGAGTAAATGATGAGTAGAAACAATTGTAACATGGTTAAAAGCTCTGAAAAGTCCATTTTACAGAACAGGTCTGATTTAAGGTGCTGCATGTCGTCTGGCAGCTCTTCTTTACTCCTCATTAATTCTTGAGTCTAATGAACACAGAAGCTTTAAATGACCCATTCCAAAGTTCACAGCTGTGGTAAAATGATCTTCAGCTGATTAATTTCTAATAAGTTGTAAGGTTTCTAAAGGCGGTCTGTAAAAACACCGGAGCAGACAATGTCAACATGATGAACGAGAGCTTAGCGATGAACAAATCACCTCCTAAATGAGCAAACCTGTTTCATATTAGCGACACTATGATTCCATTAGCCCGCTGTTAGCATGCGGCGCTAACCTAGACCACACCAAACGTTAGCGAGGCGTTGTGTGTTATTCTGAGGAGTGTTACAGAGTCTGGTTCAACACCTCCCAGTGACCTTTGATCATCTGGAAAGAGGAGGGGCCTCTCTCTGTATTATATATCAGACACATTCATATTCATTTTCATGTTTTATGAGTTGTTAAAACGTTTAGATAAATATGTTCATGGAATGGAGTGTAATTATGTTCAGATTTATGTTTTCTGCAAACATTCAAAACAAAAAAAACAGAAAAGAATATTAGTTTTTGAGTAAGTTTGTCTGTTTATTTATGTCACTGTGACAATTATGATCCATTAATATTTTTTTGATAATGAAACTTTTTGAACTAGTTAATTAAATGATGATTTTACAAAAGCAGAATTTGAATTTTGCAAAATTAGTGTGAGATATTTTCAGTGGGAGGTGTGTGATGTGGAGATGGTGAGGAGATAGTTTGGTCTGGAGGGACTGTGGTATTGTCCTTCTGTTGTATTGTAACCTTTGATTTATTTGACTTATTTTATATATTAACATTTATTTGGGTCATTAGTATTTTGTTTATTAGTTTGTACTTATTTTATTAACAATGAACATTATCTATTATATTATTTTGGATACATTATTTACTTTCTTCATAATAATATTGGTTCCTAGTTATTGTTCCGGTACAGCACATTTGAGGAGCGCACCAATAAAATGTAACAAGTGTGAACGCACGAATGAGATGAGTTGAGTTAAGTTGTTGAATAAAAAGATGAGCTGTAACTGTCTTAAGAGCCTTAAGAGACTGGAGAGGACAATATATTAAGGTTACACTATGAACAGGCCTAAACTGTTATATTTTTGGACGTTTTATGTTGTATTTTATGGTGTAAGTTGAGATAAGGCTGTTACAGTTACATGTTAACTACCCTAAAACATTTCGATTTTCATCAACTCAATCCTAAACTTTACCAAACCCAAACATGAACCTAAACTATAACTCATTTCCTCATTTTAAAGCAGAAATATTGTGCTTGTGTCGCTCTATAGTTATAATCTATGACACCCGTGGATCATTATGTTATAATTTGGACATTTTAAGTTGACTTTTGCTTTAGTCATTTTGTACAAAAGTGGCTATAAAAAATAATCGGTCAAAGATGTACGAATAACTCAAACACAACTGTGAGTGTAAATGAGAAGAGAAAACAACTAGAACATGGTTAAAAGTGTATTTTGCACAACAGGAATGATTTACCTTCACTTCGAATGACCAATCAGAGCGGAGCGTCCCTCCCGGTCGCACATTCTGGCGTTCACCTCTGGAGCGAGCGGGGCAGGTAGAGAAGAGGAGTAACTTTATTTGTTTTATCGACACTTCTGGATGGCACAGACGGGGCCAGGACTTTGAAGATGGAGGTTTGTCTTTCACACAGTTCAGAGGAGCTCGTGAAAAGAAAATATTTTACCTGGACTTTGGCTTGGAGGGGATCTATCTGCTCAAAATATAAACATGACCCACCCGCTGACTCAAAGGTTTGTGGTTCAATCCCTGCTCTGTCCAGGTCCTGCTGTTCTTCTAGCCTAACGCAGCACCCTTGACTCACTGCAAGAACATCCCAGGGTGGACTTCTGGACGTCTTGAGGCTTTATCTCCAGAGTATCCACCATCAAACTAAAACACGCACAATGAACAAAAACCTCCAGCTAGGATCTCATCATATCTCATCCAAATCTGAATCTTGTGTTGTGATGTGAAGGGAGAGTGACCTAATGTGGGGAGCAAAGAGAAGAGGGACGTGATGAAGTAAAAGTAGTAAAGTACTAAAGTAATAATTTTAGATGGAGATACTTTACTTCATTACATTTGAAAGCAGGTATCTGTACTTTCTACTCCACTACATTTTTGAACTGGACTGTAATTGCCCAGATAGCAACCTTAGATATTTAACAAGGAACGGAACAGAGCTGAGACGAGACCATTTGTCCAGTGCAGACCCAAGTGCAGTGCAACCAACACTAAAAATATTTACAAGAACAGGAAAACTTAAAATCTGCATGGCAATATCCTCCTGTACACACAGCACCCTCACTTTAGCAGACTGAGGTTTGCTCCTTTCATATAGCACTTCCCTAATTGTTTGTGCGCAACTGCAGCACAGGTAAGTTCTAGTACAACTCATAATCTTGTTTAAACTTATTGCTAACAAAATGGTGTACATCTTTATTCAATCAAATTGGTTGTTAAACATAGAGCTCTACATTAATTTATCTGTTATAACTAAAAAAAACCAACAACAAGATACAATAAGCTAAAATATTTGGACTCCCCTCCTCCTCAGCACACAGTGGTCTGCCCCAGGAACTTCTTAAGGCGCTTCTCTGGCTCCCTGGGGAATCATTTGGCCGTAACACCTAAGAAAGGTAAGTAAGGTAAGTAGAAATTCCAAACAATTCAATTACAATTACTTTGCTAATACACAACTGCTTCAATCAATAAAACATTTTAAGTTTGTTTGAGTGCTGTCATTTTTTCCTGTGAGCTTTAAGGTTAGGCCCCTGTAATGGACAAGCTGCATTACATGGACCAAAAAGTAAAAAGTATTTTGTTGTACTCTGTTATT
Source organism: Periophthalmus magnuspinnatus (assembly GCF_009829125.3). Taxonomy (NCBI): domain Eukaryota; kingdom Metazoa; phylum Chordata; class Actinopteri; order Gobiiformes; family Gobiidae; genus Periophthalmus; species Periophthalmus magnuspinnatus. Next base: position 25,713,503 of record NC_047142.1, read on the forward strand.
GTATAAGACCAAAATATACAAATAAAAACAGCTAGAAAAAGCGATTCAGTTATTTCTGTTGAACAAAATTCAGCACAAATCTTTATCAAAATCACTCAAATTGAAGCTTTATAAGACCTAAAAATATGAGTGAAATATATTTATTTTTTCTTCTTTAAGTACATTTTTAAATGGGTACTTTAATGCTTTTAATTAAATATATTTATTTATTTTTTTAATGTCATACTTTTACTTGAGTACTTTTCGCTCCGATATCTGTACTTTTACTTAAGTAACAACATTTAGTACTACCACTGGGACTCAGAGTATCAAAAACAAAAGTGAAACTAATATGTTGTTTAAACAATATAAGCTAACATGGAGATCTAAATATGTTATGTGTTAGCAGTTACACCCCATAGAAGTAAAATACCCCCTCTTTAATACCTCATAAAAGTAAAATAAGATTTGCAGATGGGCCCCTGGGTGCTATTCTGCTTCTGGGACAGTGGGCACATTTCCTGGTCATGGGTAAATCTCCCCAAGTTCATAGGTGTGATTGACAGGTGGATTAGCCAATCAGGGACACACACAGTCCGGTCTATCTGTATCAAAACACATATGGCTGTTTACAAGAAAAAAAGAAAGCACAAAAACATTACAGGGGACTGAAAAACATGGCATTTCTACAGAATCAATGAGCGAAAGACTAAACTTTGGGCGACCGATGAGCTTCTTCGTTTCACATGCGTCACTGATATAAAAAAATCTGATTGGACGGTCGTGTGCGTTTCTGGCTAGAGATGCAATGGAGGGAATGGCTGCCAGACTGATCTTATACGTTCCTTTAACATCTGCTGTCATGTGTTCTGCAGATCCATAAACTCCAGGAGACGCAGTAGAGGGCGAAAGTGCTGAGAACATGTTTGAGGAGGATCTGCTGCAGATACAAGTAGTGCCAGTTTTTGTTTCATTTAGATAGGCCCAGTACAGAGATACATGTGTGTTTTCATATTTAATAGAACCGTGACCCGTCCTCCAGCTCAGTGTTGTAATACGGCCAATTTAAAATGTTGTGACATCGTGAACACGGCTCATTTACTTCAGTCTGTGCTGGAGCGAGATCTGAACCTCTCACCCTGTGGTTAGTGGCTGAATCCTCGTCCCTGTGTGTTAGTCTGTGGGAAACACTGCAGCTGAGCCCCGAGCAGAGATTAACAGCTGTGTCATAACCTGCCCCTCTTACATAACTCCCAAACAGACTTCTTCCTACTACTATTGCTACTACTACTACAACTGTTACTGTTACTATTTAGAGGAGTGTTTTCTTTTTCTTCTTTCATATCTTTCCTCTCAAATTTCCTTTCTTTTGGCTCTTTCTCTCATATCTCCCTCTGTCTCTTTTTTCTCTCTGCACTTTTCTCTCTTTCCCTTCTTCCATAGTTCTCCACCCTCTCTCTCTCTACACTCCCTCTCTCCTCTTCTTTATGTTGTGTCCTCCCTCTCTCTATCCCATCCCCCTCTCTCCTTTCTTCCTCCACCTCCATGTCCTCTTTTCTCTTCTTACATATGTTGATGTCAGTTTAATTAAAAGTGCAGATTGACAGTGACATGATCAGAGCAGAGATCTGTCTACACGTCTGCCCCACCTCCACCCTCCATCGCTCCTCCCTCTTTGTCTCTCTCTCTCTCTCTCTCTCTCTCTCTCTATATATATATATATATATATATATATATATATATATATATATATATATATATATATATATATATATATATATATATATATATATATATATATATATATATATCTCCTTCTCTCTCCCTGTCCTTTTCTCCCTCGATCCCTCGTTCCCTCTCTCTCTCTCCCCTCCCTCTCCCTGTTTATCTCTTTACCTCTCTTTCTATCTGTATAACCTTTTGTCTCTCTATCCTTCACTCACTCCCCCCTTGCTCTCTCTCTCTATCCTTGTTTCTCTCACTCTCCCTCTCTCTGTATCCTTCTTTCTTTCATTCTCTCTCTCTCTGTCCCTCTCTCTCTGTCCCTCTATCCTTCTCTCCCCCTCTCTCCCATCTCTCTCCATCTCTCTCTCCCCCTCTCTTTCTGTGTCTCTAACCTTTTCTTTCCCTCTATCCTTTTGTCTCTCTGTATCCTTCTCTCCCTGTCTCTCTCCCATCTCTATCCATCTCTCTTTCTCTCTCTATCCTTCTCTCTCTATCGTCTCCCTCACTCCCATCTCTCTCCATTTCTCTCGCTCTCTGTCCTCTCTCTCCCCCTATGCTTCTCTCTCTCCTCCCCTCTCTCTCTATCCTTCTCTACCTCTCTCTCCCTCTCTCTCTATCCTTCTCTCCATCTCTCCCTCTATCTCCCTCTCTATCCTCTTCTCCCTCCTCCTCTGTTTTTTCTGTCTCTCCATCTCTCTCCATCTCTCTCTCTCTCTCTCTATCCCCCTCTCCCTAACTCTCCATCTCTCTCCTTTTCTCCCTCTATCTCTCCCTCTATCTCCCTCTCTATCCTCCTCTCTATCCCTCTCCAACTCTCTCTCTCGCTATCCACCACTCCTTCTCTCTCCATCTGTCTCCTTCTCTCTCTCTCCCTCTATCTCCCTCCCTATCCTCCTCTCTCTCCCCCTCTGTTTTTCTCTGCCTCACCCATCTCTCTCTCTCCTTCTCTCTCTCCATCTCTCTCTCTCTCCTCCTCTCTTTCTCTCTTTCTCTTCTCTTTGCACATATCTGTGTCTCTTCTGGTTCCGTCACTTCATGTTGAATGTCGTATCATTCACTCTCTCTTCTCTCGTTCCTTATGGCCTGTTGATCGTTGCTCCTCTGTATTTCTAAAGTCCTGGTGTTGTTCTCCTTTGGCCATTTCAAAGATAAACTCATCTAAAGCACTTGAGCCTAATCATTTCTACTCATCACAGTGCTCTTTATCAGCAGAGAGGGGTTAGGACTTGGATGGGAGACCGCAGGGAATACCAGGTGCTAAAGTAGGGCAGCAGTGCATACTGTCGTTATGTCCTTGGGCAAGACACTTCCCCCAGCGTGCCTCCAGTGCTGAAGTGCTCTGGTGCAGGAAAGAGAGCGTGAATGTGGGACAGAGATGGAAATGAGCTGATGGCTGCAGTCTGTTTACAGCATGTGCAGAGTGTGTTTATTAATGACCACTGTCCCCTACAAATAAAATAATAATAATTAAAAATAAATAAATAAATAAATAAATAAATAAATAAATAAATAAATAAATAAATAAATAAATAAATAAATAAATAAATAAATAAATAAATAAATAAATAAATAAATAAATAAATAAATAATCTGCACATTTGATATTATAAATGTGCGACCCAGCTTCCGAAACAGTGAAACATATTTTAAACTAAAAGACTTAAGGCCAATAACACTGATTTTGTGTCTTTATTTTAACATTACCAACATTAGCAGATGTTACACTTATTTAACGACACAGATAAGATCATCATGGCCCGTGCAAAAGGCTGACACAAACATAGACAAAATGTTCCTCATTTCCTCATCTCCAGTTATATTATGTTAAAACAGACTTATTCTGCAAAATGGACTTTTCAGTAGGTTTTAACCATTTTATAATTGGTTCCGCTCATCATTTACTCACCTGAAGTTGGATTTGGAGTGATTCATGTTTGAGCAATCTTTAATCTCTTATTTTCAAGGCGCCATTTTGAAGATCAATCCACTTTTTCACCTCCACTGTGATGCACGGTCTTCAACTTTATTTTCTTAGTGGGTGATACTCTTAAGATTCAGCAGCAGCGCATTGTTATTTTGGCACAAATTTAAAAAAATCCGCTGCTCGATAGTGTGATGTGCAGCTGTCTATAGGGGGCGCCGACAGATTCGCAGCTCTTTGTTGTGATGACGTTTACTTTGACGTCAGCTCCCATTGGACACCGCAGTTTTCTAGTGATCAATAATGTCTAAATTCTAACATAATGATCCACAGGTGTCATGGATTATAACTATAAAAAGAACCTACTTTGTTAAAAAAAAAAACCTGAGTATACAGTGTCATACCGAGCCGCAGAGGCCCACAGACGTGCGCACGTCCCACACGCACGTTCACATATCACAGTGCACTTGTATCAGACGAGGCTCCGGTTACAGACATAACTCACTCCTTTAACACATTACTGTAACAGCGGCTCTGGGAACATGACTCTACACTAACTCTGATTTCACTCGGCACACTTACAATAAACTGAGCCGTGAACTTTGACCTCGTGACCTACAGTAATGCTTCACCACTTTTATCTTTGGGTTTGATCCGGGCGTAAAAGCGTCGCAAATCAATTTTATTCTCGACGTTTACAACATGAGCTGTTATGTCTTTTGTCAGACTCAATGGTCTGAGATTACACAAAATGGACTTGTTGTTAGCTTCTAGAAAACATGCCTGGAGTTGTGTTTTGTCCACATCTCCAAAGCTCAAAACGCTCTGTTCCACTTTGTGATGTCATGAAGTGGTAGTTTTCAAGCTATCAGCTCCTTTTGCCGTTAGTTTAGTAGAGATTAGTAATTCCAGGTCTGAAATGATCCAAATGATTCTAGTGAATGTGAATGCAGTTCAAAAACACAGTGGAGCACTTCCTGTATTACCATATGATGACATCACAAGGTGGAACAGAGTGTTTTCTGTTTGAAAGAAGAACTCAGTCTAAATATGCAGAGTGTGTGCGTTAAACATGTGTGAATGAAACAAAACACAACTCCAGATCTGTTTGTGATGAGGAAACATTAGAATGGTGATCAGAAAATAGCATATGAAATGGGCCTTTAAAGTTGCATTACGTGACTTTTCTCCCATAAATTTGAGAAAAAAATCAGACCTGCACACTCTCCTCCTTTAAATATGAAACGTTTTATAGATCCCAAACTACAGAAAGAGCCATGTGAGTCGCTACATGACGCTAAACGGTTTGTGACAGCTAGAGACCAGTACAATACATTCCCTGAGGTGTGATGTTAACTGGAGGCACTGCTCTGTCTGACTCAAATTAGACTTTAATCTGAGCTGTGTTTTAACAGAACTGACTTATCTGAACTACAACAGGTGAGCTGATTTGTGCTGTTAAACAAGTCCCTCTCATATAACGTTACGGTCATGAGCTAGCTAGCATTAGCCGACAGTTTTTCTGTGAGTCACTCTCATCGTTTTGTTTAAAATCAAACTCGTAAACATTTCCGGTTTGTATTTTTTCTTGAGTTTTCAGACTGAAAACTCACCTGCATATTGTGTCGTCATGGAAACTGCTGAACATTCCACCATAGAGATACATGTAGAATACCCTCAGCGGGATGTCAATGCATAGTATCAATACAAATTCTCCTTTTGCGGCTTGAATATCAGGTACCGCAAATGCATCCACAAATGTACTAGCAAAAACATGTTAACTTCTCATGTTCCCAGACGGATATGGTTTATTTTGGACAAGAACCTGGCAACATGTGACCGTCTGGGTGCGGCTGGGGTGACCAGACGTTCTGAAAGTGCACTGCCCAGAGACACAACAACAGGATGTGCTTAAAGTCTACATTTACAGTGAGTCTAATGTGTCTATTTTACTTCTATGGGCTAATAACACATAACATACTTAGATCATTCTTTTGAAAATGCGATAATCACTGAAAATAACATATTAGCATGTATTTCACTTTGTAATGTCATGGATAACAGATCAAACCTCTGCAGGCATGTTTTTGATGAGGGAACAACATTATAACCTGCAGAACACCCCGTCTTTAAAGATCCATGTACGTCATCGGTAAAATCAAATCTATGCAGAGGATTAGAACATGTCTGTGTGTAATATATTATAATGTAAAGTCAATAGTGTCCGCTCCCCGAAGGCTTCTGCTGATGGAGTTCACATGCGCCACAAAACACTTATGAAATTCAAACATGTTTCTAATCAAATGTGTTTTTCTACCATAGTGTCGCAGTGTGAGCAGAACTGTGGATCTGGCCCAAAGCAAATCTGACTTCAATATATGAAAATGAACCAGGGCTGAAACAACATTCAAAACTGGGCTTCGGCTACGCTTTCACACGGAGAACTATGGAGAGTGAACAAAGCATGTACATTCAAAGCATTAACGTTACACAATATTCGGTTTGTAAACTAATAATACGTCATTAAAGAGCATTTGAATAACAGTGCTGTTCTGGACACTGGGGGGCGCTCTGCTTTGCTGGTTTCATTCAAGTGAGGCTGTTATTCATTAACTCAACACGCCTCTGTGATCATGAACTCACTCACTATGTAAATACTATTAAATGTGAAGTGTCTTGCCTAAGGACACAAAAACAGTATGACTAAAGGAGTGTGACATCAACCACAGCGTTCGACTTCAGTCAAATGAAGCTCATCGAGGCTAGAGCACTTGTAAGGCCAAATTTGGAGCTAAATTTCAAATTAGCAACCAAAGAGCCAATCTGGAGTGAAGCTGTTGAAGGTAACGCTCCTTCCTTAGCAACGCTGTCAATCAAACCTGTTGCTACGCTAGCGGGAGTGACGTTCGGGAAGGAAGGCGCCTGATTTGTCTCTTATTAATGTTCATAAAGTAAATTGGAGCCAAAGAAGAAGCGTACCCATGTTCACTTCCTACTTGGAACACAGCGGCTAGCAGGTTAGCTACGTCTGTTTATATGTACAGTCTATGATTAAGACGGCGTTCAGCTCCAGTCAAATGAAGCTCATCGAGGCTAGCAGTTATAGCGACGGATTTGGAGCTAAGTTTAAAATTTTGACTTCCAACCGCGAGCATCATAGCAACCAAAGAGCGAATCTGGAGCGAAGCTGTTGAAAGTAACGTCTTGGTCGCTGGTCGATGGAGCCGGAAGCACGCCCGCGATCACTTCCTGTTTGGAACGCAGCGGCTAGCAGGTTGGCTATGCTCATTTACATATACAATCTATGATACACGTGCATAACCGCTAGGCTAGTACGTTGATTTGCGTTTAGTGAAAGAAATGTGAGCTTCCATGAGCAAAGTCTGGTGTAGTTGGATGGACTTTATAAACCACAGTGAAGCTTTAGGCGTTACCATGACGATACACCAGCGAGACAATGTTCGGAGCTCTGCAGAGGGAGACAGAAAGTTGCGCACTTTGAACTAAATCTAGGTGCCTCGTAACCTTAAAAAAGTGACAAATGCTTTTCAAGACATAAAGTTCTGAGGAAACAATATTATGAAATGGTCCGTGACAAAGTAAGTATAACAAAAGTTCAAAATATCAGGGAGTGAGTAAACCTGTCGAGTCCAACCTGAGCTCTTCACATGTGGAGAGCTCAGAGACACACATGGTTTGGATTGGGGCCCAAAGCCGCAGGTCACGACCCCCTGTATCAGAAAACCTAGGGCCCCTCCAGTGTCCCCAGGGGCCGCTCCAGGGGCCACCCCCGCAGTGTGACCCACTTTCAGCCTCTCTCTCTCTGGGTTAGCAGGAGCAGTAATGTCAGCGCTGCTCTGGAGGATTATGTAACAGCCATGTACAGTACGAAGAGGAGGAGGAGGAGGAGGAGGGCTGTAAATCACACATGTGTCCAACTGTTCTTCACCTGCAGCTCTGCGTGTCAGCGAACGCTCAGATCAGGTCTTATGTTTTTGGTCGGCAACACAATTCTTTTCGAAGTTGATTTGTGACTTGGCTTTCTTTTCGATAAGCGATTCCTGATTTGGTCCTGCCTTACAGTGGTTTTATTCTGCTTTAGTCTTGGTTTAGTCCTGCTTCAGACCTGGTTTAGTCCTGGTTTACTCCTGCTTCAGACCTGCTTTAGTCCTGGTTTAGTCCTGCTCCAGACCTGCTTTAGTCCTGGTTTAGTCCTGGTTTACTACTGCTTCAGACCTGCTTTAGTCCTGGTTTAGTCCTGGTTTACTCCTGCTTCAGACCTGCTTTAGTCCTGGTTTAGTCCTGCTTCAGACCTGCTTTAGTCCTGGTTTAGTCCAGGTTTACTCCTGCTTCAGACCTGCTTTAGTCCTGGTTTAGTCCTGGTTTACTCCTGCTTCAGACCTGCTTTAGTCCTGGTTTGGTCCTGCTTCAGACCTGCTTTAGTCCTGGTTTAGTCCAGGTTTACTCCTGCTTCAGACCTGCTTTAGTCCTGGTTCACACCTGCTTCAGACCTGCTTCAGACCTGCTTTAGTCCTGGTTTAGTCCTGCTTCAGATCTGCTTTAGCCCTTGTTTAGTCCTGCTTCAGACCTGCTTCAAACCTACTTTAGTCTTGTTTTAGACCTGCTTTAGTCCTAGTTTAGTCCTGCTTCAGACCTGCTTCAGACCTGCTTCAGACATGCTTCAGTCCTGCTTCCGCCCAGGTGTTACATATATGAAACGGTGTTAAACTGGCGACAGGTGCTTCACATGGGGACTCTAAACTCTGGGTTTTGTGCACTCAGCTCGATGGAGGATATTGTTCTGAGACGTACAGCGGCGTTTGCATTTCCGTCTCATTTACCTGAACAGCTCCTGTGTGCCGACGGTCCTGATGATGTCATCTAATGAAGCTCTCGTGTGCGGGCCAGAGCACAGGGGCCGTATAATCTAATGAAGCCTCCTCACCAGCCAGGGCCAGTCCAGTCAAACTCTGAGTGAGAGGCCAATAAGCTCAGATGGTACAGACACACTAACTCAACAGTTGGCGGTTAGATCCCCACTACTGGAGAGTGCAGTTTTATTACTTCGTGCAGCAGTAAATCCATTTTGTACTGCTCCTACTGTTGCTGTTGGACCTGACCTCGCCTGAGCAGCCAGTCCCTTCTACATTCTGATCGAATCCAGAAGGGTCTGGAACCGGACAATAGTAAATCCTCCATCCTAATCATAAACTTTAAATACGTACAGACATAGACAACCTGGGCTCTATCTTCTCTGGTTCCAATTTACTTTACATTGAAAAACAGTCCGTCCTCTCATTTTGGTCTTAAAATGTTCGTGTTAACCCGTTTTACATGTTCCTGATCCTATTTTTATTTTGTTGTTGTGTAACTCAAGATATGAACATTAATAAGAAACGAATCAGGCGCCTTCTTTCCCCAACGTCACTCCCGCTAGCGTTAGCAACAGGTTCGACTGACAGCGTTGCTAAGGAAGAGACGTTACCTTCAACAGCCTTGCTCCGGATTGGCTCTTTGGTTGCTATGATACACACAGTCAGAATTCCTAAAATGGAACTTGGCTCCAAATTCGACGCTATAACTGCTAGCCTCGATTAGCTTCATTTAACTGGAACTGAATGTTATGGGTGACGTCACATTCACTTAGTCCACTTCTTTGTACAGTCTATGGTCGTAACTTCAGACGGTCCAACCACAGTCGCAAATTTGTTTCAAGTGTTTCTCAGTCCTTTACTTTGTTTTTTTAACACGTAAGCAGCCATATTTGTTTTGACCCGGATCATGCGTCTCTCTGATTGGTTAATCCATGTCCTCTGGAATCGGGGAGACAGGACACGTCAAAGGGTGCGGTTCTGGCTGGACAGTTAAAACCTGCCGCGCCTGTGGTTCTGAAACTGGACCAATCACAGGACAGCGCTGCGAACCCAAACAAAGATGGCGACGTAAACAGGCGTACTTCAAACTATTTTCACAGAAATACTGAAAAACATGCGGAGGGAAGCACTGTCGCGACACTTTGACCAATCAGATTCAAACATTTATCACGACGTTCCACCTTTTCACGATCTTTTTCAGCGACCGCCTTTCCAGATCATGCTCAGGTGTAGATGGGATAGGTCCGAGGTTCATACTGTTGTTGTATCCTTGGGCAAGACACTTCTACCTGATATTGCAGAGTGATCGCGGTGGTCAGAAGCACAAAGCGTCTGAAACAATATGAAACTCTCGTCCTTGTCCGCGTGTGTTTTATAAGGGCGTCTGCGTTTACGTTTATCGATTGAGCGAAACACGATCGCCTTGTTCTTCTCTAAATCCTCGTTATGGTTTCGGGTTTCTGTCTTCGCAGATATGACAGTGTTAGTGAGGCTGAATCGCTCTGTTTGCTGTCACGGAGATAGAACAAAAGAGAGGAAGAAAATGAAAGAGAAGGAGAGAAAATATGAGGATGTTTCTCTGATCTCGTTTGAAACTCGTCTGATCTGTGAAACGTCTCATATTACGCTATTTTTTGATCTATGTTCTAATGTTGTTTCCTCATCACAAACTTGAGTTGTGTTTTGTTTCATTCACACATGTTTAACACACAAACTCTGCATATTTAGGCTTAATTCTTCTCTCAGACTGAAAACACCCTGTTCCACCTTGTGATGTCATCATGTGGTAATACAGGAAGTGCTCCACTGTGTTTTTAAAGTCCATACACCTTCACTAGAATCATTTGGATCATTTCAGCTCTGGATTTGAGAATCTCTACTGAAGAAAAGATTTAAAAAAGTATCTGTTAACTTAAAAAAGAACTACCACTTCATGACATCACAAGGTTGAACAGAGTGTTTTGAGCCTTGGAGATGTAGACAGACAGACTCTAGGTGTGTTTGAGGAGATAACAGCATTATAACATGATTTAAAGCTCACAAGAGTCAATTTTGCATAATATAGGAGCTTTAAGAAAACACTCTGGTGCATGAGACTATTACTACTATCACTACTATACCATACAGTAGGATGAGTATTCACAAAAACGTGTAATAAAAACAGTGTCATGCTTAAACCTCCTGTTTCCAGTGTATAGTAGGCTGTGGCTCTTGTGTTCCCCTGTGTGTTCTGGTTCATGTTGTTGGTGTGTTTTAATAAAGTGTCTGCTGCTGCCAGAGTCTGAGCAAACACAGGACATCTCCTTTAATACAGTCTACAAATACAAAGTGCTCATATAGAAACACCCGCTCCTCCTCCTCCTCCTCTTCTCCTCTCTCTCTCTTCCCCCCTCATCTGTCGCTCTTCTCCTCTCTCTTTACTCTCTTTATTAACCCTGTACTACTATATACTGTCTTATTGACCCTTCGTCTCCTCAGACCTGTCTTTCGTCCAATCGTTGTCCAGCTCTGAGCAGAAGAGACACAGGGACAGTGAGGACGTCTGTCAGTCCTGTGATTATCACTGTCATTATATCTGAGATGTGTTCAACAGTTTACTGCACTACCATCTGAGACTGAAATGTGCATTTGAACTCATACAAGAAGGATTAGTGCTGGTAACAGTAGTAGTAGTAGTTAGTAGTAGTAGTAGTATTAGCAGTAGTAGCAGTAACAGTAGTAACAGTAGTAACAGTAATAGCAGTAAGTAGTAAAGTAGTAGTAGTAGTAGTAATTAGTAGTCGTAGTAGTAGTAGTAGTAGCAGTAATAGTAGTAGCAGTAAGGAGGAGTAGTAGTAGTAGTAGTTAGAAGTAGTAGTAGTAGTAGTAGTAGTAGTAGTAGTAGTAGTAGTAGTAGTGAATGAATGAAGTTTATTTGAGCAGGTACAAGAAAGAAAGTAAGTGATCTCAAACTATCACATTTATCATATAAGATTTGCACAAAAGGAGCTCAAAAGGAGTGAGCAGAAGTAGATACTTATATAGTAACAGTACTGCTTCAACTACTACTACTACTATAGTAGTAGTAGTTGTAGCAGTAACAGTAGTGACAGTAGCAGTAACAGTAATAGCAGTAAGTAGTAAAGTAGTAGTAGTAGTAGTAGTAGTAGTAGTAGTAGTAGTAGTACTAGTAGTAGTAATAGCAGTAGCAGCAGTAGCAGACCCGCCCTCTCACCGGGGGGCTGTTACCTCAGTGGTGCTGTGATTTCTGCCTGGCCGTGTATAAGCCTCAGAGAGACATGACTTTTATGGGTGTAATATATGAAGAGGGGGCGGCTCTGGCTCAGCGTGGCCCAGTCCCAGAGCTCGAGTCTGGGGAGCCGTGAGAGCGGAGCCTGGGTGATCTCATGGAGCAGGACTCATTTCACACTCAGGATAATGCTGCCACACCCATGTCGCTTCTGGTAACATACATAGCCTACTTCAATTTGATCACATCTCATTCACTCTTATATGTTGACACTTTGCAGCAACATCCCGTGGGGGTCTGATTATAACTGGAGGCACTGCTCTGTCTGAAGCTTTGTTGCTTTAGTTAGACCATAATCTGCGCTTTGTTGTAACACAATTTGACCCAAGAGCTGAATTAGGATCTACAACAGGTGAGCTGATTTGTGCCGTTAAACAAGTCCCACTCAAGTAACGTTACGGTCACAAGCTAGCTAGCATTAGCCAAAGTCACTCACCTTTTTGTTGAAAATCAAACTCCTAAACGGGACCATGAACGCTCTTATTGATCATAGGCTCTTGAAACCGTTTTGTCTGTGTTTGCTAATTATGTCGCCATGGTAACTGCTGAACATCCGCCATAGATGTACATGTAAAACACTCTCAGCATGACATCACTGCAAAGTATCAAGTAGGAACGGACCAATAGGAGCAATAAATCTGCTGTTTTAAGTGCACATTATGCTACTTGCTGCTGTTGTGTCCTTGAACAAGACACTTTTCTCATCTCAGTCACATCATAGCGGTTGGTTAGCAGTAACAGTTACAGTAAGGCCTCATGAATATCACCGTTATCGCTGTAAAATAAAGCTATAACAGATTATAAATCGTCCAGAGCTTATCCCCTGTTCGTGCAGGTGAGCAGGTCAGGGATGAGTTCTGTAAAACACCATAAAAGTCTGTACTGAAATCTCCAAATCGATGAGAGATACTGTTTATGATCTGTTTTTATTGGTTTATGAACTTAAAGATGATCCTGGACATAACTCCTCCAGCTCAGAAGAGGGCACTCTGACACCACAGGGCCAGTCCAACTCAGCTTTTTAGTGCTTAAAGAGAGGTATTATGCAAAACTGATTTTTTTTTTTTTAACATGCTATAGCGTTATAGCAAAAACATGTCTGAAGAGGTTTTATATGTCATCCATGCATGTTGAGTAATCTAGCAATCTCTCCCACGCTCTACTCGAATCCTCCTTATGGTCAGCTGTAAGATTCTGTGCAAGGCTCCACCCACAATTTTCCCTAAATTTACAAAAACATGATACAAAACTGTACATCACAACTTAACAAACCTGATGTGATGTGCGGTAGTTGGTAGCAGGATGCAGCTGATTGTGTTGTGACAGCGCTCTGAAGGGGGAGTGACTTAGCATGGAGAGCAAAGCGAGGGGAGACTCCGAAAACAGAAATTTATGAAACTTATAAAACATTAACATGTTTTATAAGTTTCATAAATTTCTGTTTTACGATGTTTTCATCAAATATAGCATTTTCAGAACAATAAAAGGTAACATGGTGATCTAAATATGTTATCCTAGTTAAAAGAAGTATTTTTTGTACTGTATGCTTAAGACTTTAAAAAACTACATTATATCAATTATTTTAAAAAACTACGAAGTATATGTTCTAAATACTAGTACAGTTTTATTTAGGGTAGAGTGTTCATCCTCTAATCCAAATGGCGGCAGATCTAATCCCAATCTCTCAGGTGAATACTGTCATTGTGTCATTGGGCCAGACACTTAACCTGCCTCACGTCTAGTGCTGGTGAATGTGTGTGAATGTAAAGTACTTTGAGTGCTTATAATGTAGAAAACGGCTTTATCGACTCAAAGTGCTTCACAGAGTTCAACCCCAGCCATTTCTATCAACAAATCAATACATTTATCATGTGTTTTCAGTTCTACTCAGTAACTACGGCGACACTAGCAAACATGGCCGCCCTTTCTTCTCTGCGCTGGGCTCTGAGATGTGCCAGGCACTTCCACAAAAGCTCCTGAAACTAAGACCAAATTCATCCACAGTTTACCCCCTGTGCCCGCTTAATACCCCCAACAACCACCTCTCCACCCCCCTGTGTGCCTGGTGTTGTCCAAACCAGCTCCTGTGCCTGGTCAATGCCCCTCTAAACTGGCCCTTGTGCTCCCATCTATGCCCCTACAAACCAGTCCCTGCGCCCGGTCTGCGCCCCTACAAACAAGCCCCAGTACCCCCATCTGTGCCCAACCAAAGCAGCCCCAGTACCCCCATCTGTGCCCCTCCAAACCAGCCCCAGTACCCCATTTATGCCCCTCCAAACCAGCCCCTGCGCCCCATCTATGCCCCTACAAACAAGCCCCAGTACCCCCATCTGTGCCCCTCCAAACCAGCCCCAGTACCCCATTTATGCCCCTCCAAACCAGCCCCTGCGCCCCATCTATGCCTCTACAAACCAGCCCCGGTACCCCCATCTGTGCCCAACCAAACCAGCCCCAGTACCCTCATCTGTGCCCCTGTACCTCATGTGTGCCCCTCTAAACCAGCCCCAGTACCCCCATCTATGCCCCTCCAAACCAGCCCCTGCGCCCGGTCTGTGTCCCTACAAACCAGCCCCGGTATCCCCATCTGTAGTAAAAGTATTTAAGTACCTGTTTAAAAATGTACTTTAAGAGTAAAAAGTAAAAGTGTCGTTCATTTGTTAAACTGTAAATGTAGTGATATTGATTAAAAATGACACATATTTTAGTCACAGAAACAATACAAATCAGTTTGTTAATTTTTCCTATGAACTTTGTTTTTGTTTCTCGAAGCTGAAGCTTGAACTCAAAAACTTTAGTCAGGATGTTGACACAAACATGGTCAAAGTAATCCCTCAAATCATATGAAAAGTAGTTTTTACTTTTAAATCCAGTTCAAAAATGTAGTAGAGCAAAAAGTACTTCTTTACCTTCCACCACTGCTTAATTATGTACACACAATTTGAAGTCTTTGTCCCAGAATGAAATAAATTCTAGAATTCTGATACAACGTTTTGTTCCTGAACTAAATAACAACTTTTCCTTTAACAGAGCTGCACTATTAGAAAGCCCCGTCAGAACTCAAAATGTGAACTTTTATACAAAATATTACCAGCAAAACTCAGCTGTCTTGGAAGGAAAAAGTCATTAGATTGTTTTCATATTGATTTTTGATTTTGATGTCTCACCCATCCAGCCAGAACCACACACTTTGTCAAAACTTTACAAAGATGAGTGGGTCTGGAGCCATGTCCTGTCTCCTTGATTCCAGAGGATGTGATTGACAGACGGATTAACCAATCAGAGAGACGCATGGTATGTTCAGATCAAAACAAATATGGTGGTTTAGGTTTAAGTGTAACACAGAGGACTGAGAAGTGTTGGCCTGGTTCTGGTTAGGTTCTGGTTTAGTCCTGGTTAAGTCCCAGTTTAGCCCAGGTTTGGTCCGAGTTTAGTCCTAGTTTAGTTCTGGTTTAGTCCTGGTTCAGTCCTGGTTCAGTCCTGGTTTAGACCTGGTTTAGTCCTGGTTTAGTCCTAGTTTAGTCTTGGTTTAGTCCTGGTTCAGTCCTGGTTTAGACCTGGTTTAGACCTGGTTCACTCCTGGTTTAGACCTGGTTTAGACCTGGTTTAGACCTGGTTCACTCCTGGTTTAGACCTGGTTCAGTCCTGGTTCACTCCTGGTTCAGTCCTGGTTTAGTCCTGGTTTAGACCTGGTTCAGTCTTGGTTCAGTCCTGGCTTAGACCTGGTTCAGTCCTGGTTCAGTCCTAGTTCAGTTCTGGTTTAGTCCTGGTTTAGTCCTGGTTTAGTCCTAGTTCAGTCCTGGTTTAGTCCTGGTTTAGTCCTAGTTCAGTCCTGGTTTAGTCCTAGTCTAGACCTGGTTTAGTCCTAGTTCAGTCCTGGTCTAGACCTGGCTCAGTCCTGGTTTAGTCCTGGTTTAGAACTGGTTCAGTTCTGGTTCACTCCTGGTTTAGACCTGGTTCAGTCCTGGTTCAGTCCCTGGTTTAGTCCTAGTTCAGTCCTGGTCTAGACCTGGCTCAGTCCTGATTTAGTCCTGGTTCAGTCCCTGGTTTAGTCCTAGTTCAGTCCTGGTCTAGACCTGGCTCAGTCCTGGTTTAGTCCTGGCTCAGTCCTGGTTTACTGCAGGTTGGATCTCTGTGTGTCAAAGTCTGTAAAACACAAAGTCGCCCACATGTCCGTTCATTCCATCATGTGACAAAAGCCTTTTAATGGAGTGTGACTTAAATGTGCCGGTCTGAAACTTTTTTTCTCTAGTTTACTGCTGTTTCCATGACAACCCTGATCCTCCACAACAGCTTTTGTTTCTTTTCTTAAAGATCTGAGTCACCTTTGGATGGAGCTCCGGTGTCTGACTCAGCGTGTGATCCAGCGCTTCAGTGTCCACCAGAACTGACACGAGCCAAGACGCTAACTCCATATACAAACAGGATTATGCACAACCTGCTGCTGCTTCTTCTTGTCACTCAGATGTGACTACATTTTGATTGACAGCTGGGGCGGCACTAGACATTTTGAGTTGACCCACTACCATGTTTGCTGCTACGTTTAAATGCAGTTAGCCCCTGTAGAGATTTATAAATCATATTCTTTTTATTGTACATTAACATTTTTAGTTTAAATGTGCTAAGGAAACGGGGCAAAAATCTTTGGGGGAGCTATGGGGGTGCATTGGCCATTCTAGGGGAAGCTGGTGCCCCCTCAGGTCCCCCCTGGCCCCGCCCCAATTCATACATTCTCATTTAAAGTTCTCTTCGTTTTGTGATTTGACTTTTGAGGTTGCGCCCTGTTTTTATTTCATTAATTTGACAAAACTGCGTCTTATCTCTATGATACTCTGATATAATGATACTTCCAAATAAGGGACTCTAAATCGGCCCCTGTACCTGCTCTGGCCTCGATGAGCTTCATTTTACTGGAGCATTGTGGGTGACGTCACACTCCCTCAGTCCACTTTATACAGTCTGTGGTCACCGCCAAATAAATAATACATGAATAAGCTCATGTAAATCTGCTCTAGTTCCTCATTAAACCTTCAAAGTAAAAATGGTCATCCTACAAGTGTCATGTGACCAAACGCACATGTGCACTGGTCACTGTGTGTTCGATGTGTTTGATTAGATTTAGGGAGAATTCCTTATTTATTCTCTGGTTTATTGCAGGTTGCAGCTTTTACTTATGTGTCTCTCCTCCCCCTGTGCTCTGTCTCCCCTCCCCTCCCCCTCTCCTTCTCATCCTCTCTTCTTCTTCTTCTTCTTCTTCTCTCTTTCTCCTCTTCCTCTCCACTCCTCCCCTTTTTCTGTCTTTCTTTTCCTCCTGTCTCCTCTCCCCTCTCCTCCCCCTTTCCTCTGTCTCTCCTCTGTATAGCCTCTCTCCTCCCACTCTCCCCTCTCTCTCCTCTTCTCCCCCCTCCTCTCTTCCCCCTCTTCTCTCTCTCCTCTCTTTTTCTCCTGTGTCTTATCTTCCTCCTCTGTGTCTCCTATTGTCCTCCTCTCCTCTCCCTCTCCTCCTCCTCTCCTCTCCTTCTGTCCTCTCCCCTCCTCCTATCCTCACCTCTCCCTCTCCTCTCTCTTCTCTTTCTCCTCTCCTCCTCCCCCCTCTCCTCTCCTCTGTCTCTCCTCTCCCCCTCTCCTTTTCTCTCCTCCTCCTCTCCTCCCCTCCTCTCTCCCCTCCCCTCTTCTCTCCTCCTCCTCTCCTCTCTCCTCCTCTCCTCTCTCCTCCCCTCCTTTCTCCTCTCCTCTCCTCTCTCCTCTCCTCTCCTCTCCTCCTCCTCTCCTCTGTCTCTCCTCTCCCCCTCCCTTCTTCTCTCCTCCTCCTCTCTTCCCCTCCTCTCCTCCTCCTCTCCTCTCTCCTGTTCTCCGTCCCTCCTCCCCTCCTCTCCTCCTCCTCCTCCTCCCCCTCTCCCCTCTCCTCTCCTCTGTCTCTCTTCTCCCCTCCCCTCTTCTCTCCTCCTCCTCTCCTCCCCTCCTCTCTCCCCTCCTCTCTCCCCTCCCCTCTTCTCTCCTCCTCCTCTCCTCTCTCTTCTCCTCGTCTTCCCTCCTCTCCTCTCCTCTCTCCTCCCCTCCTCTCTCCTCTCCCCTCCTCTCCTCTCCTCCTCCTCCTCTTCTCTGTCTCTCCTCTCCCCCTCCCTTCTTCTCTCCTCCTCTCCTCCCCTCCTCTCCTCTCTCCTGCTCTCCGTCCCTCCTCCCCTCCTCTCCTCTCCTCTGTCTCTCCTCTCCCCCTCTCTTCTTCTCTCCTCATCCTCTCCTCCCCTCTTCTCTCCTCCTCCTCTCCTCTCTCTTCTCCTCCTCTTCCCTCCTCTCCTCCCCTCTCTCCTCCCCTCCTCTCTCCTCTCCCCTCCTCTCCTCCTCCTCCTCTCCTCTGTCTCTCCTCTCCCCCTCCCTTCTTCTCTCCTCTCCTCCTCTCCTCCTCTCCTCCCCTCCTCTCCTCTCTCTTCTGCTCTCCGTCCCTCCTCCCCTCCTCTCCTCTCCTCTGTCTCTCCTCTCCCCCTCTCTTCTTCTCTCCTCCTCCTCTCCTCCCCTCTTCTCTCCTCCTCCTCTCCTCTCTCTTCTCCTCCTCTTCCCTCCTCCCCTCTCTCCTCCCCTCCTCTCTCCTCTCCCCTCCTCTCCTCCTCCTCCTCTCCTCTGTCTCTCCTCTCCCCCTCCCTTCTTCTCTCCTCTCCTCCTCTCCTCCTCTCCTCCCCTCCTCTCCTCTCTCTTCTGCTCTCCGTCCCTCCTCCCCTCCTCTCCTCTCCTCTGTCTCTCCTCTCCCCCTCTCTTCTTCTCTCCTCCTCCTCTCCTCCCCTCTTCTCTCCTCCTCCTCTCCTCTCTCTTCTCCTCCTCTTCCCTCCTCTCCTCTCTCCTCCCCTCCTCTCTCCTCTCCCCTCCTCTCCTCCTCCTCCTCTCCTCTGTCTCTCCTCCTCCTCTCCTCTGTCTCTCCTCTCCCCCTCCCTTCTTCTCTCCTCTCCTCCTCTCCTCCCCTCTCTCCTGCTCTCCGTCCCTCCTCCCCTCCTCTCCTCTCCTCCTCTCTCCCTCCCCTCTCCTCTCTCCTCTCCTCTCCTCCGCCTCCCTCTCTCCTCTCCTTTCCCCTCTCCTCCTCCCTCTCTCCTCCTCTCCTCTCTCCTGCTCTCCTCCTCCCCTCCTCTCCTCTCCTCCTCCTCCCTCTCCTCTCCTCTGTGTTCAGTCTGTATTATGGCAGCTTTAGTGAGTCAGCTCTTCTCCAGTAAAAGCTGTGATCTCACATCGGCTCAGCTCAGTGCTCCTCTCTGAGTCCAGTCCTTTTCCAGTAAACCTCCCTCACACTGTATCTCCTGCAGCTGCTTTCACTTTCACTTTCCCAGAATCCCAAGCTCACAGTGTCACATGTGTTTGATGGAAATCCACATGACTGAAAGATCAATAACACTTAACAATAACCCCTTAAAGGTCCACAAAAGTGACTCATGTGAGCTTTAAATCATGTTATAATACTGTTACCTCCTCAAAACCAGACCTGGAGTTGTGTTTTCATTCACACATGTTTGAGTAACTCTTTATTATTAGTCTGTCTACATCTCCAAAGCTCAAAATGCTCTGTTCCACCTTGTGATGTCATGAAGTGGTAGCTTTTTAAGTTAACAGCTCCTTTTACCTTTATTACAGTTGCAGAGATCGACAATTCCAAGGCTGAAATGATCCAAGTGATTCTAGTGAAGGTGTGTGGAGTTTAATAACACAGTGGGGCACTTCCTGTATTACCACATGATGACATCACAAGGTGGAACAGTGTGTTTTCTGTTTGAGAAAAGAACTAATGATTGTGACAAGGAAACATTAGAACATAGATCAGATAACAGCGTAATACGGGCCCTTTAAAGCAGATATATTGTGCTTGTGTCTCTCTATATGACACCGGGGGGTCGTTATGTTATAATTTGCACATTTTAAATCACAATATTCATCTAAAACAAGTTAATAAAAGAAACGCGTCCTTTGATTTCCGTGTTAGAAAACAGGAGAACAAAGCTGACTCAAAAGTGAATCATTCCAAATATGACTTCAGAGGGACAATTTGACGGAAACAACTATAACAGGGATTTTGCAGAATAGGTCCACTTTAAAAAAATAAGTGTTGATTATGAATGAAGCCTTTGTTCATTTTTAATTAAAGCAAATGCCGGTGTACTTCTTATGTGGTACCAAAACGTCCTGTCCTGAAATACAGTGCAGTACAGTGTCAAAAACTAAATGACATGATCTTTATTTGAGCCGGTCACCCTCTGGCTAGTGGGTAAATACTCAACCAGCTGTACCTAACATAATTTTTAGCTACATTCTCTTTCGTTTTATTGATGTTAGCGTGAAATAGGAACGTTCAAAAATTCAAAGGGACATACTGGTGTCGTTATATGTCTTCTTTGGCTAACATCCAAGTACTGTCTGCTGTTTTGTTTTCTGATTGCGCTCATAATCTCAAAGTCCAGTCCTTTTCCAGTAAAACTCCTTCACTCTGTACCTCCCACTGCTGCTTTTACTTTCACTTTCCCAGAATCTCGCTTTTTTTTTTTTTTTTGCTTTCTTTTTCCATGTTATATTGTTGTTCCCTCATCCAAAACATGCCTGAAGAAGTTGTATCTGTCATCCATGCATGTTTGCGTAATTTAGCAATCTCTCCCAGACACTATTCAAACCCTCCTTATGGTTAGCAGGTACAAGGCTCCGCCCACAAATCTACATCACATACGCGCCCACACGACAATTCTCCAGAAACATGAATCAAAACTGTACACAAAACAGATGTGACGTGCAGTAGTTTCATTAGTGGGATGTAGCTGATTGTGTTGTGATCGCGCTCTGAAGTGGGAGTGGCTTAGCATGGGGAGCAAAGTCAGAGGAGACTCAGAGCGGCAAAAACGAAAGTGAAACATGTTAATATGTAGTTTTGGTCGGATATAGCATTTTCAAAACAGTAAAAGGAAACATGGTGATCTAAATATGTTGTGTGTTAGCAGTTAATACCCCACAGAAGTAAAATACCCTATTTAAGACTTGAAATCCAAATAAATGTCGTGATAAATGTTGCGTTCACCTCATAAAAGATTAGAACATGAGTTGTGAGTTTAAAGAGCAGAGACATAAACCAGAGGCCTGTTTGTGGAACTTCAAATGGTTTAGATATAAACTGTATAAAGGACTTTTTTATGAGAGATACAATCGCTCATCTCTCAGACAGACACTTATGGACCCTCAGACGCACACTGCACACACACATACATACACACATACATACATCCCCCCCCCCCCCCACACACACACACACACACACACACCCCCACACACCCCCACACACACACACACACACATACACACACAGAGGAGATAAGACAGAAACACAGATGTAATTAACTCATGAGAGAGAGACAGAGAGAAGAGACAGAGAAAGAAAGTGAGTGGGAGAGAGAGGGGGGTGGAAAGAAGAGGAGAGAAAGAGAAAGAGGGAGAGCAAGTGGAAAAAGCGAGAGAGAAAGAGAGAGTGAGTGAGAAAGAGATAGGGAGAGACAAAGAGAGAGAGACAGAAAGAGACAGAGGGGGTGGGAGAGAGAGACAAAGAGAGAGGGGGGAGAGAAAGAGGGAGAGAGGCTAGAAAAAGAGAGAGAAAAAGGGAGAGACAAAGAGAGAAGGGAGGGAGAGAAAGGAGGGGAGAGAGTGGAAAAAGAGAAAGAGGGAGGGAGATACAAAGAGAGAGGGGGAGAAAGAGGGAGAGAGGGTGGAAAAAGAAAGAGAGAGGGAAATACAAAGAGAGAGGGGGGGAGACAGAAAGAAGGTAGAAAAAGACAGAGAGAGGAAGGGAGAGAAAAGAAAGAGGGAGAGAGGGTAGAAAAACAGAGAGAGACAGAGAGAGAGAGAGAGATAAAGTGAGAGAGACAAAGACAGAGAGAGGTCTAGACATTAACTATAACTCCAAATGTATCTGTGAGAAACTGTGTGTAAAGTTTTCAGATAGAAGATGAGTTGATAAAAGCTTTTCAAAGGCTGGACTCTTTCATCTGAAGTGAGGGAATGTACAAAGTTATGATTTTTGAACAACTCAAATCAGACAAATAAAAGTCAAAGTGTGGGTTTAAAACAATGTGGTTTCAGCAGAGACGAGCAAGGATGGAAAACACTCTCATGCTCTGGGGTTGTACTGTTACTGCTTCAGCTTTAACAATTACGACTACAACTTCTGCTACTATTACTATGACTACTCCTAATACTACTACTGCTACTTTGTTTTGTTGTTGTTGTTGTTGTTTTTTTGAGATCGAGCATGGTTCCTCCTTGCTCACCTGTGCTGTGCCAGTGTGACAGGTGCAATGTGACAGGTGCAAGCTTCTACGCAGGTGGCCCAGAAGAAGGGAAGCGGCCTGGTGGAGGAGCGGGGTACTGCAGGACTACATTTAGTTTTATTCCCACTGGGTGCAGTATTTTAATCCAATAGGTCATTGTGGCTTTTTGTATCGTTAAGGTCTTCACTTGTTTAAGGTCTTCACTTGTATTAACATCTTGTTTTAGGTCCTGATAAAAATGCTTCCACTTAAACCGAGACGAGGGGGCCTTTTTACTCTCACACACCTGGGATACTGTCCTGAAGAGGTCGGACTGCAGATGGCGCTGTCGTCCTGCCTTTACTGATAGGAAGACAGCGCCAAAACTTCTTTAATTCAGCTGACTGGACACGTCACAGCAACATCACGTGACCACTCTGAGGAAGAGCGCTAGAGAACAGTCCAAACTGACAGGGATGAAAACAAACTCTTGCCTGGAAAAAGAGTCTATTTTTATTTTTTATTTTTTTTTAAGTATCATTATCAGCTGTAGAAAAGTGGTAATAATAATAAGTAATAATTATTGGATGATTGGATGATTTCAACGGCTAATGGAGTGACCAGTTTTATTAAAGATGAACTTGACTATGAAGAGAGCACCCCACCCCACCCACCATCTCCACCGACAGCTGGGTTTCAGATCACATCACAGCATTCTACAGGCCAATAACATTTACTACAGATGGAGGCAGCTAAAATTTTAATTGTTGACGTGCATTTTTTGTCCTGTCACAGGTTCAACATTTGTGAATTTACCTTTTAGATATTTCATGGCCAAGTACAATCAATCAGTGTAATCAATAGGGAAATCTGTCTTCTGCCCCCATCTGGGAGTATGACATCATCACATTTTCCACCTTCTAGGCACTCAAAGCACTTTACATCAACAAACCACACACCCATTCACACACACATTCATACACCAGTGTGCACAGACACTGGGGGCGAGGCTGGAATCGCACCACTAACCTGTAGTATCTGACTGCGCAACCAATGAACGTTTATGTCGAGAGCGAGAATCAAACTGCTAACCTTCAGATCAGTCGACAAACCAACTGTGCTCCTTGATCCTGTTAGATCTGAGTGCTGCCTTTGAGACTAGAGGACTGGGTGGGTATCTCTGGTACTGCACTGAATTGAAATATCTAAAAAGCTTTGTTGAAACTGGGAAATGTTTCTCAGATGAAATGTCTCTGACCTGTGGGGTGCCCCAGGGGTCAATTCTTGGACCCTTGTTGTTCAATTTCTACATGCTGTCGTTAGGCCAGTTAATACGCAGCAATAATGTGTCCTACCACAATGTGTCCAGAAATGAAAGGATTATTGATGTTTTGATTTGTTTGTGTTGTGATTTAATTGTCTTTCTTTGTGTACGAATTGTGCTATACAAATAATGCTTTACCTTGAAAACCATTTATACCCCATTTCCCCTTCCCCCATCCACCCCCTCCTCCATCTTCCCTATCCTCCATCTGCCTCCTAGTCCATCCCGCCCCACCTCCATCTCTTACTACCCACCCATCATCTACCCCCCCTGCCCCCTCCCCTCCACCCACCCCGGGGAGCCTCACCGCAGGCAGTGGCAGCAGGTACTCTTCTGGTGACAGCTCTCGGCTCGTAAAGTGACAAGCCCAGACCTGCCGGCTCACTTACACTTAACACCACCTTTGCACCGGCTCATTACGGGGCGCCTAACTGTGTGGATTTATGTTTAGAATGTTTAGAAGTTCGTTTCAGGAGCGTTCAGCTGGTCAACGTGGTTTCTCATCTGCACCCACGGGTTTCGGAATGACACAAAATTAAGACCATTGCCATAGCGATGAATACATTAAAACTAAATATACCTCTTGAATGGAAAAAAAACTGTGCCAGATAACAGGAAGCTGAAACCCACAAATACCACCTCCAGCCGTCACCATCAGATGAAGTGTCTTGCACTGATTGTAGTTAGGATCAGACTACCAACCTTTACTGCTTCTACTGGGTATTCATACAGTGACATAATATAGAAGCTTGTGTTTTGTTCGTTTTAAAAGTACTGATTCGGATGTTTGATATAATCTGTTAGTAGAAAAACTCCAGCATGTGTGTAGTGTGACAGGTCAAGCTTCTAGGCAGGTGGCCCAGAAGTATGAGAGCGACCTGGTGGATAGGTGGGGTACAGCAGGACTTGGCTTGGAGCTTAAAATGGCCTCACTGGAGCTCTATGGGCTTAGGCATGTGCTACAGCGCTTCAAAAAATGTGATAAATTCTTCATTTGTTAGATTTTGACAAGATGTTTAGTGACACATTTTGGACTTTGGTGTTCTTTTCACGTTGTTTTATCCATTGCTGTTTCTTCCCTTTTGGTTTCCAGTCAAGTCTGACTTCTTGAATCTTCAGTACTACTACTACTACTAATGTCTGCACTCTATGGGTCCTCTTTATTTGAAGGAGTTACTGCAGCCCTATAGAGCCTTTTCTGTGGCAGCGTCCATAGCAACTATAGAACAGCGCCCTCTACCTGTCAGATCCTTTTGGTCTTTAACGCAGTTTAAGACTAGACTGAAAACCCACCTCTTTTCCTTGGCATTTAATACTAGACAGGATATCTTGGTGTTTTATTGTACATACCCACTGTGGTAATTGTATTTTCTTGATCGGTGATACACGTAGGATTTGGCAGCGTTGTGTAGCCCCTTTGTGCCAATACCCGATATTAACTGATACCAGTGACTGAAAATAGCTTTTAGTATTAAGTAAGACAAAACTGATACAAATGTGTTTTGTAACTGTCATTTATCTCTTAGCAGCATTTGTGTAAATACAAAATAAACATTATGAGACTTTCTATCTGTATGTTTATTTTTTGTTGACTTTTGGTTGAAGCACTTTGGCCAGCTGAAGTTGTTTTTAAATGTGCTATAGAAATAAATGTGAACGGCTAACACCACCACCACCACCACTACTACTACTACTACTACTACTACCACTACTGCTACTGAACACTGAAATAAACAAAATATGACCTGGTAAAAAAAAAAAGAAAGCGAGAGATAGATAGATAGAATGTTTCAGCTTAATATCAGTGTTGACATAAACTTTATTACATTCTTTATTCTAATATAGAAACGTTGTTAGCCTTGTCGTCTTGTCAGTTCGTGGAGCAAATGGCACTATTGGACTATATTACCTTTTAAATGACCCTGAGACACTGAGAGACTCCTCCATGAACAGCAAAAAATGCATTTTCACTCTGCCAGTCTAAGGCCTTCATGTCTGTGGCCCCCCCTGTACGACCCTTCACTGTACAGCCCCGTTGAATCGCTAATAAAACTGTGTGTGCTCTGACCTCAGACATCAGCCGTCCATCTGCACTGGCCACAAACACATGCATTTTTAACCAGGAGCACTTAAGACACCAGTTTGGCTCCTTCACACTAAAACATGAGTGCGTCCAAAGTGATTCTGCAAACTGGACTTTACAGACCTTTAATCATGTTCTAGTTGTTTCTTCTCATTGACCCTCTGAAGTTGTGTTTGGACTGATTCATGCTTAAGTAATCTTTATACTCCTGTATTCAAGACGTCATTCCAATTTCATTTGGCTGGAGGAAGTGTCTGGAGCGAGGGAAGTCTGGGAGTCCCTGCCTAGACAGCTGCCCCCGCGACCCACCCCGGATAAGAGGAAGAAGATGGATGATCCAAATGTTTTATGTAGCTACAAGTTATCTCTCAAGTAACCACAGAACAGCTTTGTGTAAATGAAAGTTCAATCATTATGAGAGTTTCTGGGCCGACTACAACCAGAAAAGTCTTGTTATATTAATTGATGGAAGACAGTGTCCAGATTATAACATATTAATCCACAGGTGTCAGAGATTATAACTATAGAGCGACACAAGCACAAAATGTCTGCTTTAAGCTTCTTGAGTGCAGTAAACATGCTACAAGAACAACGATATAGATAAAAAGCTGAACTATACTTTTTAGGAGACAATAAACTGTGCAACTGTTATAAACCCCCCATGTAAAAAAAAAAAAATGCAAATGTGTGTTTAGCTGCTCGAGCCTCTGCTGAGTGTGTGTACAGATACTTGTGTCTGGCCATGTTTGGATTAGCCTAATACGAACGGCTAATGTTACTATGGACATCATGCAAAATATAAGTACAACATAATGAGTAATAGACCATAGAGTGTATATGTAAATGGACATAGCTTTAAATCAAGTTCAAATGTGTCAACTGAACAAATTGTTGTAGAAGTGAAGATGTTTTGCTGCTCAATCAAGTCGCTTCTTCAGTTCTGGTTCTAGTTCAGGCCGAATTGAAGAAGCTGATTGGATGAACAGCGAAACGTCTTCACGATTTGTCCAGTTGACAGATTTAAACTTTGTCTTTTGCTATGGATCAGACCTGGACGACTGAGGGATTACACAGACATCTTACTGTTTTCTACATTTTATTTACACACAATGGCATGGAATAACTTAATTAAAGAGCTTTTATATTTTACATTCACCCTTTGCTTTGTCGACAGATGCAAATCCTTGTCCTTCTCCCACTGAGTTTCATGATGAAGTCGCTGAAGTGTTTTTTATTGGAGTGAAAGAATGATAAAAATGCCACCCAGTGAACAAAGCAAAGGGTAAAGGCTATTTGGAAGAATTTGAAATTTAAAACAAACAACTACTGAGTTATTTTGAGTTTTTTGTTTGCTACGTTCCACATTTGTCATCCAGTTTTGATGCTTTCAGTGAGAATCTACAGTGGAAATAGTTATGGAAAAAAAGAAACATAAATGAAACAGTGTGTCCAGACTTTTGACTGGTCGTGTATATCGGTTTATTGTGCAACTATTTTATAAGAAAAGTGCAGCAGCCTGATGACATAAGGTTACGTGTGCATAGGTGTATGTGTGTGGGTGTGTGGGGGAGTGTGTGGTTCCCTGTTTCGTGAGAACTGCCAGAGGGACTGAAACACCGGCGTGTTCTCACAAAATGCATCACTGAAATAACTGATCTGTGAGCAGGCAACTCCCAAACCAAATATACAAAACAAAACTGAAAACTGCAAAGACACTAAAGACAGGAGTAGAAACAGAGGAGCAGAAACAGAGGAGCAGAGCAGAGGAGCAGAGCAGAGGAGCAGAAACAGAGGAGCAGAGACAGAGGAGTAGAGACAGAGGAGCAGAGCCAGAGGAGCAGAGACAGAGGAGCAGAGTCTCTATCAGAAAAGTTACATAGTGCATCTTTACTATGTCTACATTACTGGCTCTGCTCCGGGTATATTCTAGTATGTTCCACTGAATGTTAATATGATGATTATAAAACTCATCACTGGCCTCTGTTTACTCATGGGTTTCATTTTGCTGCTTATTGGACACATTTTTAGGACATTTAAAAGGTTTAATATTTGTATAATTGTGAGCAGTAAAATAGAATAATATTAGAAAAGCTCACACAAAAGTCTCAGAGCAGCTCGACAGGTAGAGTCATCGGATCCAGTGTCATAACAGCCCTCAGGACAAAAGTGCCCCTACTCTGTATGCTTTGTGTCCTGCAGTGTCACAGCAACCTCCAGGGGGCGCCAGGTGAACTCTAGATCCTCTGTCTCACTCCGCTCTGTTGTTTCGGTCGCTGATGAGACAAGCCATTTTCTCAAAGTGTTTTCTCTAGAAGGTCTTTTGCCATATTGTCATAATCCTGTTGCTTTGTTGTAAAAAGTCTGTAGCATTTCAGAGCTAGCTGGTTTGCATAGCTAGCTCCATGCAGAGTGGAGGAAAAACAAACTGTTCAAATCACACAATCACATCTGTCTTTAACTTCCACTGTTTGAACTGTGCATTCTGTACTTCTTAGTTTAAGATAAAAAATTGAAAAACTGCTCAGTGCACCAGCCAGTCAGCTACAAGAGCAACAACTGTGACCATGACAACCACGGAATAATACTACTCCCACTAATGCT
Organism: Periophthalmus magnuspinnatus; assembly: GCF_009829125.3. Lineage (NCBI taxonomy): Eukaryota > Metazoa > Chordata > Actinopteri > Gobiiformes > Gobiidae > Periophthalmus > Periophthalmus magnuspinnatus. The sequence continues at coordinate 25,741,555 of NC_047142.1, forward strand.
AAAAAAACGTGCACATGTGTTTTACTACTATTTCTGTCATTAGAGCATAGTGAAATTGGTTCCCACTGTCTGTTTGTGTCGATGAAGGGTGTGGGTGAAATTCCCAAGATGAGCCAAACATTAAGTGGAGACAGTTGTGCAGTAAACATGTGAGGAGTAAACAGTTTGTCACACTGTCAGCGCTGAGATCCTTCATGAAGCTAAACTCTTATACAAAACGTGCTCAAAATAAAGATCAGACCTGCTGCTTGGTGTTTTAAGTATAACATATTATTTATTTGTATGTCAGTCCATGCGCCTCAAAGCAAGAAGGTCCCAGGTTCGATTTCCAAAACGTGTAAGGGCCTTTCACTGTGGAATCTGCATGTTCTTCCTGTGTCTGGGTGGGTTTCATCTGTTTTTTCCTCATCAACCAAAAACATGCACAATAACTCCTGATGTTAGTATCCTTGTTTTCATACTTTCAGTTGTGATAAAACAGGATCTAGTTTGGTTCTGTTTTAGTCCTGGACTGGGTTAAATTGATACTTTGCAGCTGATGTCATGAACATTCCCTGGTGGTGTGATGCTAACTGAAGTCACTGCTCTGTCTGAGGCTTTGTTTTAACCATAGACTGTGTGAAGAAGTGGACTAAGTGAGTGTGACGTCATCCATAGTGCTCGGCTCCAGTCAAATGAAGCTCATCGAGGATAGAGCAGTTATAAGGGCCAGTTTAAAGCAGAGTTTCATATTTGGAGCCTTGACCACGAGTATCATAGCAACGAAAAAGCCAATCCAGAGTGAGGCAGGGAATAAGCATTAATGTTCATATCTTGATTTAGAGACACAATAGTGAAATAAAAACACCAGATTAATGCAAATGCAAAGACTAAAATGACGAGTCTGACAGCAGCAGTTACAGCGAGAGGGGCCACAGTTTTTCAATAGAATGTGAATTGGAGCCAGAGGCGATGGAGCTGGAAGCACACCCAGTTAGAACACAATTTGATCAGAATGAGCTGGTTTACCTGGAATTACAACAGGTGAGCTGATGTGTGCTGTTAAACAAGTCCCTCTCACATAATGTTACAGTCACAAGTTAGCTAGCATTAGCCAATACTTTTTTGCTCTCACCATTTTGTTGAAAATCAAACTCCTAAACAGGACCAGGAACGTTCAGATTGACCACAGGCTCCTGAAAATGTGCTGTTTAAAACCATTTTGTATTTTTTCTTGAGTTTTCAGACAAACTTAAAACTTTCTGGCTGTGTTTGCTAACATCCGCATTGTGTTACCATGGTAACTGCTCTGCATTCCACCATAGAGATGCATGTAGAACGGCGCCAGCGTGATGTTACCACAATCAATTATTTTTTACACTGGCTCAAGAATCAAGGCAGCTGTCTTATAAACGGGAAGGTTGCCAGTTTGAATCCTGCATTACAGTTCACTTCTTTTCAGAGTTTAAGCAAGACACCTCACCGCCGTGTTTGTGTGGTGCAGACTGTGCCGTCAGATTTGGAAATTGGTACATTCATATTTTAAAACCAGCACTGTATACATTTAATTCTGTAAAAAAATAATGAAATGTCTGTAAAATATGTCTCTCACACTCAGACCTGTCCCATAAAACCTTTTCCCTGAAATAACCCCAATAATCAGTGAGATATGTGAGACAGACGCCTCCAGCGCTGCACAAAAACTACAGGACCAGACTTGACTCTGGAGTTTGACCTGCAGAGACGCGACAGATCCTGGGATTAGAGATCCTCAGAACATCTCAGTGAAAAGAACTGGAAATGATAATCACCATAATAATAATGACAATGAGACCAGCAGCCTGCTCAGTCCTACTCAGAACCAGGACTAAACCAGGACTAAAGTAGGTCTTTACCAGGACTTAAGTGGGTTTTACCAGGACTAAACCAGGACTAAAGCAGGTCTTTACCAGGACTAAAGTGGGCTTTACCAGGACTAAACCAGGACTAAAGCAGGACTAAAGCAGGACTAAAGCAGTCTTCTATTATGGCTGAAAGATCAGGTGAATCATAATAATCAGATATCACATGGTTCACATTGTCTCAGTTCAAATATAAAATTAGCTTTGGAAAGTGCCCAGAGCTCAGCACAGCTCTGACTCACATAACATTATGTAATACTGTGTGAATGGCCCATTTACTTGAATGGAGCTGTGCGTTCCTCTATACTTTGTCAATACTGCAGTACTTTGTGGAGTCCTGCGCTGAACTTTGCTGTTGTTGATTCCTCGTACACAAAAGTCGTGGTATTTCCTGGAGTTTTCTCTGAATGAACTTTCAGTAGAAGCTGTAAATATTTCTGAGAAGTGTGCTGCTGATACCATCGGTCCAGGATACAATGTGTTTCTAAGAATGTAAACAACAGATTTTACAAGTAAAGGCTCAACGTTAGGATCTTATGGAGAAGAACCTTAAAGGGGCAGCACCCGTGTTTCTGTAGTGTATTAAAATTTTATTTGCTCCAGTAGAGATAAAGAAATTAAGTATTTTATCATCCATGAAACAAGAAGTGTGCTGTTAGCATACTAGTTTTGTTTTTTTTAGCATTACCATGATGACAAAACTCCATTTTGGCCTCTGAAAGTTCAGATGCATTTTGGGGAATATATTGAAATCACAGACTGTATATATAAATGTATATATAAAGAGATATAGCTAACATTTCACATTTCAAATAGGAAGTGAGCATGAGGGCACTTCTGGCTCCATTGACTCTGGCTCCTATTCACTTTACAGCCCCTCTCTCTGTAACTGCTGCTGAGAGGCTCATCATTCTGACATTAAAATGTTCATATTAACCCGCTCTACATGATCCTCATAGTTTCATTTCACAATTGTGTCTGTAACTCAAGATATGAACATTAATAACAGACAAATCAGGCGCCTTCTTTCCCCGAAGTTGCTCCCACTAGCATTAGCAACAAGTTTGACAGGTAAGTACCCACTCTCTGCTAAACCAGCGGTGCGGGTGGGAAGGGGCGTTATCTTCAACAGCCTCACTCCGGATTGGCTCTTTGGTTGCTATGATACTCGCGGTCGAAATTCCAAATATGAAACTGGGCTGCAAATTCACTCCTGTAACTGCTCTAGTGTCATGATCCCTGTCTTGCTCTCCCTTGTCTCCCCCCTCCCTCACCTGTCTGTCTCCGGAGCTGGGTGGAGTCCTGACTCCTCCCGTGCGCACCTGCCTTCCATCAACACAATCAACACCACCTGCCGTGGATAAGAGGGGTCTGGACGAGTCACTCGGGCCGGAACGTCTGCGTACTCCACGTGAATATGCTCTTGGCTTTACACTTCTTTTTGATCGCTGTATGCTTGTGCTTATTGGAACTTTTCTGCCCTCCTCCAGGAATCCGCCGAGAACCAGCTCCGGATCTCCCCTGCCCCTGCACCGTCTTGTTCATCGTGCACCTCTGTCTCTCCACGTCCACGGTCCTGCACCTACGCTCCCCAGCTCCTATGGATTTTGATTCACGACTTGTTAAGACTACGAACTAAGTTTTGAACTATTACCTTTGTTATCACGTGTGTGAATAAAGACACTGTTAAACCTTCGTGAGTCTGCACCCTTGGTCCTTATGCCACGCTGGTTATGACATCTAGCCTCAAAGAGCTTCATTTGACTGGAGTCGAACTCTATAGGTGATGTCACACTCCCTTAGTCCACTTCGTTATACAGTCCATGATCAAAACATTCTGTAGAACCGGGCCATGCTGCAGAAGTGTACACGTGCAAGTGCAAGTACTGGGACAGGACCCTAGTTCATTTTAAACTGTTTGCAGTAGTTCCATCTGTATTATTCCCACACATTCCTAGCATCTTAATTATAAATGCTAAATGGTTTATTTAGCACTTTTCCACCTTCAAGACTCTCAAAGCTTTACACAGAACCACTCACCTATTAAAAACACATTCATACACCAGTGTACGCAGACACTGACCAACCTGACCGCTTCACCCATGACTGTTTTTGTCAGGAGCGGGATTCGAACCGGCGACCTTCAGATCACAAGACGAAATACATTGACTTTCCACCTGAGATACTGTAGCTGTAATGCTAAAAACAACTAGCATGCACTCTTCCTGTTTCGGATTACGTTCTATAATAAGACGCAGACCGCACACAGTGGTTTCATCTGGACCCTATGAAACAAATCAGGTGCATCACTTTAACTGTAACTCCAAATGCTTCTCATTAAATAAACTTCTTCTCGTGTTTTTCCTGCCTTGTCTAACATAACGTGCCCGTCCCCTCTCTCCTCTCTGATTGGCCGGAGCTGGCACTGACACCTGTATCGGCTCCATCTCCCGGGTGGACAGAGGGGCCCTTCGCTGCCGCCTGTCCCCACACAGATGGCTCTCTCTGTGGGGAGCGCTCCACCAACAGCCCCTGGCCCTGCTCCAGCTCTGGTTCCTCACAGGGGGGGCATCACCGCGCATCAATCCCAGGGACGGGCTGACATTTCGGGCCGTGTGTGGTGGAGCCAGGGCCAGTGGACAAGAGGCCATCTGCACCAGGGCTCGCACTCGCGGTCTGAAATAATGACAGATGCATGATGGGAAATAAATGTCACTCTGAGCAGGCTTCAGATCAGGTTTGTAGAGCGTAGACCGTATGCCAAATCTTTCCACTGTTTCACATGGAGATAAAAAAAACATTTGACTATGTTGGTTTGGTGGTACCAACATGACAGGAGAGAGTTACTTCTTGTACAGATGATAGAGGTAGTAATAATACTCATAGTAGTAGTAGTAGCAACAGTATTTTAGGAACACTTCACTGTCCCACCCTTCAGTGTCTCTGGGTCAAATTCTGATCCTGGTATCGGATGTTGACACCGATGCTGAAACATATTCTTCTGCTTCCAAATATCGGTTCAGTCGATATCCTGGCTGGACATATAAACTGTTGTAATACGACTTTTTACTGGTTGTAGTCGGCCCAGAAAGTCTTATAATGTTTGAACTTTTATTTACACAAAGCTGTTCTGTCATAGTTACTTAAGAGATGAATAACAGATACATAACACATTTGGATTAGTTTTGTCTTATTTTATATTTGTTTAAATGAAATAAATGCTGTTTTCAGTCTCTACACTGGTATCGGTTCATATCGGGTGTCAGATACTTAAAGGTATCATCAAAATACTGGAGCGAAAAAAGCTGCATCTGTGCATCCTTAGGAACAACCACACGTTTTGACAGGACTGTAAAAAAATGAGACTGTAAATATAAATGGACATATAACCTGTTAGCCGCCGTGTTCCAAATAGGAAGTGAGCATGGACGCTCTTCCAGCTCCATCGACTCAGGCTCCAATTCACTTTCTATTGAAAAACTATGTCCCGTCTCTCTGTAACTGCTGCTGTCAGACTCGTCATTTTGGGCTTAAAATGTTTTAACCAGCTCTACATGATCCTGTTTTTTTTTTATTTTGCTGTTCGTAACTTAAGGTATGAACATTAATGAAAGACAAATCAGCTGTCTTCTTTTCTGAAGGAGAATCACCATCGACACAGAACTTTTCCAGATCTTGAGCCATAAAGGAAAGAGAGAGCGGAAAGAGAGGGAAAAAAGAGAGACGAATGAGAGAGAGAAAAGAGAGAGGAAAGAGAGGGAAACACGAGAGAGGAAAAAGAGAGGGGAAGAGAAAGAGGAAAGAGAGAGAAGAGACAAAGATTAAAGAGAGGGGAACAAGAGAGACAAAAGAGAGAGGGGAAAGAGATAGAGAAAAGAGAGAGAGGAAAGAAAAGGAGGAAAGAGAAGGAAACAAGAGAGAGGAAAGAGAGAGGGGAAGACAAAGAGGAAAGAGAGGGAAGCAAGAGAGACAAAAGAGAGAGGGGAAAGAGAGAGGGAAAAGAGAGAGATTAACGAGAGATAGGAAAGAGAGAGAGGAAAGAGAAAGGGTAAAGACAGATAGGAAAGAAAGGGAAACAATAGAGACAAAAGAAAGGGAAAAGAAAGATACAGGAAGGAGAAAGAGGAAAGAGAGGAAAACAAGAGAGACGAGAGAGGGGAAAGAGAGAAGGAAAAGAGAGAGATAGGAAAGAGAGAATGGAAAGAGAGAGGGGGGAAAGAGAAAGGAGAAAGATAGAGGAGAAAGAAAACAAAAAATGAGACAGGGAGAGAGCCAGAGAGAGAGAGGAAAGACAGAAGCAGGGGAGAAAAGTGAGAGAGGGATGGGAGCAGAGAAGAAGAGGGGGGGAGAAAGAGTGGGAGAAAGAGAGAGAGAGAGAAGGGGAGTGGGAGGGGAGAAAGAGAGAAATGACAGAGGGGCATGGGTGAGAAGTGAGAGAGTGATATAGAGAAGGGCTGGAGAGGGGAGAGAGAGCAAAGACAGAGAGGCAGGGGAGCTAAGTGAGAGCGGGATGGGGCCAGAAAGAGATAGAGAGAGATGCAAAGAGAACAGAATAGAGGGAGAGAGCGAGTGCGATGGGTTTACAGAGGAGAGGGCTGAGGTCCAGGAGAACGGTGCCAGGTCCGGCTCCCCTCAGCACAGAGCAGACTTTCTCACAGAGTCCATTAAAAGAATCACGTCCAAAACACATAGTTAAACAGCACGTCTTCACCTGTCAATCACGCTAAAGGAGACCCCAGAGGCTGGCGCTCCTGTTAGTATGTGTCCGCTTGTGTTAACTCGTGTTAGCATGCGTTAGCATGTGTTAGCATGTGTTAGCATCCCAGTTCAGGACTCCCTCACAGGCCCGGGGTGAATCAGAGTTCAGGGGAGAGTGGAGCAGAGCCGGATCACTGTTCCTTTCGTTTTGTTGTTATGTAACAGTCGTGTGGTTTTCTGTGTGGAGTTTGCTTGTTCTCTCTATGTCTGGGTGGGATTCTTTTGGTTTTTCTCATCAATCTAAAACACACACACTGACAGTACTGGTTGCTATTAAAGAAGATATATTATGCACTATTTGTATTGTTATTGTTTTTAAAACCTGCTTTGACCTTTCACCTTTGCTTTGGGATTTCATGTTTTACTACTTAAAATAATGGCTACAGCTTCAGTTACTAATTACTATTGTGTAGGGTGACCAGACGTCCCTATTGACCCGGGACCGTCCCAGTTTTGAGTTCTGTGTCCCTTGTCCGAGCAGACTTATCCAAAGCCATTCATCTGTCCCAATTTTATACAAGAAATGTTCCAAGAAAAGTTATTCAATTGAAAGTAATCGTAACAAAAAAATTAACCTAAATAAAAGTTTTTAAAATACATAAAAATTTACTAATACGATTAAAAAGTAAAAATATTTCACTCAAATGTTGTTGTTTAAGTGTTAAATGTAGTGATGCTGATTTAAAATGAGACATATGTTGGTCACAATAACAATACAAATTTATTTCTTCATTTTTCTTCTTTGTTTGTTTGTTGTTGTTTTTTTTTTTTTGTATTTATTTTTGTTTGCTCAAAACTGAAGCTTGAACTCGAAAACTTCTGTCAAGATGTTACCACAAACGAGATTTGACAGTAGAATTGTTCAGATATGGATTTATGTACTTAAAACAGAGCAGGACACCTCTGAAGTTTTACCTATGACATAACAAAACAAGGAAATTCAAATTGGCACCTTTTTATAGGGCTTAAAGGGGAAAAACTGTGTTCTTTAAATCTATTTCCAAAGCATTCAGACCGAAAATTCAGTGTTCTTCTTGAAAATCGATTTACATCAGGTAAAATATATTTCACGAGTCTTTCTTGTGTTGAAGTACTAATTTAACTTTTTTTTTTTTTTTTACCTTACATCTGGTGGTTATGAGATGTTTTTTGGAAAATGTGCCTCACAGCTGTTAGTTAGCTTTAACTGACAAGGGCCTCTAATCCCCACTCCCAGACAAAATGCCAAACATTTAGTGAGTCCCGTCATACCGCATCCATCATGCTAACTCCATCACGCTAACTCCGTCATGCTAACAGCGCCCGTTTAACGCGTGATGGTCCTCTGAAGGATAATGGTTATATGCGTGCGTGGCGTCGTGTTGTTCTGGTTCAGAGTGTAGCAGGTCTGTGACAGGTGCAGAGACAGGTGCCCCACAGTCAGGGGTCTCATTATCCTCGATGTCATTCTGAAAAACCCAGCTCCAAAATCACCATTTAAAACACACGCCCCGCTAATGCACACAAGGGTAACATCTGCAGCTCCAACGGACTCTGGGCCAGTGCAGAGATGTTTTTTTAATTATTTATTTTTGGAATAAGGATGTCACCAGGTCAAAGCAAAAGCCCTGTCTCCCTTTGTGGTTTTACCGGCTCTATCGACTCTTTACACTGAAAAATCATCTTAAAATATTTGTATGAACCCAAACTCAGCTCAAAATTGGCCGCTATAACTGCTCTAGCCTAGATGAGCTTCATTTGACTGGAGCTGAACGCTGTGGGTGACGTCACACTCACTTACTCCACTTCTTTATACAGTTTTACACAGGCCCCATGAGGTAAATCCTTCAGTATTAACCTTTATTTAACCTACTTGCATAAAGAGTTCACATTGTTATTTTCAGGCTTCAAAAATACCTTGAAAAACATTTGCATTATTACTATCAGCAAGCCCGCCTCTCCACAGATTTGACTCGTACCTTGGCGTGGTGGCGTTATTAAATTGCACTGTGGAACATTCCAGGCAAAGCAATAACATCCCCATAGAGACAAGACGGTTTTAAACACCCTCGATTTGGTTTTAACGTTTGGATTTAGGTTATGGTTATGCAGCTTCCTGTTTGAGGTCGGTCGGTGATTCAAAAGATATAATATTTTGTTTTTAAATCTTAATCGCTATGCCAACCGTCTTAACTTTTCACCGTTCTGAAACCCATGGATAGCCAAGTAATGATTATGGTTGTGGTTAAGGTCAGTCTGAAATGAATGTAAGCCAATGTACTGTCCCCACAAAGCATGGATACATAAATGTTTGTGTGAGAAAGGTCTTGTGGAGGGTTTGACACAACCACTTCATGACATCACAAGGTGGAACAGAGCATTTTGAACTTTGGAGACGACAGCTTAATAAGACAGCTTAATAATGCAGGGTTACTCAAACATGTGAAAATGAAATAAAACACAACTCCAGGTCTGTTTTTGAGGAGGAAACATCATTCTAACACGGCTTAAAGCTCACATAATGTATGACCTTTAAACTGTGACCTTTGAACACAATCACATTAGTAAAACATAAATCACAAATCGAATCACAATGGCCATGCTTATTTTTCCCCGAATCGTTCAGCCTTACACCTCAGGCTTACCTCAGAGCCAGCAGAGCGCCAGACGGGCCGCACGGAGGTCTGGCACCCGAACACAAGGCATTCTGGGAAACGCAGTGTGGTAGGGAGACACGTGGCATTGTGGGTAACACATTTTGGAGGCTCCACAGGCTCTGGACAGTGTACAGACACATTTATATGAATACTTCTGTTCTGTGTTTCTGTACAATTCAGCTTCTTGAGTTTTTTAACCCATAAACTTTGTCTTTGATCATAAATATGAAACATTTGCATAACGTTATTCCATACCCTTTATATAACGACTCTCTGATCTGCTCCTTCGGCTCTCAGCTGTTTAGCTAGCGGGCAAGCGCTAACAGACCTGTGAAACTGGCTCAAACAGAGCACGATTTGGCAAAACTTCATTTCTACCACTAAGCCTTTAGGCATCACGCATATTAAGGCACAGAAGTAACTAAAGGTCAAGGAGCTCAGAGTAGAACCACTGCTCCTCCATAGAGATCCCTCAGAGGAGCTGGAGGAAGTGTCTGGGGTGGGGGAAATCTGGGCTTCTACCTTGACTACTACAGACTGACTATGATTAATACAGAATTCTCACTTTGGTCTCAGTTTTAGCCTGTTTAGTCCCCATGTAAAATGGTTTAGTCCTGTTCAAGTCCTGTTCAAGTCCTGTTTTAGTCCAGGTTTTGATCCAGGTTTAGTCCCATTTAGTCCAAAATCGCAGTCGAAAATTGATTTTGATGTGCTCTATGTGCAACTGTCAAAGCTCCCTGGTTAGTAGAAAATATATTACCATACAATAATACACTGCCAGGCCAAAAAAAGTTGCTATAAAAAAAGGTCACACACTCTAATATTTGGTTGTTCCACCTTTGGCTTTGATTACGTCACACATTTACTGTGGCATGGTTTCGACTTCACTTCTACAGTGTCACAAGGTTTATTTCCATCCAGGGTTGCATTCATTTTTCACCAAGATGTTGCATTGATGATGTTAGAGTCTGACTACACAAAGCTTCTCCAGCACATCCCAAAGATTCTCAATGGGGTTAAGGTCTGGACTCTGTGGTGGACGATCCATGTGTGAAAATGATGTCTCATGCTCCTGAACCACTCTGTCACAATTTGAGCCCGATGAATCCTGGCATTGTCATCGTGGAATATGCCCGTGTCATCAGGGAAGAAAAATCCATTGACGGAATAACCTGGTCATTCAGTATATTCAGGTGTCAGCTGACCTCATTCTGTTGCTGAACCTAGACCGGACCAAGTGCAGCAACCCCAACGTATTTGTTTAGTTAAATCCAGGTGGCGACTTTTTTTGGGGCCGGACAGTGTATAATAAAGTCTGTTTTTCCCATGTATTGAGGTCAAAATAAGTCAGCTGTGTACTGTCTGCATGTCAAAGAATCAGGAAATGCGCATTAGCATGGTAGTTGTTGTTAGCTTTACCATCACGCTCTGGTCTCTGAGAAATGTGAAAAACACTTACAAACTCATCGATGATCTGAACGCAAAAGGTAAGTGATGAATAATTCTGAACCACTGCAAACCATTTAAAATGAACCAGTTCTGTTGTTCATGTTTTTTCTTTTTCTCCAGTCACTCTCGTGGCTCTCGGAGGAGTCGTTTGTTTGGGTCGAGTCTCAGAGGGATTCCCCAGTGGCATCGGGACCACACAGAACGCAGGGATGAGAATGTATTTAGTGCAGTCTACCAGGGTCGACCAGAACATAAACCAAAATATAAACCACAAGAGCAGCCAAAAACAAACACAGCGGCAGCCATTTTAGTTTCAGCTTAACACTTAACACTGCACAACATGACTCCAGCTCAGGGTCGAGTCTACAGGGACCAGAGGCAGGGACGTTTAGTCTGATGTCCCACCATAACGACAAAGGGAGTTTCTACTTCTCTGATAATGTTAATACAACTTATTCTGATTCTAATGCTAAGATTAATAGACTGTATTTATAAATAGCGGTGTAAATGGACGCTCCATCGACTCAATTCACTTTCTATTGAAAAACTCGCCCCTCTCTGCTGCTGTCAGACTCGTCATTCTGGTTTAAATATGTTCGTATTAACCCGCTCTACATGATCTTGGGTTTTTATTTCACTATTGTATCTGTAAATCAAGATATGAACATTAACAACTGACAAATCGGGCGCCTTCTTTCTGCGAGGTCACTCCCGCTAGAGTTAACAACAGGTTTGATTGACAGCGTTGCTAAGCAGGGCCTTCCACCATCTGCCCTGGATTTGAATACAGTCAGGACCTTCTAGTCTTTCATCCATCTTTACTTGAAAATGACCCAGGAAGAAACCAGCCTCACGTGTCTCGCTCTGAATCTGAATGGCGCTCGCTGAAAGAGATCGGGAAAACGCACTAAACATCACAACGAATACTTGAATCTGATTGGTCGAAGCATCACAACAGCAGAACAAGCCACAAACTCAAGTTTAAGTTAAATCCAGCTGAGAGAAAAGCACATCTCTTCCTTCCCTTTGGATGTTTTAAAAAATTAAACAAAATTTTGTGTCGCCTTGTTTGCTTTCGTTGAACTTTAGCTCCGCCCAAATGTCACAGCTGCTCAGTGATTGGTCCAATGTCTGATATATTGAGGGATTTGATCTCAAACACTGCAGAACGAGTGAGTTTGTGAAGATTCAGATTGCAAAGAAGCAGCAAAGTTGGGTCCACTCCTTAGTGCAACCGCGCAAGAAGCAATACAAAATGTCCTTGATTGAGTCCTGCTGTGAGGTTAAAGTATTAATCCTGTCTCTGCGTTTGACCCGTCCTTCAGCCAGTGTCACCGGGTAACCTGTGAGGAGCAGTACTGCAGTTCAGACCTTATGTAATCCACTTAAAGACCCCCTGTAATCACTGCTCATGTTTAATGCAGTTTTCTTTGTTTCTCAGTTCAATCCAAAATGGCCGCCATCTCAAACCCTGACATTACCCAGGCTGCAGCTGTGACCCGTCGCTCCGCTGTAGGACCGGCACTGGGATTCCCCTCACATGGAAAATCAGCTTTGTAATTCCCCACAAATCCTATCATTTATGCAAACTTTTCCAGACGTGGGCAAAAATAGGCGCATGATCTCACAGAAGTGTCATTATAATTTACTATAAATAAACTGTGGTCAGCACAAAAAGATGCTAACTTGCTTTTCCAACCGGTTATTCCTTCTGTTTTTCTCATAATGGACCAAACTCAGTGAGGAGGTTGTGGGTTAGACTCCTGATCTCTCATGTCCTCCCTGTGACACTGTGGCAGAGTGGTTATCCTGTTTCCTCCCTCGCACCAAGCAGTTGTGGGTTAGACTCCTGATCTCTGTGAGTGGAGTTTGCATGTTCTCACTGTGTTACTGTGGCAGAGTGGTTATCCTGCCTTTGAATAAGCTTTGTCTTGAAATTAGGGATGGGATCGTCTTTATGTCACTAGGATGAGCAGAACAAACCTAATTCTCCCTGATGGTTTGTTCTAGATTTTTGTTGTTTTCACTTATAACAAGCTATGATATTACAAAATACTACAATGATGTGGAAAAGCGCTACATAAAAACGTGACCATGTACCATAGCCATTTACTGTAACAGCTGTTTAACTATAGAACCTTTTCATAATATTAAAATGATAATTATTCATATTATAAGATGTTTAAACTGTCAGCAGCTTTAATAATGATTGTGACATAATAGTTAATCGTATTTATTTTGGCCATGGTCATTTCAAAATGGTCCCATGCCTTGTTGAAAGAGACATTTCACATGTTATCTTTGGGATGGGCTTCTGATATAATTCTCTCAATGTTTGTTATGTCCCTTAGCAAGACACTTCAGGCCCATTGCCCAGTCCAGTAACAGCAATGTGGCCAGCTGCTACAGGAAGAGCAATTTACTCCTGGTTTAGGCCTGGGATAGACCTGGTTTAGTCTTGGTCTCTTCTTGGTTTAGTCCTGGTTTAGTCCTGGTTTAGTCCTGGTTTAGTCTTGGTTTAGTCCTGGTTTAGTCCTGTATTAGACCTGGTTTTGCTCTGGTCTAGTCCTGGTCTGATTATGGTTTAGTCCTGGTCTAGTCCTGGTTTAGACCTGGGTTAGACCTAGTTTGGTCCTGGTCTCTTCCTGGTTTAGTCCTGGTCTATAGTCCGGGTTTAGTCCTGGTTTTGTTCTGATCTAGTCCTGGTTTAGTCCTGGTTTTGTTCTGATCTAGTCCTGGTTTAGTCGTGGTTTAGATCTGGGTTGGACCTGGTTTTAGTCCTGGGATAGACCTGTTTTAGTTCTGGTTTCTTCCTCATTTAGTCTTGGTCTATAGTCCTGGTTTAGTCCTGGTTTAGTCCTAGTTTGGTCCTGGTTAAGTTCTGTTTTTTTTACCTGGTCTAGTCTAGGTTTAGTCTTGCTTTAGCCCTGGTCTAGTCCTGGTTTAGCCCTGGTCCAGTCCTGGTCTAGTCCTGGTTTAGTCCTGGGATGGACCTGTTTTAATTTTGGTCTCTTCCTGGTTTCGTCTTGGTCTATAGTCCTGGTTTTGCTCTGATCTAGTCCTGGTTTAGTCCTGGTCTAGTCCTGGTTTAGTCCTGGTTTAGTCCCGGTTTAGTCCTGGTCTAGTCCTGGTTTATAATTCCCTTATGATTCTCTCTCACAAATACTTCTGTTACACTCCTTAGGAAGACACTTCAGGCCCATTGCCCAGTCCAGTAACAACAATGTGACCAGCTGCTACAGGAAGGGCATCTGGCAAAAAACATCTTTGAGTGCTGATTTTCATTTTTTTATGTAAATGAATAGATTTTTGCAGTGCTTTTGGAGTTTAAAGTTGACATGCATTTACTTTTCTCCATAGATCTGAGATGGTAGTGACCAGTTGAGCTCTGGTCCAGTGTGACGCAGGCTGAGGGACCTGCCCAGGACGAGGTATTCCTCAGTGGAGCAGAGGCAAGAGGAGTGCCCCTCAGACCCTTCTTCAGGCCTGGACAAGGGGGGTTCTTGGAGCGTGGGGATGTGGGCTGCAGGGTATTTTGGGATGGTGTCATGTGTAATGTGTGTGTAATGCGTGTGGGTGGGGGTCCCGGAGGTCACAGGCTCTCAGACACTTCCACAGCTGCAGAGGAGATGGGTTTAGTAATGGATTAAGGATTATCCCTGTTGAGTTCTGGTTTAGTTCTGGTCTAGTCCTGGTTTACTCTTTGTTTAGTCCTCGTAACATGGTTTAGTCCTTTCTATGTTTTAGTTGGGTCCTGGTCCACTCTGAGGTTTAGTCTATTTTCTTATAGAACCAAGATTCAGTCCTGGTTAAGTCCTGGTTTAGTCTTGTTTCGGTCTTAGTTTAATCCGGTTTATTCTGGGTCTTATTATCTTTTCCACAGCTTTTCGTGGCCCCTCATATTTAAACCTGCTTTAGTTTTCAATTTGATATTTAGTAGAACACAATTTACTCCTGGTTTAGTCCTGGTCTAGGCCTGGTTTAGTCCTGGTTTAGTCCTGGATTAGACCTGGTTTTAGCCCTGGTCTAGTGCTGGTTTAGCCCTGGTTTAGTTCTGGTTTAGTCCTGGTCTATTGTCCTGGTTTAGTTCTGGTTTAGTCCTGGTCTATTGTCCTGGTTTAGTTCTGGTTTAGTCCTGGTCTATTGTCCTGGTTTAGTCCTGGTTTAGTCCTGGCTTAGTCCTGGGTTAGTCCTGTTTTTTCCATGTGTCTTAGATGGGTCTCCTGGGGTCACTAGCTCTCCTCACTTCCACAGCAGCTGGAGACACACTTTAGTCCTGGTCAAGTCTTGGTTTAGACTCGGACAAGACTTGGCTCAAGTCCTGGTTTAGTTTTGGGGTTTTGATAGATTTTTTTTTTTTTTTTTTTGTTTTCTCCCATGTTATAACATTTTTCCCTCAACAAAAACATGCCTGAAGAGGTTTTATCTGTCATCCACGCATGTTTGAATAATTTAGCAATCTCTCCTGGGCCCTATTCGAACCCTTCTTATAGTTAGCAATAAGATTTTGTACAAGGCTCCGCCCTCAATCTTACATTACCCACGCTCCCACATGACAATTCTCCATAAATATACAAAAACATGATACAAAACTGTACACAGCAGCACAAATATAATGACACTGATGTTTACAAACCCACGTGTCACTGTCTGAAAGTGATTTGCACAGTGATGCGTTCAGCTCTGTTCTCTCCCATTCAAACTTCTGACAGCTCCGACATGTTTACGAAGGCTGTTTTCAAAATGTCCGCCTCCTTTGGGTCTATAATGACACTGTCTCTGAACACACCAGCCCCGTGTCTGAGCCCAATTAGACCAAGTGTCTCCTGTGTTATTAGGCTCAGAGTGCAGCGGGAGGAAGGACACTTTTAATATGAGCTTTAAGACACTTCATTAAAACTGTTTTTCTAAGATTGTATTTAAGGAAGAAAAGTAAAGTGTTATATGACAATCCAGATCAGAGGAACAGAGGATGCAGAGGAAGAGTAGAGGAGCAGGGGATGCAGAGGAGCAGAGGAGAGGGTCAGATGGAGCAGAGGAGGGATGTCTGCTGATGTTGAGTAGGATCTGGGCTAAAGTTGACGGAGCAGAGACACAGGAGGCTTTGAGGAGTCTTGAGAAGACAGAGAAGTCTGTTTGGATCTCACTGTGGGACTGAAACAGCAGCAGGGTCAGACCAAGAGGTCAGGAGAGAAGAGAGGAGGACAAGAGGAGGAGAGGAGGAGAGGACAAAAGGACAAGAGGAGAAGAGGAGAGGAGAGGGGAAAGGTGGAGAGAGGAGGAGAAGAGAAGAGGAGGAAAGAAGAGAAGGAGAGAGGAGATGAGGAGAGGTGGAGAGAGGAAATGAGGAGACAGGAGAGGAGGAGAGAGGAGTGGAGGAGAGAGGAGGAGACAAAGAGACGCGGGGAGAGGACTAGGAGTGAAGGAGAGAGGAGGAGAGAGGAGATAAAGAGAGGAGGGAGGAGAGGAGGCAAGGGAGAGAAGGAGGAGAGGAGTGGAGAAGAGACGAGAAGAAAGGAAGAGGAGGCAAGAAGATGAGGAGAGAGGAGAGGGGATCAGGAGAGAGGAGACAGGTGGAGACGAGGAGATGAGGAGAGTGAGGACAGCTCTGTTGTGAGGTAATATCGAGCAGGAAAAAGATTTATGTTCCTACAACACATTTTACTACAACACACTTAACATCATTAGATTTAAAATTTAGGGATGAGACAAGGAGAGAGATGACAGGAGAGGAGGAGAGGAGGACGAGAGAAAGAGAGGTGGAGAGGAGGACAAGAGAAAGAGAGGAGGAGAGGAGGAGGAGAGAAAGAGAGGAGGAGGGAAGTACAGAGGAGACAAGGAGAGGAGGAGAAAAGAAAGGAGAAGGAGAGAAGCAGAGTTTGAGTGAGGACAGCTCATGAGGTAATATCGATCTCCAGGAAGGTTAAAGTCACACTCATTTCACTCAAGATCATTATATCTAAGATTTAGCAAAAAGATTTACCTTTTTTCCTCTAGTTTGGCAAATCTTTAGGTTTCAAATTTGACTTCTTGTTTGGAAATGATGATGTCACACTAGGGAATTCCATAACTGTTACCTAGCAACCATTTTATACACATAACAGGACTATTCCAGGTCTAATCTAGGACTAAACCAGGTCTATAACAGGACTATTCCAGGTCTAATCTAGGACTAAACCAGGTCTATAACAGGACTATTCCAGGTCTGTAACAGGACTAAACCAGGTCTATAACAGGACTATTCCAGGTCTAATCTAGGACCAAACCAGGTCTATAACAGGACTATTCCAGGTCTAATCTAGGACTAAACCAGGTCTATAACAGGACTATTCCAGGTCTGTAACAGGACTAAACCAGGTCTATAACAGGACTATTCCAGGTCTAATCTAGGACCAAACCAGGTCTATAACAGGACTATTCCAGGTCTATAACAGGACTATTCCAGGTCTAATCTAGGACTAAACCAGGTCTATAACAGGACTATTCCAGGTCTGTAACAGGACTAAACCAGGTCTATAACAGGACTATTCCAGGTCTAATCTAGGACTAAACCAGGTCTATAACAGGACTATTCCAGGTCTGTAACAGGACTAAACCAGGTCTATAACAGGACTATTCCAGGTCTGTAACAGGACTAAACCAGGTCTATAACAGGACTATTCCAGGTCTAATCTAGGACCAAACCAGGTCTATAACAGGATTATTCCAGGTCTAATCTAGGACCAAACCAGGTCTATAACAGGACTATTCCAGGTCTATAACAGGACTATTCCAGGTCTAATCTAGGACTAAACCAGGTCTATAACAGGACTATTCCAGGTCTGTAACAGGACTAAACCAGGTCTATAACAGGACTATTCCAGGTCTAATCTAGGACCAAACCAGGTCTATAACAGGACTATTCCAGGTCTATAACAGGACTATTCCAGGTCTAATCTAGGACTAAACCAGGTCTATAACAGGACTATTCCAGGTCTGTAACAGGACTAAACCAGGTCTATAACAGGACTATTCCAGGTCTAATCTAGGACTAAACCAGGTCTATAACAGGACTATTCCAGGTCTGTAACAGGACTAAACCAGGTCTATAACAGGACTATTCCAGGTCTGTAACAGGACTAAACCAGGTCTATAACAGGACTATTCCAGGTCTAATCTAGGACCAAACCAGGTCTATAACAGGATTATTCCAGGTCTAATCTAGGACCAAACCAGGTCTATAACAGGACTATTCCAGGTCTATAACAGGACTATTCCAGGTCTAATCTAGGACTATTCCAGGTCTATAACAGGACTATTCCAGGTCTAATCTAGGACTAAACCAGGTCTATAACAGGACTATTCCAGGTCTAATCTAGGACCAAACCAGGTCTATAACAGGACTATTCCAGGTCTATAACAGGACTATTCCAGGTCTATAACAGGACTATTCCAGGTCTAATCTAGGACTAAACCAGGTCTATAACAGGACTATTCCAGGTCTAATCTAGGACTAAACCAGGTCTATAACAGGACTATTCCAGGTGTGTAACAGGACTAAACCAGGTCTATAACAGGACTATTCCAGGTCTAATCTAGAACTAAACCAGGTCTAATCTAGGACTAAACCAGGTCTAATCTAGGACTACATCTGTAAACAAGAAATGATCCAAAGGAGGACAAAAAATACATAAAATGAACTCTAAATGAACCCACAAACTGAAGCTCTGTGTAAGTCCCTCCTGAAGGGGGGTCTAGCAGAGTTTGCAGAGTTTATGAGCGCCGAGCCTGTGCTACAATAACCCGCAATGCGTCTTTAATATGAGCTTTATAATGATCTCTATATGGAATCATTAGACCTGTAGGGATTATTACACAGGGCCATGGCACACGGAGAACACGCTCAACATACAAGACTACAGACGACTGAGGAAGAGAGGGAGCGAGGAGAGGAGGGGAGAGAGGGGAGAGGAGGAGGAGAGGGGAGAGGGAGAGAGAGAGATGGAGACAGAGGGAAGAGGAGAGAGCGAAAAAAGTAGAAAAGAGAGAGAGGAGAGAATAGTAATAATAGGTAAGGAAGAGGACAGGAGAGAAAGAAAGACAGAGAGAGGAGAGAGGGGGTAAGGAGAGGATGAGGACAGGAGAGAAAGACAGAGAGAGAAGAGAGAGAGAGGGATATAGAGGAGAGAAGAGAGAGAAAAGGAGAGAAAGGAGAGAGAGAAAAAGAACAGAGAGTGAGGTAAGAGGATAGTGGACAAGAGAGAAGGGGTAAGGCGAGGAAGAAGACAGGAGAGAAAGACAGAGAGAGAAGAGAGAGAGGGAGAGAGGGAGAGAGAGAAGAGAGACAGAGAGAGAGAAGAGAGAGAATAGTGGACAAGGGAGAGGGGGTAAGACGAGGAAGAGGACAGAGAAGAGAGAGGAGTGGGGGGTAAGGAGAAGAAGAAGACAGGAGAGAGAGAGAGAGAAAGAGATGGAAAGAAAAGGGAGAACAAAAGAGAGGAGAGAGAGGAAAGAGGGAAGGGGAGAAGAAAGGAGAGAGTTGGGGAGCGGAAAATAGAGAGAGGGGGGCGTAGAGATGAGGGTGAGAGAGGGGAGAGAGAATAGAGGAGAGTAAAGAGAGGGGGGGGGAGAGAGGGAGAATGAAGGAGAAAGGGAGGAGAAAGAGTAAGGGATGAGAGAGGAGATTTGACCATCCCACAGACAGAGAGCTGCTTTAACCTCAGGCTCTGGTGTAAAGTAATTTTCTCGTATTTTCATCACAAATCTCCAAAATTCATATCGGATCATTTCTATCAGTGACCAGCTCATTCTCCTGCAGCGTTCATTCAACCACACCGCAAAATGTCAGTGTCTTGCTAAAGGACACAACGGCAGACGAGATCTGACCTTCGATTTGGCGCGCCGGTGTTTGTACAGACTGAAACGTGCACCGTATCCGCCCATATCGAAGAAGGTTTTCGCACCAATAAAAGTCTCCAGTGTCTGAACCCAGTGACCCCAAAAGGATGAGACTCACTGCTGTTTGAGCTGAGAGAGGACACCACTGACACTGATGTAAGAGCGAAAGGACACACGGAGGACTCCTCTTTCCACACATTTAAGACCACTTTACACTTCTTTCTGTTCTATGGAACTTTAGAATAACAGCCCGATTAATAAGAGCAGAGAACTGTTTCTTTTCAGAGCTTTTAACCATGCTACAGTTCTTACCCCTCACCATTTACTCACCTAAAGTTGTATTTGTAGTGATTCACGTTTGAGTCATCTTTAATCGCTTATTTCCAAGATGCTATTTTGCTTTTATATCGCTGTTTTCACCTCCACTGTGACCTCTGCACTTTGCTTTCCAGTTTTATTTTCTTAATTGGTTATACACGTAGGATTCGCAAAGTCATCTTGGTATAAATGAAATAATAATAATAATCCGCTGCTTGCTAGTGTGATGTGCAGCTGTCCACAGGGGGCGCCGACAGCATGCGGCGCTTTGTTGTGATGTGACGTTTACAGCGATGTCAGCTCCCATTGGGCACTGCAGTTTTTTTAATGCAGAACTCAGCAGATTTGTTTATTTTATTTATTTGTTTTAGCTCAATATTGTGATTTCAAATGTCCAAATTCTAACATAATAATCTGCTGGTGTCATAGATTATAACGACATAGACACAAGCTCAGTGTCTGCTTTGAGTTCATTTTGTTTTCACTGGAGTCGAGTTGGTTAAAAACACAGATTTGTTGTATTTTATTTTTACTGTAATACTGATATTTTATTTAACTTTTCTTACTTTATTTTTGTTAAGTGTATTGGGCTGCTGCAGGTCCACAGTAAACATCACTTCACCGGGGAAAAGAAAAGTCGTTTGAATAATTGTGGTTGAAGCATCGGGCCGTTGTAAACTCAAATATTGCCTTTGAGCAAAAGGCCGGTGCGGTTTACAGTCCCCGGTGCCTCGCTGCTGCTGCTGTGGCCGTGTGCGCGGTGCTCTGGCCCGTGCAGAGAGAGGAGCGCAGCGGTGGAGCGTCTGATTCACTGGAACGGCACTTCCTCCGTACTCTTGCTCACGAGCTCTTTATACCAGTCTAAAAATAGTCCCACACTCCGCCAATGAAAATCTACGAGTGCTCGGACCGCAAGCCAATCAGAGCCGGAGAAAGGCACAAGCCCGGCCTCTGCATTGGACGAGCCCTCCAGAGGGGGCGTGGCTATGGTCGCTCTCTGCGCATTGGTTTTCGCTCGTGCTCGTCACGGGGGTTACGTGCATGTGTCATTTTGAATCGGGGGGAAGTTTACAGTGCGCTGAAGGACTTGAGTAGAGTTCAGTCTTGCGCTCTCTCCATGCGTCACAGCCCTTATCCAAAAGCTCCAGAGGCGCGCACTGTTTGGAGCGGGTCCTACGTGCGCACGGTGCCCGCGCTGCACTCCTCACCTCTCTGTTCTCCCTCCTCGGCCTCGTCATGGATGTCATCCCCATGTGCAGCATCTTTCAGGAGCTCCAGATCGTGCACGACACCGGGTACTTCTCCGCGCTCCCGTCTCTGGAGGAGAACTGGCAGCAGGTAGGAGATGTGTCCGGGGAAGAGGTTTGGGGCGCGTGGGGAGGCTGTCAGACCGTCAGTGACCTCGGGAAACTGCTCTGGCAAAAGTATAGAACACTTCAGTTTTATGTCTTGCAACCAAAATTCGTACACTTAAAAAAAGCAACTATTCACAGGGTTAAAACGATTTAAATTCACAATATAAATCCTCACATTTATTTTAAACAAAACACAAAATATAACGTATCTAAACTATTCACAAACTTTTAAAAACAACAAAGCCCCGTGTTGTTTCGCGCTCTGTTCAGTTTGTGTTTGTTTTGGTTCATTCTTTTCTGTAAAAACGTAACATTTTTGGCACGTGCATATTTTCCTGCTTCATGTTGCAGTCTCACTTTGTTCGTCTTTGTGGTCATACTTGTAGTGACAGTCGTCCTTTTGGATCGCCCTGTGCGCGCGTAATCAGCCCGGGTGACAGCTCCTCCGCCGCTGTCAAACTCTGCGCGCGGCCGAGCCAGTGCCACAGTTAGTGCCGTGTTTAGGGAAGTGGAGTAGTTCAGTTCAGAGACCGAAGAGAGTTTCCTGTTTCGATGTTTCCGTGCACATTTGGACGCGTGTGTGTGTGTGCGTGTGTTCCGGAGGTTTTGTTTGTTTGGGGACAGTGGGAATGGCCGTGTAGGGAGGCGCGGGCTTGTGTTGTTGTATAAACTGCACCGTCTCCCGACTAAGCACGACGAAACCAGGACTAAACCAGGATTAAACCAGGACTAAACCAGGACTAAACTAGGGAAGGACTAAAGCTCTGATT
The DNA here is from genome assembly GCF_009829125.3 of Periophthalmus magnuspinnatus. NCBI lineage: Eukaryota > Metazoa > Chordata > Actinopteri > Gobiiformes > Gobiidae > Periophthalmus > Periophthalmus magnuspinnatus. Next base: position 25,763,598 of record NC_047142.1, read on the forward strand.
AATCCCCATCTCAACCGGTCGGCTACAGAACCAGGACCATAAACTAGGTATAAATTAGCTACAAACCAGGACTAAACCAGGTCTGAACCAGGACCTATCCAGGACTATGATTAATCTTCATCCAAACCGGTCGGCTACAGAACCAGGGCCATAAACTGCGTCTAAACTCGGTACAAAACAGGACTAAACCAGAACTATCAACGGGAACGAATAGGAACCAGCACGACGGATGTCAGGATTTCTAAACTGCTGCGTGCGTGCCCCGGAAAGACGTGCCTGAGTGCGCGTAGCCGAATGACTGTCACGCGCACTCAGGCACTACAGACATCAGCAATCTGTCAGAGTAAAGAAGTCCAAACTCGGAGATATTACGCGCGGAGTCTTTGTGATTTGGCACGACCCGTGCGTCTTGGCACAACCCGTGCGTTTGGCACAGCGGGTCAGCGCGCACTCGGCCCCGGGCCATAGCGCACTCAGACATTTAAAGCTCGATCGGCATCTGTCCAGGCGCGCGGGGGGAGCGGCGCGTGGGGCCCTCACAGCGCGCTCCTACACAGACTGGACTGTCACTGTCTGAACCTAATCTGTCCAAACTGTGGAACGTATGAGGCCGAGGAATCTGAAAATAGCATTTAAATGTTTCTACTGTCCTTGTCAGAGTGAATCAAAGCTTGACAGCAGGTTTGACAGCAGCATTTGCAGAGTAATGAACTCTTACATTTATCACACATACCTCCAAATAAAGGCTCTTTACTGTTCACTGCAGGGGACTACGATCTGTCTCCTCCAAGGAACTTCACAAAACCAAAATGCCAGAGAGATACACATTTTAGCTCTCACAAGAAAATTTGTAAATATAAGAGCCACGGCCTTAGATGGGCACAGTGACATGCTTCTAAAACAAACCATTGTACAGTTATTAGTGCACACAGTCACATCGCAGTGATTTTAAACAGATTTTTCACATTTATAAAGGTAATTCAGCAATTCAGTTACTCAGCACAATATATAAATTACACATATAAATATAAATCCCCCCGTGACCTGCTTGGAAGAGGTAGGGTCACCGGGTCACAGGGTCATATTGTGAGAGCTACAGTAGGAGAGCCCTGGTTTACTGTAGATAAACATGCTCACAACACTGGGACATGTAACCTTCCTCATTTTGAACTGTTTGACCACATCGCTGCAGAGTCTCTATAATGGTATTGATGAGCCTGTTAGAGCGACTGTTAGCCCCCCCCCCCTTCCCCCCCCCCACACACACACAGACACACACACACAGACCCCCCTCCCCTCCTGGTCCCCCGAGTGCTATGTTATTTCCAGCATTGCCTCCGAATGCATTATTAAATCCACATAATCTTGAATAATTGATCATTTGAAAGATCTGACCGCGCCTCCCTGAGCCTCCCTGAGCTCTGGGGCCAAAGCAGCATATGTACACTTTATGGCATATTACACAAACACACGCCTGTACTCGTGCTCCCATGAGAACTTACATAAACATAATGCATTTTGTAGCTTTTCTTTCCACAGGATTCGACTTGAGACTGGTGCATCCAAAATCAGATACTAATTGATACTAAAACTAGCATTAAAACTAGATATCGATAGTAAAAAGTCTCATTCACAGGACATTTAATGCTGAAAATCACATTCTATTATCTAAATAAAGAGTGTTTTTTACTATCCTCGTAGTATCAGAATCAGTATCGAGTGTCGAGTAGTATTTTTATATAGAAGCATGGGTTAGAAGAGAGGCTTTGGGTGGTGTTTGGCCCCGCGGTCGCCTGGGGGAAACTGGCAGGATTTCTGTGGATCTGGCAAAACATTTCAGGCCAGGACTCTGCAGTTTCCATATTACATAAAACACATGAGGAGGGCCCAAACAGCACACAGGAGGCAGAAGAGAAGAGAGTTTACTGTAGAAGCAAACACACAGAGCAAAAACACATTATTGTTTTGTGTTGTTTATTCAGAGCTGGTTTAGACACATGTTCGGTTTGAACCAGTGTCAGACCTTTTACTGTTTTAGTCCTGATTTAGTCCTGGTTTTGTCTTTGTCCTGGTTTTGTCCTGCTTTCTATTCTTTGTTTAGTTCTGCCTGAGTCCTGCTTTAGTCCTGGTTTCACCTTGGTTCAGTACTAGTTTAGTATTGTTTAGTCCCAATTTAGTCCTGGTTTAGTCCTGGCTTAGTCCTGGTCTAGTCCTGGTTCATTCCTGGTTTAGTTTTGCTTTAGTCCTACTTTAGTTCTGCTTAAGTCTTGCTTTAGTCCTGGTTTAGTCCTGTTTTAGTCTTGGTTTAGCCTTGGTTTAGTCTTGGTTTAGTCCTGCTTCAGTCCTGGTTTAGTCTTGCTTGCATTTTGAGTTTGTTTGACTGTTAAATGAAGTCATTTACATTTTGTTGAACTGAACCTAACGGGTTTATTCTGACCTCAGCAGCTGCTCGTACAGTATCTTTGTATAAGACACATTCTGCTCAGATACATGGGGGTATATGGGGTACCGGCTCTTTAAGAAACAGGTTCAACACAACATGAGGTCTACATAAACAAAGCACATTGGTAACTGTCCTCTTCTCCTCAGACGTGTTTGGAGCTGGAGCGATACCTCCAGAGCGAGCCCTACGTCTCCACCTCCGACCTCAAGTTTGAAGAGCAGGACGAGCTGTGGAACAAGCTCATGTTAGCCTGTGGAGACAAGCCCCACGGGGACCCCAAGATCCCCCACATCAAGGACGAAGGGGACCACCCGGACGCCCCGAGCCTGGACCTGAGTCTGGACCAGGGTCTGGACCACGCCGGGTTCCACTCTGACGCCAGCAGTGAGATCTCGGACAGTTCAGAAGAGCTGTCTCCGGCTCTGGACTTCCACACAAACGCGTTTTCCGAGCTGCTGGGAGGAGAGGATTTGACGGCCGGAGTGATGGGAACGCCCCCGTCCTCTCCAGAGACACCCAAAGACAAAGCAAACGCGCCTTCGGGCTCGGCGCAGCTGTGGGGCGGGGCCCCGGGGGCGCTGCATTCACCGCTCAGGGTCAGGACAGGCCACTGCGAGGAGGGCTCACCCGATGGGAGACGCAGGGTGCACCGCTGCCAGTTCAACGGGTGCAGAAAAGTCTACACCAAGAGCTCACACCTAAAGGCCCACCAGAGGACGCACACAGGTAAAAATACACCTGATGCCCTCCCGTCCTCCCATATCCCTGTGTGTCAGATGCCCTCCCATCCTCTTGTGTCCCTGTAGTGTTAGACTGAGATTGGGGAGTTAATCTGCAGATGTTGTCGTGTGTCAGATGCCCTCCCAGATATTGTGATGTGGCTGGATAAACACAGCAGGAGAGCTGACCTAGAAATAATCAGGGAAAAAAACATTTGTGTATTTTGCTTCAGTTGTTGTTTTGTTTTTGTGAATCTTGAGAATCAGCTGATCCTGTAACTGTACATTCCAGTGTGTGTAATAAGATTCAACTCAATTAAGAGTCATAAGAACAAGGCTCCGAGTCTCCTCTGAGCTGCCCTGAGCCAAAACCCTGAGACAAATTAAAGCCACCGTCAAGCAAACAACAAGTAGCATGCTAACGTGCACTTCCGAATTCTCTTACATTGAAATGCTTTATAATTAGATGCTAGTTTTGCTCACATACATGGGGAAAATAGGATAAGGGAGCTTTAATTAGGTCCTGTTAATTATTTTGATATAATAATATCTCTCCTACTCGTTGGCGTGAACGGTTCTGTCCTTGTAGCTGTTGTGGTGACAGCCTTCAGAGCTTGTGTGGGCGAGAGGACACATAGTTGGAATAGTTGGGAGGAGGAAGCGTGACCTGGTTCACAGAGTGGGGCCGGGGCAGAGGGAGGGAGGGGCAGACAGGAGCATGGGGGGGGGGGGGGGGGGGGGGGGGTCACATCGAAGTTCTACAAACCTACACAATCTTGGAAAAAATCCATTCATGTTTCTTTGAATGATGTTTCTTTTATGATCGGCCAGCTCCACAAACAACTTTTGTAACCACACAATTTCAAACTAAGGAAAAAGTGTTGTACCTTCTCTTGGTTGGCTCCTGGTTTAGTCCCGGTTTTGACTTGGGTGATCCTGGTTTAGTCCTGGTTCATTCCTGGTTTAGTCCTGGTTTGGTCCTGGTTTAGTCCTGGTTCAGTCCTGGTTTAGTCCTGGTTTGGTCCTGGTTTAGTCCTGGTTCAGTCCTGGTTTAGTCCTGGTTTAGTCCTGGTTTGGTCCTGGTTTAGTCCTGGTTTAGTCCTGGTTTTGACCTGGTTTGGTCCTGTTTTAATCCTAGTTTAGTACCTGTTCAGTCCTGTTTTTTCGAGCTGGTTTGGTCCTGGTTTAGTCCCTGGTTTGGTCCTGGTTTAGTCCTGGTTTTGACCTGGTTTGGTCCTGTTTTAATCCTAGTTTAGTCCTAGTTTAGTACCTGTTCAGTCCTGTTTTTTCGAGCTGGTTTAGTCCAGGTTTAGTCCTGATTTGGTTGCGGTTTAGTCCTGGTTTTGACCTGGTTTAGCAATGTAATATTATTGTAAAGGTGCACTATATAACTTTTCTCATGTCTCCATGGTGATGTTATTGCCTCACATGTAATGCTCCCCAGTATGGCATTAAACTGATCTATCTTGTATTTATTCAATTATATATGTTTGCATCATTACTAAATACCTCGTAAAACACGCAATCTCACTGTTAGCAGACTCGCCCCTCCACAGATCTGACCTGTAACTTGGCCTGGTGGTATCCCCTGATGAATAAAGTCAATGCAATACAGTGGAACATTCTTTGTAAAGCAATAACATCTCCATGAGGACAAGCAGGTGGTAGACCCTTTACTAGAAAAGTTACATAGTGAAGCTTTAAACATCAAACAGGTGATCAAGTGATTGTTTCATTTCAGTGAGTGGTCAGAGACTTATGAAAGGGAACAAGAACAACAGTAGTACTCATCATTCTTAGTATCGATCAGTATTAGTGCTGTAACTCTATCGCCCTTTAGTCGATTAATCGCTCAGTGGTCGATTAATCCTGTTATTTAGATTATAAGGCTTTATATGGGACAACAGCAGACAGGAGAAGGTAGTAGTTTTGGTATTTATATGAAAAAAGTAGAGATAGGCTGATATATCGTTTGGCCGATATTTGTACTTTTTTGTGTATGGACTATCAGCCTTAAATCTCTAGCACAGACCGATATTTTGTTTTGTTTGATCTGCTGCCTAAAAAATCGGCCGTTGCTTGCACTGTATTCTAAACAATCGGTATCAGCATCGGCCATGAAAAAACACATATAGGTCGATGGCTAATAAAAATTATATTTAAACTCATGATTCACAAGTTGAATCCATGTTTATATAAATACATTGATTCCTAGTAGTTTTTTCTGCATAAATAGTAGTTTTTGCATGAACTCCCCCTGCAGGTGTAGTCTTGTGAGCACAGTTTGGGTCAGATACACAGAGATACAGAAGAGTTTCGAGAGCTTTTGCCACTCCCTTTTTTTAGTCGTCTAATCAATCAGCAGCGCATCAATCTTAACCCTAATCCAAACCCACTATTATGCGCTGTCATCTGTCTACAGTCAAAACTACGAGAGGAAAATGGCCTCCCCTCAACAAAAATAATCACTTGACCTTTGTTAAACTGACAGAGAAGACGCTGAACTTTGTGCCAGTTTTTGTTTCATGTGGATAGGCCCAGGAATTACACAGATATTAACCATAAACCAGGTCCAAACATCTGCATTTGGCCTGATACCTGTCCTGCAGCTCAGTGTGAGACGCTGACCCTCTGTGGACAGTGTAAACAGATGCATCATGGGAAAATGGTCATCTATGTCTATACACAAACACTCACATAATACATACGATTATGGTTTAGTCCTTGTTTGATCCTGGCTTCGTCCTTGTTCAGTCCTAGTTCGTTTCTGGTTTGGTCCTGGTTTAGTGCTGATTTAGTCCTCGTTTAGTCCTCGTTTAGTCCTCGTTTAGTCCTCGTTTAGTCCTTGTTTAGTCCTTGTTTAGTCCTTGTTTAGTCCTCATTTAGTCCTCGTTTAGTCCTTGTTTAGTCCTCGTTTAGTCCTCATTTAGTCCTTGTTTAGTCCTCATTTAGTCCTTGTTTAGTCCTCGTTTAGTCCTTGTTTAGTCCTCGTTTAGTCCTCATTTAGTCCTACATTAGTGCTGCTTTGGCCCTAGTTGATTCTTGAATGATTACCCAGTTAGAATGTGGCATTTCGTGTTGACTTCCCGGTTCAGATGTATCTGATTCCTCCTGTGACCTTTGACCTCCGCTGGTGCCCTTACAGCTGTTCAGACGATCAGCTGAAAGAGCCACATTCCTGCCTCCTGTCTCTGGTCTCCATCAGATCAGGGCTTTGTTTATGCCAGAGGGAGAATTCCCCGACCAAAGACAATGACAAAATCTAAAGGTTCAATGTGTAGCTTTTAAACCACCTTTTGTCCATAGACATATAATTACTGCTTAGCTTGAAATGTTTCACAGTGTGGCATTAAACCTTCTTGCATTTCTTTTATTATTATTTGGAAAAAACATGCATTCTTACTGTGAGCGTGGTCACCTCTCCACAGATCTGACTCTGATGGTGTTACCTGTTTGTCTCCAGATGTTCAGAACTGCAGTGGAAGTGATGTAGTCCATGTTTAGACCTGGTTTAGTCCTAGATTAGACCTGGAATAGTCCTGTTCTAGACCTGGTATAGATCTGATGGGACACGGAAAGCCAATTTCTTTCTTTTTTTCAAAGCCACTGATTTTAGGCTTGAACTTTTATGAGCTTCAATCCATGTTATAATGTTTCCTCATCAAAAACATACCTGGAGTTGTGTTTTGTTTCATTCACACATGTTTGAGTAACTCTATTTATTATTAGTCTGTCTATATCTCCAAAGCTCAAAATGCTCTGTTCCACCTTGTGATGTCATGAAGTGGTAGTTTTCAAGTTAACAGCTCCTTTCACATTTAGTTCAGTAGAGATTGGCAATTCCAGAGGTGAAATTATCCAAATGATTCTACTGAAGGTGTGTGGAGTTTAAAAACACAGTGGAGCACTTCTTGTATTACCACATGATGACATCACAAGGTGGAACAGAGTGTTTTCAGTTTGAGAGAAGAGCCTAGCTATGCAGAGTTTGTGTGTTAAACATGTGTGAATGAAACAAAACACAACTCCAGGTCTGTTTGTGATGAGAAAACAACATTAGAACACAGTGTAATATGGGCCCTTTAATGTCACACTGTTGAACGTTCTCAGCAAATCATTAACATCTCCATGGAGACCAGCTGGCGCCGCACGTTTCACCAGAGAAGTTCCATAGTGCAGCTTTAAGTGGTTGTTGTTTTTTGCCTGGAGCTGAGGAGTTGTCTGCAGTTTCATTTGGCCTGTAGAACCACACCAGTCTGACTCTTACATAAGACGTCTGCTCCGCTAACCTAAAAGACCAACTTGTTTTTCTCACAAATCTTCAGCCGGCTGTCCAATTGGATTAGACTCTCATGGGAGTCAAGGGAGCCAAGGGTCTTCACTGGATTTTGGACCTTCATCTCACCTCATGATGAGCAGTTTGTAACGCTGGAGTCCACTAAAGACATGTGCTGCCGATCAGCTGGTCGACTAAAAACAACATGAGAACATAGAACAGAAAACTGCGTAATATGGGCCTTTTAAACACTTCAGTGCAAAGAGATAGCTGCACAAAACATGACTACACAGCTCTCTTATAGGTTTGGCGTAGTGGGTGAGCTTTTAGTACATTTCATTTATAGAATTTGAAGAAAATAATCAAAATCGGCTCCACATATCAGTCCAAAAATATCGTCCAGCACTTGCTCTAGATTCTGAACAATCGACATCGGTATCGGTCATGAACAAACCCATATCGGTCGATCTCTATCACTAACCCCTCCTAACCTCGCTCTGCTGTTTTCCCCTAGAAATCCTTATAATCTAAATAAAATGACTAGACGACGATACACATTGTAATCGACTAAGACTCCATCAACCGATTAATCGAGTAAAGGCTTCCACACCTAGCAGTGTGGGACCAGAAACCCTGCAGCTGTTCTCAGGCCTAGCTCTTTGTAGTCTAGTGTTTTTGCAGAGGTAAAACCCTGCAGGCACTTTGGTGAGGGCAGTGTTTGTTTACTGTATACAAAAGTGATCTTTACGTCTGAGAAGAGGAACCCTACAGGTGTTCATGTCAGGACTGGGAATCACAACATAACCTTTCTATCATCTACCACAAAGACGTGATTGTCGTCATATTAATCTTATGGTTTGAAGTCCTTTCAACTGACAAGTTTATGGAGTCAATGCCAAACTAATAATGATAGGGTTCGACATTTGTGGATCAGAAGTTTGGGGAGTTCTTTCAAAAACAGTGAATCTCCCATAGAGTTATATAAGCCCCACCCTCCATCTGAGACATGACATGACTTCTTATGTGCTGTGCTCTAATTGTATGTTTTGTACTAAAGGTGAAAAAATGCAGCTGCTTATTCTTAACTTCTTACTGTGAGTATAGACTGTTTTGACATATAGGAGGATGTGAGAGTATCTGGCACACAGAAAGGCCATCTGACACTGGGAGGGCATCGCACAAACTTCTGACACACAGGGAGGGCATCTGACACACTAAGAGAGCATCGGACACACTGGGTGGCCATCTAATTATATTGAAAATTGACTGTATAAACATGTATTGTTTTAGTTTTTTTGTGTGACAATTCTTACAGGTGTTCATTACAGGCCTGATGTCTAACCCTGTATTCCCTCGTTATAGGCCTGTGTATGTCTAACCCTGTATTCCCTCGTTATAGGCCTGAGTATAACTAACCCTGTATTCCCTCATATGTCTAACCCTGTATTCCCTCATTATAGGCCTGAGTATATCTAACCCTGTATTCCCTCGTATGTCTAACCCTGTATTCCCTCATTATAGGCCTGAGTATGTCTAACCCTGTATTCCCTCGTATGTCTAACCGTGTATTCCCTCGTTATAGACCTGTGTATGTCCAACCCTGTATTCCCACATTATAGGCCTGAGTATGTCTAACCATGTATTCCCTCATTATAGGCCTGAGTATGTCTAACCATGTATTCCCTCATTATAGGCCTAAGTATGTCTAACCCTGTATTCCCTTGTTATAGGCCTGTGTATGTCTAACCCTGTATTCTTTTTTGTTGTGTTCAGGAGAGAAACCTTACAGGTGCTCGTGGGAAGGCTGCGAGTGGCGTTTCGCTCGGAGTGATGAACTGACCAGACACTTCAGGAAACACACAGGAGCCAAGCCATTCAAATGTGCACACTGCGACAGGTGAGGGGTTTAACGCTGGGGTCTGTGCTACTGCTGAGAGGGAGGGTATCTGACACACAGGGAGGGCATCTGACACTTTCTTACTTCCTCTCTTTCTCTTGTTTCCAGATGTTTCTCGCGCTCGGACCACTTGGCCCTGCACATGAAGCGTCACGTCTAAACATGGCGTCTGGACTTTGGACTACCTGGTTTTGCTCAGTCCTGGTTTAAATGTCTTCACCAGGACACGCCCCCTTCTCCTCCCCACGGCAACGCTTCCTGTCGAGGGAGGATCCAAGATGGCGGTGGGGGGGATCCAAGATGGCGACGGCTTCTGCACCACACCAGTGCCTCTTTCTCGCCTCGCTGTGGATCGTTTTCAAAGCTTCGAAAAGGCAAAGTGCGGTGGACATTTTGGGGTCTGGTTGGATGAGGAATCAGCTGAATTTCTCCAAAGATTGTGTGAAATCTAGGCCGGTTGAGGGGATCATTCTGAGGTGGAATTTTTAAGGATCACAATAAAAAAAATTTAAACTTAAGCTTGGCCAAAAGACTGGGGGTGCGGTGATCTACGAGTGACTCCAGGTGGCTGTGATCTGTGTGGGGCTAAATGGGAGTTTGGTTTGAGAAAATAAAGCTGGGAGGTTTTTATTGGAGTGGTGTGGAACTGAACAGGTTAGACCCATAGCCCGTATGATGGACATGGCTAACCCGCTAGCTGCCGCATTCCAAATTTCGCCCATCTCTCTGTACCTGCTGCTTTCAGACTCGTCATTTTGGTCTTAAAATGTTATGTCCTGGTGTGTTTATTTCGCAATTTTGACCATAGATTATGACATGAACCTTAATAACAGTGCCTTCTTTCTCTGAGGTTGCACCGCTAGCGTTAGCAGCAGGTTTGATTGGCAGCGTTGCTAAGCGTCCGTCCCCTACCAAACCAGCAGTACGGGTGAGAAGGAGCGTTCCCGTCAACAGTGTCATTCCTGATTGGTTCTTTGGTTGCTAGGAAACACACACTCGGATTTCCAAATATGCGTCTTAGCTCCAGATTAGCCGCTATAACTGCTAGCCTCAATGAGCTTCGTTTAGCTGGAGCCGAATGCTGTGGGTGACATCACATTCACTTCCTCCATTTCCTTATGGTTAGAACGGCGTCGCTCAAAGGGGGTTTAAATGTTTGGAAAAAGGATTAGGTTCATGTGATACTTCTGAGGAAGGCCAAACATTACAAAGTATGACACAAAAATACTGCAATACTACAATTATCTGCGTCAAAAGTGTCACATTTTTGTAATGTAAACAAATGGGATTTACTTAATTAACCACTGACCACACCACAAGACACGATAAATAGTTAAAATTGCACTGTGTAACTTTCCTAGTGTAGGTGCTTTGCCTTGAATGTTCCACAATATAGCATTAAACCAGTGGTGACTAGAGTGGGGTCCAGGGGGCAAACCTGGCTCTCTGGGGTGTTTTTTGGGGTCCTGAGTTCACTCTAAGCTTTGTATCAACCTCTGAGTATCTGAGTACCCCTCACTCGTGTAGTACTCAAATACATCTGGTTACCATGGTAAAATACTACATGTAAACATAAACACTGTCAGCTGGGAGATGGAGTATAAATGTTCATCCTGTCACAATTTGAAGTATTTTAAAAATAGTTTTCCAAAAAGAATCACCCACAGAGGAGAGCCCTCACCTGTTTGTCCCACGCCACTCCATGTAAAACTGTGTGTATAACGGCACCCCCTTTGGTCCAGAGGTGGAACTACACCCCCAGTCTGACCCTGAAGTTGGGAGAGGCTTTTGTCTAGAGCAGCTATTTTATGTGCAATGTATTCCATCGAGACTCGCTACAGCACCACCTTCTGTTGTCCAAGGTGTAAGATTATGCCACGTGGGTTTGGGATGTTTTTATGGAACAACAGAATTGCAAATGAGAGCAGCTATTTTCATTTATGACTAAACGCAGACATTTTGTTTTCTATGTGTTTTTTTTTAAAGGTCCCATTTTTTTTGCCAAACTGACTTTTTAAAGCTTTTGGACTGAACACATAACACTGTTCCTACATCTAAATGTCAAAATTATACATGTTAAGTATAGACTAAGATATACAGATGGCCACTTTGCAAATACGAAGCTAGCATGGGCGCGATTTGGCTCCATCGATTCTGGCTCCAATTCACTTTCTTTTGAAAAACCTCCGCCCCTCTCTCTGTAACTGCTGCTGTCAGACTCATTCTGATCATTCACGTACAGCTCCTGTTGAATCCATCTCCTCATCAAGAGTCTAAACTGTGCACCTCCACGTTTTTAAAGTCCATTCAACTTCACCAGACTCAATCTAGTCACGTTCATGCTCAAATTGTCTTCGATACTCCAGCTAATAACCAACACTGACGCTAGCAGCTACTGTGTTAGCCTCATTTAAACCATCTCACACTCCACTGTTGCAAGCAGAGGGCGCAGGAGCTATTCAGTACTTTTTTTAACAAAATCAAAGCTGAATTACACAAAAGTACCAACACAAAAACGTCCAAAAGTATTTAAAAAGCCATTAAAGTCCGAATATGGGATATGTGTTATTTTCTGTTGCTGGGGAAACCACTTGTGTCCTTTTTGTGGGTTTATAATGTGGTTGATTCTCTTTTCCTGCACTGTGGACCGGATGCCTTATGTTTCAGTGGCCTTGTCTTCTCACATGTGAAACAACTCTTCAGTCTAACTTCATATCTGTCCATATCTGGTTACATCACTCTTTAATCCATGTGTGTGAATGGAGACACTGAAAAGCTTTATTCGAGCTCCTTACCAGATCCGCGTCACCTGGCGGCCATTTTGTCTCATGACTCTAAACTTCATAATAAATATCAGCTTCATACAATTGAGAGTTTGTTGTTTTTATTATGCGTGTTCACCGGGCCAAGGCTGTGATAAAGATTCTGTGAGCTCATTTAGTTATAATAGAGTTCAGAGATGTAGGTGATGATATGTTTTATTTAGAAATTATAACTGGAACAGGCTAGACATGGTTAAATATGAGTTATATGGACCCATACCCAAATAAACCTCTTTTGGGGCTACAAGATTTTTGCTCTGATTCCACAACTAGTGATATGACTGCAAGTAAGTTCTTTTGAATGGTTCCGTAATGTGAATCTTGTTTAAAAATATATATATATATATTTGTATGCATTTTTATACCGATTAAAGATCCCATATTACATAAAAATGACTCCTGTGAGCTTTAAACCACGTTATAATGTTTATTACATCATCAAAAACATACCAGGAGTTGAATTTTGTTTTATTCACACATCCTTTATTATTAGTCTGTCTACATCTCCAAAGCTCAAAATGCTCTGTTCCACGGTGTGATGTCATGAAGTGGTAGTTTTCAAGTTAACAGCTCCTTATAGCTGTAGTTCAATATGATCAGCAATTCCAGGGCTGAAACTATCCAAATGATTGTAGTGAAGGTGTATGAAGTTTAAAAACACAGTGGAGCACTTCCTGTATTACCACACGATGACATCACAAGGTGGAACAGAGCGTTTTCCGTCAGGGAGAAGAACTGGAAATAAAATATGCAAAACTAAATGTGCAGGTTTGTGTGTTAAACATGTGTGAATGAAACAAAACACAGCTCCAGGTCTGTTTATGATGAAGAAACATTAGAACATAGATTAGAGAGTAGTGTAATATGGGCCCTTTAACACTGAACCAACCAAAGGATCTGCATAGAAGAATATTAGAGTAGATTATGCATCATTTTAAAGGATAAAGACTCTCTCACTCTCAGTTTGAACCATTTTAAACAGATGTAAGTCTTGGTTACTTCTCTCTGATTAGTTTGGAGATAAAATGAGTTCTCACATTTGCTTCTGTCATATAAATAAATATAAAAGAGCCAGTCCTTCGAACGGCTCTTTGACACGAACGGATCCAAAAGATTCATAGTCCTATCACAATGCAGCTAAATCAAAACATTTCGAGATTCATACCAGTTAGATTTGTGGATTCAATTTTCCATAGATGTTTAATCAGTTTTTTGTGAAGACAGGGTTTAGATGTTTTACGTGAATGTTTCAGCTCAGTCTCTGGTTTCACAGAAATCAGAGTTTAACCTGGAAATCTTATTATTCTTATTCTTATATCTTCTTATTTTGTTTTTGTATTTTGTATCAGCTGTAACAAGGGATAAAGAGAGAGAGGAGAGAGGAAGGGACAGAGAGAACGAGAAGAGGGACGGATGGAGAGAGAGATGGAGGAGACACGGGGACTGGAGACGTGTTGTTCATCCAGACAGACCTCACTGTGTTTAGGAAACAATAGAAAAACAACCGAGCAGAGAGAAAGACGAGAGAGGGGGAGGGAAAGGAGGAGAGAGGGAGAGAGCGAGAGAAAGAGGAGGGCAGAAGAGAGAAAGAGAGAGAATAAGAACGAGGGAAAGTGAGAGAGAGAGAGGGAGGAAGAGAGAGAAAGAGAGATAAAGAGGCTAAAAAACAACAACACATGGCAGCAAAATAAAATAAATATTAAACTATTGACACTGAAATAAGACTAAACCAGAACTAAACCAGGACTAAACCAGGACTAAACCAGGACTAAAGCAGAACCAAACCAGGACTAAACCAGGACTAAACTAGGACTAAACCAGAACTAAACCAGGACTAAACCAGGACTGAACCAGGACTAAAGCAGAACCAAACCAGGACTAACCTAGGACTAAACCAAGACAAAAACCAGGACTAAACCAAGACAAAAACCAGGACTAAACCAGAACTAAACCAGGACTAAACCAGGACTTAACCAGGACTTAACCAGGACTGAACCAGGACTAATCAGGACTGAACCAGGACTAAACCAGGACTAAACCAGGACTAAACCAAGACTGAACCACGGACTAAACCAGGACACAACAAGGTCAAAGTCTGGACTAAACCCAGTCTAAACCAGGACTAAAACTTAACCCTGACTAAGCCAGAACTAAACCAGGGCAATCCCCTCAAACCGACAGAGGTTTGATGGAGAACTGGGGTCAAAGGTCACTGTAGCTATAGATTGCTAATGACTAACCTCATCAAAGAGCGGTTTGGTCGATACCTTCTGAAAGCGTGGATTTATGTGGGACATTAGCATCAGCCACTCGTGCTAATGTGACAGACTCCTCCCACTCTCCAGGAGGCGTGGCTCCAACATTCAGTCACAGAAAGATGCAGCAGTCTCAAATGAGGCAGTAAAATGAATCACAAATCTCAAAATCCAACAAATCTTATTCTGCAGTTCTTTAAGAGGAGGTATTTTACTTCTGTGGGGCATTAACTGTAACACATAACATATTTACATCACCATGTTTCATTTTATTGTTTTGAAAATGCTACATTCGCCCAAAACAACATATTAACATGTTTTATAAGTTTCACTTTAATTTTTAATGCTCCAAGTTCCCACTTCCTTTGCTCTCTGCAATAAGTAATTCCTCCTTCAGAGCGCTGTCACAACACAATCAACTACATCCCAATAATGAAACTACTGCACATCACATCAGGTTTGTGAAATTGCCATGTACAGTTTTGTATCAAGTCTTTGTGTATTTATGGAGAACTGTCATGTGGGCGCATGGGTGATGTAGGTTTGTGGGCGGAGCATTCCATAGAAGCTTACAGCAAACCAAAATAGGGAGAGAGATCACTAAATTACTCAAACATGCATTCATGATGATATACAACCTCCTCAGGCATGATTATAATGAGGGAACTGGAATATTAGTTTAAAAAGGTTAAAACATAGTTCATTCAGTGGTATTTCACAGTTAATATTCCACATCAATAAATAATAATATTCAGATTTTCTGCTTTGCTCCTCTGACCCTCTCCTCTGCTCCTCTGATTTTCTGCTTTGCTCTTCTGACCCTCTCCTCTGCCCTTCTGCCTGTGACACATGTAAGTCTTGTTTCGTTCAGGCGATGTGAGGAGAAACAGCTGAGGGCCACAAGAGGTTGTGTGTCTTGTGATGTTTGTTCAGTGCATTCCTCAAATATGACACAAAGTCATATTTCCTGAGTATTTAAAAGGTCACCATGTGCTCGTCTCCATGGAGATGTTACTGCTTTACCGGAATGTCCCACAGTATGACATAAAATGTGTCTCTCTCCATTGAGACAAACACAAGTCATGCCACCAAGATGAGTTATAGGTCAGCTCTGTGGAGCGGTGACCCTGATTACAGAATGAAGGAATGGCCTCCCATTGTGAGCAATAACACCACCAGTAACTGAATAAAGTGTGACGCCATACCGCTGTTTGAATGTTTGTTTTTCAAGGCTCGTGACAGCTCCAAGATCACTCCAGGACCAGCCTCCTCCTCTAAAGCCCCACTGCAGGGCATTTCTAACAATAATTAGACTTTATTTCATTACAGGTGATCTAGGCATCCTTACTGATCCTACTGGGCTTGCCTCTCCACAGATCTGCCTGTGCTGACTTTACATAATGAACAGTCCTGATGATTTAAACCTCTCAGTCTGAGCCAAGGCCATGTTTGGATCACTCTGACACTAAATCATTTCAAAAATCTGTTTATCTCTCTCTCTCACACACACACACACACACACACACACACACACCCACGCACACCCCCACACACCCAAACACAAACACACAGACAGACTACATTTCCCATGATTCCCTGAGCATGGAATACTTAAGTGCGACATCACCAGACACTCCAGATGAATTGCAGACATGTCAGGAACTGTTCCACACTGAATGTACATATATTTCAAATCATTTTAGCTTTTTAAAATAATTTTGCCTATTTGTTATCAGCTGAACAGTTTTTGTGAGATGTTTCCATGGAGACGGTAAAGGAGTCATGAGCAGGTGAAGGTCACAGGTGTAGACCTGAGTATCCAAGAAGCTCCTCAGGGTCAGGGCCAAACAGAGAGACTGAAGAGAAAACCCCTTCCCTATACCCTACTCTTAACTTACACACTGTGGAACATTCTAGACAAGGCAACGCCATCTCCATGGAAACGAGCAGATGACAATTCCTCAACCAGAAAAGTTCCACAGTGAATCTTTAACAGTTAAACGATCAATTTAGCCTCAACATTCTGACCTGTCTCCAGCTCTGTGTTAAACTACAGGCTCATTAGGTCCAACCCCTCCCCTCACTTCCCATCATGCCTCTGGCCCGGGTCATGTGACAGGAGGATGAACATGGACTCAGAGCGCTTGTTCACACATCACCGTAAATCTACCTTTCCTCATCCTCTTCATCCAGCTCTCCTTCTCTCTGTCTGCCCCTCTCTTCCTCTCTTTCTCTCTTCCCTCTCACCTCCTTTTCATCTCTCTCTCTCCTCTGCCTCCTCCTCTCTCTCTCCCCCTCTGCTTTATGTATTTATCTCTTTCCTATCCCCTCTTCTCTCCCCATCTTTCTCTCTTCCTCTCTTTCAAAGCACACTTCTGTCAGCAAGATTTAGTTACAGAGTAAATCGATAAAACACCGCTGCATTAAACCGTTTTATTTATGAACATGACATTTCAAACATAGCGAAAGATGCTAAAAGAAGAGATGGACTTCATCTTCATGTCAAATAATGCAGAGGAGAGGGTCAGAGGAGCAAAGGAAAGAGTCAGAGGAGCAGAGGATGCAGAGGAGAAGGTCAGCGGAGCAGAGGATGTAGAGGAGAGGGCCAGAGGAGCAGAGGAGAGGTCCAGAGGAGCAGAGGAAAGGGTCAGAGGAGCAGAGGAGAAGGCCAGCGGAGCAGAGGAGCAGATGAGAGGGTCAGAGGAGCAGAGGATGCAGAGGAGAGGGCCAGAGGAGCAGAGGATGCAGAGGAGAAGGTCAGAGGAGTAGAGGAGCAGAGGAGATGGTCAGAGGAGCAGAGGAGATGGTCAGAGGAGCAGAGGAGAGGGCCAGGGGAGCAGAGGAGAGGGCCAGAGGAGCAAAGGAAAGAGTCAGAGGAGTAGAGGAGCAGAGGATGCAGAGAAGAAGGCCAGAGGAGCAGAGGAGAGGGTCAGAGGAGCAGAGGATGCAGAGGAGAAGGCCAGAGGAGCAGAGGATGCAGAGGAGAAGGCCAGAGGAGCAGAGGAGCAGAGGATGCAGAGGAGAAGGCCAGAGGAGCAGAGGATGTAGAGGAGAAGGTCAGAGGAGCAGAGGAGATGGTCAAAGGAGCAGAGGAGAGGGCCAGAGGAGCAGAGGAGAGGGCCAGAGGAGCAGATGAGAGGTCCAGAGGAGCAGAGGAAAGGGTCAGAGGAGCAGAGGAGCAGATGAGAGGGTCAGAGGAGCAGAGGATGCAGAGGAGAGGGCCAGAGGAGCAGAGGATGCAGAGGAGAAGGTCAGAGGAGTAGAGGAGCAGAGGAGATGGTCAGAGGAGCAGAGGAGAGGGCCAGGGGAGCAGAGGAGAGGGCCAGAGGAGCAGAGGAGAGGTCCAGAGGAGCAGAGGAGAGGGCCAGAGGAGCAGAGGATGCAGAGGAGAGGGTCAGAGGAGCAGAGGATGCAGAGGAGCAGAGGAGATGGTCAGGGGAGCAGAGGAGAGGGCCAGAAGAGCAGAGGAGAGGGTCAGAGGAACAGAGGAGACGGCCAGAGGAGCAGAGGATGCAGAGGAGAGGATGAAGCACTTTCTCCCACGACGCTCTGGTCCCATCTGCATCCCTCGTTTCCAGGACAACCAGCCTCCAGGACAAACCCATAAACTCACGGTCTGTTTACATCACATGATCCACTGGTTTCACACAGCGCACACACTCACATCAGTCTGCTGCCCCCATACCCCCTGACCCGACGCCCTACTCAAGACAGACTTTAATCTGAGCTTTACTTTAACACAATCTAACCAGAAACAACTGACTAACATTAACCTAAAACCTGACCTTAAAGAGCCCATATTATACTATTTTTCCTCATCCCAAACAGATCTGGAGTTATGTTTTGTTTGTTGTTTGTGTCTTACAGCTCACAGCTCCCTAAACCCTGATCTGAACCAATTTGTCCCCAGATCTGAACTTTAAACCATGTTGTTGATTAAAATGACAGATCTGATTTTTGGTCCTCACAAAGTCTCCATGAAGTGAGTGTGTGTGTACAGATGTCCTCAGAATGTGCTACATACCTGCCCACGCTCACACACACGTACAGAACAGAATAAAACCGACAATGAGTCAGTTCAGATGAAGCTGTTTTTTTTCTGGCAGTGAAGGCCACAGACGATCAAACTCACTTTTCTTTTCAAACAGAGACAAAAGTGGGTTTTAAACTCAACTCATTATGATGCTTTTCTTTTCATCAGAATAAAGAACCACCACCGCCGCCTACATCAGCATCCGAACACTTTGATTCAAAACAAGATTCAACTTTGTTCAATGCCACCTCCGAGTCACCAAAGAAAAGTTATTTCTTTAGACAGAATAATCCACTGTATAGCATTATACTCATCTATCTCCATGGACACAAACCGGTGGCACCATTAGACCGAGTTACAGGTCAGATCTCCTGCTCACAGTAAGAATTCTTCTTTGTCAAAAGCCATAAACACCCATATTGCAGAATGCCATACTGTGGAACATTTTTAAAGTAATAACATTCCCATGGAGACAAGCACCAGAAAAGTTGCACCTCTATTAAATTGCCTTTATGACCTTTGAAGGCCACTAGCAGGGATCAGTGTGTGTCTCCACGGCGACGGGATGCTTCACATGTGTCTCCACGGTGATGGGATGATTCACCTGTGTCTCCACGGTGACAGGATGCTTCACATGTGTCTCCTTGGTGACGGAGGCTGCAATGGACTGACTCAGAACATACGGAGCTGTTTATCAGAGTCTGAGCCCATCATCTGTGAATACAGCCTTCTCTCTCTTTCTCAACCCTCTCTTTTTTTTCTCCCTCTCTTTCCTCTCTCCTCCTCACCCCTCTCTTTCTCTCTCCTCCTCACCCCTCTCTTTCTCTCTCCTTCTCACCCCTCTCTTGTCCTCTCTTTTTCCTCTCTCCTCCTCACCCCTCTCTTTCTCCCTCTCTTTCTCTCTCCACCTCACCCGTCTCTTTCTTTTTCTCTCTTTCTCTCTCTTTCTCACCCCTCTCTTGTCCTCTCTTTCTTTTTCCTCTCTCCTCCTCACCCCTCTTTTTCTCCCTTTCTCTCTCCTCCTCACCCCTCTCTTTCTTTTTCTCTTTCTCTCTCCTTCTCACTCCTCTTGCCCTCTTTCTTTTTCTCCCTCTCTTTCTCTCTGCTCCTGACCCCTCTCTTGTTCTGTCTTACTCTCTCCTCCCTCTCTTTCTCTCTCCTCCCCATCCCTTTTTTCTCTCTACCCCTCTCTAGTTTGCTCTCTTTCTATATATGTGTCCCTCTCTCATCCCCCTACTCTATCTCTCTCATGTTCTCTTCCCTTTCTTTCTTTCTAACCCTCTTTCTGTTTCTCTCTATTCCTCTTTCTCTACACCCCCCCTCTCCTCCTCACCCCTCTCTTCCACTTTCTCTCTCCACCTCTTTATTCCTCTCTGCCTCTCTCCTCTTTCCCCCCTCAAGTCAAGTCAAACTATTTCAATAGCACTCTCCCTTTTCCTCCCTCGCTCTATCCTCTTCCCCTCTCTCTCTCTCTCTTTATACCCCCATCCCACTTCTCTCTCTCCCTCTCTCTTTCTCCCCCCTCTCTTTTTAGTGTTTAGTGTCTCACTTGTTGATTTTTTTAGACCCACGTTTATTCAGGAAAAAAGAAAGGCTGGAGGCAAGCAAAGAATAAGAGTGAAAAGAGAGGAAAAGAGAGAGGGATTGAGAGTGAGAGAGAGAGAGAAGACAGGGAGAAGGATGGATGAAGAGTGAGAGAGAGAGAATGGAGAGAGAACGGGAGAAGGAGAGAGAACGGGAGAGAGAGTGAAAGAGAGACAGAGGGAAGTGTTGTGCATTTCCATAAACTGAAGGTTTTTCCACAAATACAGGCCCTGAGTCCACAGATGGGCCTCTGCTGCTCAATATTCCCTCATAGAACTTAATACAGAGATTCTCATATGTGTGGACCAAAAAAAGAGCAAAAACATTAGTGAAACATGATGGAAAAGAAGAGGCTATTTGAGAGGCTGTCAAATATGTGTCAGGTCAAATGTCTGGTTGATGTGCAGATGTGGTGTGGTTGGAGACAAACAGCGAGAGAATGGACATCGTTACTAATAGAATCAGGGAATTATATATAATAATTCTTTTAAGGAGTTTATATTTGTGCACATGTCTGATTGTTCAAGTAGGAGTCACTACTATACTCTTCAGAGACGGGCGGAGGAAGAACGGAGAGAAGTAGAGCCGTGGTTACACTTCAATGACCAATTTAATGATTAAAACCATTTTTTATTCACATATTTATTAATTTAAGACAGATTGATCAACTCTTTTAATGATTCTATCCACGATGTCCCTGAGGAGGTGCTTTCCTCAGATCCTCCACAGACACAGAGGAATCGTTCTCTAACACTCTAAACCCAGGAAACAGAGGGTCAGTGAATGAGGAGCTGAAGGTGTGGAGGTGGAACAGTTCTCCCTCAGAGCGGACCTCATAGAAGGACAGAGATCCAGCCTCAGAGTCCAGGAACATAGACACTTGACCTGAGGGACCGGAGGAGAAGGAGGAGGAGGAGGCATTTTGTCTGTTATGATAGAAGTAGTAATGTCCATCTAAGACCATCAGACTCCAGGACTGATCATTGTGTCCAAACCTACACTCCGCTCTCTTTCCTCTCCGTCTGATTCCTCTGTAACTCACTGATATATTGATCCTTCTCCCGCTCCACCGCACCTTCCAGTAACAGCGCCCCCTCAGGCCAGAGGAGCTCAGGACCTGACGATAGTCTGTAAATCTGTCCTCATGATCTGGATACTGCTGGTTCACTCTCACACTGTCCGTTTGTCCTCAGACAGTTTGAGTTTTCTGTGAGCTGTGTTTGGATCCAGAGAAAACTCACAGGAATCTGAGGACACAAACACAAGTAGTTTTTTGTTTTTTTTTTATGTAGGTATTAAGCTTGAATAATACTTACAGACAAAAGCTGCCATGTCTCAAGTCAATATACATATTTTGTAGCTGAAAAAATATTATTTTTTCCTCTACAACTGTGAATACTTGAAGCCTAAAGTTACATAATGATAATGTCCTCATGAAATGAAATGAAACTCACACTTCCTCAGACCTGGGACCATCCACTGTTCTCCAGCAGGATCCAACCTGAAACACACAAGTCCAGTTTAGACCAGACCAGAGACCAAGACCTGGACCAAGCATGGACCAGAGACCCACTGAACCAGGACCCACACCTGAGAGACTGCAGGGGGCAGAGGGGGTCGTCCCGTAGAGTGCTCAGGACCTCAGCTGAGGGTCCTGGATGGTTGTAGCTCAGGTCTAACTCTCTCAGATGGGAGGAGGCGGAGCTCAGAGCTGAGGCCAGAGCAGCCCCGCCCCTCTCTGAGACCAGACATCCAGACAGCCTAAAGACACAAATCATTACACTCATGTGGACACAAGGGGCAGAATGCATCTTACCTAAGAGTCTCCAATCTGCAGGGAGCCCTCTTCAGTCCCGAACACAGCAGCTCCATTCCTGAGTCCTGGAGGTCGTTGTGACTGAGATCCAGGTGTGTGAGACTGAAGGAGCTGAGGACTGAGGCCAGAGGACCACAGC
Organism: Periophthalmus magnuspinnatus; assembly: GCF_009829125.3. Classification (NCBI taxonomy): domain Eukaryota; kingdom Metazoa; phylum Chordata; class Actinopteri; order Gobiiformes; family Gobiidae; genus Periophthalmus; species Periophthalmus magnuspinnatus. Next base: position 25,785,582 of record NC_047142.1, read on the forward strand.
TGTGAGGGGACAGGCCACAGCCACAAAGACTGAGGAGAGAGAGGGACATTAAAGACTAGAACCATGACAAAAGAGTTTAAATACAGTATGGACTCACAGGGCTTTGGTGGAGGCTTTGACCACTGGCAGCAGATTCAGGAGAGCTGTCTCTGAGGCCTGGTATTTCCTCAGGTCAAACTCTTCCAGGTCTGACTCTGAGGACAGTAAGAGGAACAACAGAGCCAACCACAGAGCAGGAAAATTTAACCTGCACATCTGTCCTCCTCTCATGTTTCTCTTTATCTGCTCCACCAGACTGTGGTCGTTCAGCTCGTTGAGGCAGTGAAGCAGGTTCAGGCTTCTCTCTCCAGACAGACCCTCATCATTAAGCTTCTCTTTGATATACTCTGCTGTCTCCCGATTGCTCTGGTCACTTCCTGTCTGAGTCAGCAGACCCTGAAGCAGACTCTGATTCGTTGGCAGAGACAGCCCCAAGAGGAAGCGCAGGAACAGGTCCAGGTGTCCGTTTGGACTCTGTAAGGCCTGGTCCACAGCAGAGCAGTATGGAAAACTCAGTTTAGTCTTGTTTTTAGACAATCGATAGAGAATAGAAGTTTGTTGGACCTCCAGCAGGTTGACTCCAGACTCTGTGAAGGTCTGATGGACGTGAAGAGCAGCCAGAAACTCCTGCACACTCAGATGGATGAAGCAGTAGACCTTGTCCTGGTACAGGCCTGGCTCCTCTCTAAAGACCTGTGTGAACACTCCGGAGTACACTGAGGCCACTGCAGTGTCCAGCCCACACTCGCTCAGGTCAGACTCGTAGAAGATCAAGTTTCCTTTCTGCAGCTGCTCAAAGGCCAGTTTTCCCAGAGACCACACCATCTCCCTGGTCTCTGGAGTCCAGTGAAGGTCCGCCCCAGATCCCTGGTGATACTTGATGTTCTGGAGTTTGGCCTGAGCCACCAGGAAGTGGATGTACATCTGTGTGAGAGTCCGGGGCAGCTCTGGTTTCTCTGTTTGTTCCAGAATCTTCTGTATAACTGTGGAGAGAATCCAGCAGAAGATCGGGATGTGGCTCATGATGTGGAGGCTGCGGATGCTCTTGATGTGGGAGATGACGGCTGTGGCCTGGTCTCTGAACCTCTTCCTGAAGTACTGCTCCTTTTGCTGATCAGTGAACCCTTGCGCCTCTGTCACCATGGAGATGCATTCAGCAGGGATGTGACTGGCTGCAGCGGGGCGTGTGGTTATCCAGAGCCGAGCGGAGGGAAGCAGGCTCCCCCTGATGAGGTTCACCAGCAGCACATGGACTGAGGTGGACTCTGTGGGGTTGGTCAGGACTGGGGTTTGGCTGAAGTCCAGGGGAAGTCTGCACTCGTCCAAACCATCCAAGATGAACAGCACCTGGAACTGTTGGAAGCTGCTGAGACTTTTGGATGAACTGAAGAAGTGGTGCATCAGTCCCACCAGGCTGAACTGTGTGTCTCTGAGCACATTGAGCTCTCTGAAAGTGAACGGGAACAGCAGCTCTAGGTCCTGATTGGCTCAGCCTTCAGCCCAGTCCAGACTGAACTTCTGAGTCAGCACTGTTTTCCTTACACCGGCCACGCCCTTTGTTAGCACTGTCCGGATTGGGTCTGGTGAATGTGGGCAGCCTTTAAAGAGGTCTTCACATGTGATAGTGGTGTCTGGAGAAGCTGGTCTCCTGGACGCAGTCTCCATGTGTCTGACCTCATGTTCCTGGTTGACCTCTGAGGCTCTGCCCTCTGTGATGTAGAGCTCTGTGTAGATCTCGGTCAGAGGGGTGGAGTCTCCCGCTTTAACCACGCCCTCAAACACTCGGTTGAACCTCTGCTGCAGATGTCTCTTCAGTTTACAAACTCCGACACTGTTTCCTGAATAAACACAAACAACTGTAAACTCAAGCTCCTTCCACAGAAGTTACACACTGCACCTTTGGGTTACACAGATGATATCCAGCAGCTATTCCTCACATGGATAAAGCACCCACCTAATGTACCTGGGTCATAGTACTTTCTGTAAGCCTAAAACCAGTGGTGTGCAGTGACTTTTATGGGTAGATATCAATATACACTCACCTAAAGGATTATTAGGAACACCTGTTCAATTTCTCCTTAATGCAATTATCTAATCAACCAATCACATGACAGTTGCTTCAATGCATTTAGGGGTGTGGTCCTGGTCAAGACAATCTCCTGAACTCCAAACCGAATGTCAGAATGGGAAAGAAAGGTGATTTAAGCAATTTTGAGTGTGGCATGGTTGTTGGTGCCAGACGGGCCGGTCTGAGTATTTCACAATCTGCTCAGTTACTGGGATTTTCACGCACAACCATTTCTAGGGTTTACAAAGAATGGTGTGAAAAGGGAAAAACTTCCAGTCTGCCCAGTCCTGTGGGCGAAAATGCCTTGTTGATGCTAGAGGTCAGAGGAGAATGGGACGAGTGATTCAAGCTGATAGAAGAGCAACGTTGACTGAAATAACCACTCGTTACAACCGAGGAATGCAGCATAGTATTTGTGAAGCCACAACACGCACAACCTTGAGGCGGATGGGCTACAACAGAAGACCCCACCAGGTACCACTCATCTCCACTACAAATAGGAAAAAGAGGCTACAATTTGCACGAGCTCACCAAAATTGGATAGTTGAAGACTGGAAAAATGTTGCCTGGTCTGATGAGTCTCGATTTCTGTTGAGCCATTCAAATGGTGGAGTCAGAATTTGGCATAAACAGACTGAGAACATGGATCCATCATGCCTTGTTACCACTGTGCAGGCAGGTGGTGGTGGTGGTGGTGTAATGGTGTGGGGGATGTTTTCTTGGCACACTTTAGGTCCTTTTGTGCCAATTGGGCATCGTTTAAATGCCACGGGCTACCTGAACATTGTTTCTGACCATGTCCATCCCTTCATGACCACCATGTACCCATCCTCTGATGGCTACTTCCTGCAGGATAATGCACCAGGTCATAAAGCTCCAATCATTTCAAATTGGTTTCTTGAACATGACAATGAGTTCACTGTACTACAATGGCCCCCACAGTCACCAGATCTCAACCCGATCATCTTTGGGATGTGGTGGAACGGGAGCTTCGTGCCCTGGATGTGCATCCCACAAATCTCCATCAACTGCAAGATGCTCCTATCAATATGGACCAACATTTCTAAAGAATGAATCAGCACCTTGTTCAATCAATGCCACGTAGAATTAAGGCAGTTCTGAAGGCGAAAGGGGGTCAAACACCGTATTAGTATGGTGTTCCTAATAATCCTTCAGGTGAGTGTAGACTTGATAACAATTTTTACACACTTTTAATACCAACTGCATTGCAAATGTGTATATTTATTTTCACAGACATATTAAACGCATATATACTGAACAGTGTTGGTGTCAAATTAGAAAAGCCCAGACCTACAATTTATTAATATATTGGACTTTATTTGACCTCCCGTCTGGACAAACGGGGCTGGTCAGCGGATATTTGTCCTACACCTCATTTATGC